>NC_080112.1:20147058-20480742 GCF_950005125.1 Chionomys nivalis | reverse complement strand
GGGGCTGCTTGCCTGTAGCAGAAGCAGTTTAATTGCTTCCCTACAAAGAGCTGCCTTCTCTAATAATGCAATCTGGTTTTAGCTGTAAAACTTTCATAAGAAAAGAAAAAATAAGTAAAATGCACAGATTGTTCAGTTTGTAAGTTTCTGCTCTGTAGATAAGATTATTGTCAGTAACTAGTTGGGCTCATTTTAGGTATTTTGATGTTGTTGGTAGGCGTCATCTTGTTCATTTGTATTGGATGCTGAGGTAATTTTTAAAGGGAATTTGTAATTACGCATTCTAAATATTAATTGTAGAGTAATGTTGCTTAGTATTCATATATGGTCTGAGCCAAAATTTTGGGTGATAAACACTTGAAATGATAATGTGTGTCAAGTGACATTACCTTGTAAATATTTTAAATACTATGTGCCCATCATTAGAATGAAATAAAATACTTTGCAACAGTCTGAGTATTTATTTTACCAACTCTTCCTGAATACCCATTGATTGAATAGATGTAAACAAAGCAGACAAATAGGCCAGAAGCTACCTAGAATATGTGTCGTCTTCATGCTTGGTTACTTTATGTTTTTAGTACCAGGTTTTTCTTTCTTTCTTTCTTTCTTTCTTTCTTTCTTTCTTTCTTTCTTTCTTTCTTTCTTTCTTTCTCTCTCTCTCTCTCTCTCTCTCTCTCTCTCTCTCCCTTTTTTTTTTTTTTTTTTTTTTTTTTTTAGTACCAGGTCTTTCTAAAGAGCCTGGAATCTACCTCTATTACTATGCATGTATCCTTTTTAATAATAGGAGAAATGTTGATTTCTTGCTATGCCTAGTTCAGTGTATCTTTAAGGACTTGTCTGTTAGTAAATATCACAGGGATTACATGGGTCTGATCAGGCTGTTACCTACTTTGGGCTTTCCAAGTTACATGGTCTTAACTAAAGTGATAAATGGTCAGGACATTTCTAGAAGATGTCTCACATGTTGTTTCCTAGTTAAAGTCTTTGTTCTTAAGACGCAATTTATCTTAGTTCTAAAAGGCATATTGCCAAAACCATCAGAAATCCTTGTGGTTAGCCATGAATTAATGTGGAGGGGGGCAAGAAAGGTTTTATTATGGCTTGCACATCCACATCACACAGTCCAAGAAGTCAGGGCAGGAACCCAAACAGGAACCTCGAGTCTTGAACTGAATCAGAGGCCATGGAGGAACTTACTGGCTTGCTCCTAATACCTTGACTCAGACCTTTTTCTTAAACACCCCAGGAACACCCACCCAGGATGTCACTGCTCACAGTGGTGGGCTGGGACTTCCCATATCAATCATCTATCAAGAAAATGCCCTACAGACTAAGGCAGTCAGATGGAAACATTATAAATTAACTTTTTTTTTTTTTTTTTTTTTTTTTTTGGTTTTTCAAGGCAGGGTTTCTCTATGGCTTAGGAGCCTGTCCTGGAACTAGCTCTTGTAGACCAGACTGGTCTCGAACTCACAGAGATCCACCTGCCTCTACCTCCCAAGTGCTGGGATTAAAGGCGTGCGCCACCACCACCCAGCTATAAATTAACATTTTTGATACATTTCCTTTCTTAAAGAGTGTTTTTATAGACATAGACTTATATTTAGTTGTTTGTTTCTGAGATAGCATTCTGTTGCCCAACCTACCCTTGAATTCCCATTGATCCCTTCTGCTTCAACATGGGATTACAGGTATGAACCATCATTCCTGACATAAATTGATTCAAATTCCATGTTATAACCTTTCTATTTAATCATGAGCTTCTCTGTTATGTAATTGCCTGCAGTAATTTTAGTGGCGATATAGTCCATTTAAAAACCAATCCTGGAGCTGGAAAAATAACAGTTAAGATCACTTGTTTCCAGCATCCACATGGTGGTTCACAACCATCTTTAATTCTGGTTTCAGGGGATCTGATGAATTTTTCTGGTCTCCTTGAGCCCCAGGTCTGCTTGCAGTGTGCATATATACATGTAAACAAAACACTTAAAACATTTAGATTTTAAAATTTAAAACATTCCTTTTTTGGGACTTTATGATTTTTTTTACTATTATACATACTCATGCAGTGTAGATTATTGCAGTTAAAATGTTTGTGTACATCCCTAAAACTTAAGCTGAATTTTCAGAAGTGTAATTCCTTTTTTTTTCAAAACTAGAGTCTTCTAGTGAGTATTTTCATCCTGTGGTATCAAAAAACATGCCATATTTATCTGTCAAAAGTTTTGAAATTCTTATAAAAGAAGAGGAAAACAGCTATTTTGTTTTATGTACTTATGTAACAGGGATTGTGAACCATTTGTATCAAAAGTTATTCTTTACCCATTTCTATTTCATAGTCATACCCATGAGTTAACATAACTTCAGTGTTTTTACACTAGGTATCTTGCATACACTTTGTCCAATATTTTGTATGTTTAGTAATATTCAACTCTAGGTTATCTTCAACTTTATCTTCTCACTACTTTGGGGGTTTTCTTTTCAGATCTTAAAGCAGAAAATTGAAAACATGAAAGTAGACAGGACTAAACTGAAAAAGACACCTACTGAGGCTGTGAGTATCCAAGTTTGCTTTGCTTGTTTTCTTCATTTCAGGAAAAAAATATTGTGACCAGTGCAGCCATTCTGATCTTCCAACTAAATATGTTCAGTTTATAGAAAGTGTTACTACAGCAACTTGTAAGGCTAGGAGAAACAGCTCTGTTGTAGAGTACTTGCTTAGCATGCATGCATGAGGCCTTGGGTATTCACTCTGAATACAACAAAAGAAAATAAAAGTCCTATCTTGCCTTTTGAACTTCTGTTTTTATTTAAATTTAGTAGCTTTGTGGAAAAGGAATAGTGAACAATACTTTGTGGGCCCCTGGATTCTCAGGTCACAATAAGAAAAAAGACAGTGCCGGGCAGTGGTGGCGCATGCCTTTAATCCCAGCACCCAGGAGGCAGAGGCAGGCGGATGTCTGTGAGTTCGAGACCAGCCTGGTCTACAAGAGCTAGTTCCAGGACAAGCTCCAAAACCACAGAGAAACCCTGTCTCAAAAAACCAAAAACAAACAAACAAACAAACAAAAAACCCACAACAGTATGACAATGGAAAAAGCAAATGTAGAAACTAAGTTTTACTGTTGCTGTTAGAACTCAGGGTTTTTTCCCTTTGGTTTTGAAAACAAAAATGGTAAGTTTGACTTTTGTTAGTCTTCTATCTTTTATTTTGTTCTTTGACATTGGAATATCAGTGTGGTTTTTATTAAATGTTGTATATTGAACATATTAATTTTCTTACTGTACAGATGTTTTCATTTGATTTTGTTTTTGATGTGTTTTGGCCTCATCTAAATTATGATGACTATATCATTTGAATAGAAAAGTGAATAGAAAAGGTTTCAAGGAATTAAGTTTTTAAAAATGAAACCGTTCCATCAGTGTAAGAATCCACTGATTGAAAATTAAGACAATCTAGGATACATAAGAACTTAATAGAGGGATTATATATTGCGGGAAAGAACAGTATTAGTCAATAAAATGTGCCAAGACAATTTTTGATTTGGATGGGATGGTGTGGGAACTGTTTACTGAAGTAAATTGTAGATAAGTCGTCAAAATCAGATATTTTTAAAAGAAATTATAGGAGAAGTAGAACATACAGGTGAATGTTTACCTTGTCTTAGGTGGGGATTGCCCTTCCAAGCATTAAAGCAAAGGACAAAAAAACCAAAATGGAAATGTAAAATACCATATCCAAAATAAAAGGACACATGACAATAGCCATTCTAACAGGTATGAGGTAATATCTCATTATGATTTTGATTTGCATTTCCCTGATTATTAGTGATGTTGAGTACCTTTGTATGTGCCATTTGGCCATTTATATGTCTTTGGAGAAAAGTCTTTTTAAATTCCTTTGCCCACTTTAAAATTGGGTTATTTGGGTTTTTTCTCATTATTAAGTTGAAGTTTCTTAATAATTTTTAAATTAACCCCCAGAAGAATGAAAAGTGAAATAAGTTAATCATAGAGGAACAAATACTGCATGGTTCCTCTTAATATGGGGCATATAAAATAGTCAAAGGTATGTAAGTAGGCAACAGAATGAATGCTGGTTTTCATGGGTGGGGATGGGGGAATTGTTCTATGGCTTTGTATTATTTAGTTATACAAATGAGTAAAAATTGGGTGTGGTGGCTCGTGCCTGTAAGAGAACCAAAGTTCAGGGGCAGCCTGGGCTACATATTGATAGCCTATTTGAAAAGAAAAAGGATGTTTCAAAAGTTCCAGTTAAGGATAAATTAAGAATTCCTTTTGTTGAGGATAAACTTTATGTTAAATGTTCTTAACACATACACAAAGGGCCACACGGAAACTTGGAGGTGATAGTTTTTCACCTGGAATGTGGTGATGGTAATATGAGCATATGCATCTATGTTTAGATACCATCTATGTTTAGACTCACCAGGTAAAAACTCTTGTTATTTAAGCTCAGTGAGCTGAGTTCAGCCCCTAGAGTCATAACGTGGGGAGAACCTTTTCCTGCATAACATAACCAAATTATGTTAATTATGTGCTGTTTTTTATATGCCACACAATACCCCAATTAAGCTCATGTGTGTGGGGGGAGTCATGGGACCTGAAAAGCTGCAGAAAATATTTGTAACCCAATGTAGTTAATACCCTTTATGCTAAATCAATAGAAGAAATGAATATCCCAATGACAAAATGGGCATAAAACCTTTCAGAGAAGTAACAAAGCCAGTAAACTAACTAGAAAGAATCAATCTTACAGGTGATCAGAGAAATGCAAATTTTATTTTTTATGCTAAGTGAATTGCAAGGCTTGTATAGTCACACTTAGGAATTTCCTAGCTTCTATCAGATTACTTAGAATATAAAGTCACCGTCTAGATGTGTTTTAAGGCTTGAGTTGCCTGTTGTACTCAGGTAATGTAGAAGATTGCCCAATTTCTCATACTGGTGTCAGTAGTAGGTTTCAATTTGAACATTTTTAAAAAAATTGATCGCTTAGTATATTGGCAACATCGCAAAGAATTTTCCCCCTATGTTTGATATCTATGGGAAGAAATTCATGTAAACTCTGGTAGCTGGTATGCAGCTTTGAACTGACTGATGGCTTGCCTTTTCCTATGATTGGGGACAGTCCCACTTGGTTTGCATTTATATAGCATAGGAAGAGAGGAATGATGTTGTAGTAAGGCTAAGTAAATTTTATGATGAGGAAGCACAAGCACCTTAGATGATTTAAATGTATGTCAGAGATGAACCCTGTGAAAAGTGGGCAAGAGTCTGTCACATCCATGTTTCTTGGGGCTCATGAGATGGCTCACCAGTTAAAAGTTTTAGCTATTTAAGCTCAATGGGCTGAGTTCAGTCCTTAGAGTCTCATAAAGGGGAGAGAACCAGTTCTACATCTTTGTCCCTTCCCTCCCGTCCCCCCTCCCTCATTCTACAATAACAAGGATGATGATAATTTTAAAGAGAAGTTTCTCAATTACAATTAAGGTGTGTTGGAAACTCCCTTTGAAGATGACAGACAAAGACCAAGGGTCGGGTATGGTGGTACAAGGTTTTAAATCCCAGTACTTGGGAGGCGAGAGTTCACGACCAACTTGGTCTACTTAGGGAGAGCCTATCTCACAAAAGGGGGGAGGGGAAAGAAAAAGAGAAAGCAAGAGACAGTTCTATTTTGTTCCATATACCACAAAGAAAGAGAAATATGTGATGCTTCAGTTTGGGAACTAACATTTAAGTATACCATTTCAGTTTATTCCTTGGTAACCTTCAAAGTATTCAGTAGGCAACAATGAAATGCTAGAGAAGATGACAAAAGGTCTAGGCTATATTATAAGTTGCCCTTGTGCGTGTATGGTTTGTCCCAGTAGAACCAAGTATTTCACTTAAGTGTGTTTGGCATGCTGTCAGTTAGAATCTTTGGCAAGCCCCACATCAGTTACAGGCAATATCTTAGTTTAGCAAAGGCCATATTATCCTTTGCCAACAACTATATTGCATTGAAGCAGGTTCTGGCTTGTGAGAGATTAATTGTCATGTAATGTGGACATAGCAAGTTATTACAGTACCCAAGTGTTAACCACAAAATGGGTATTACCTAACCCCCACAGAATCAAAAAATTGGATTTGCCTATGTGTATCCCATTAGTAATTTAAATAGATGGATTTAATTCTATATCCAAGTAAATGGAGAAGGGAAGGGACAGATTAACTGTGTGAACAGGTCACTCAAATTTGCCATGTTTTCTGTTATTTCTACTGGTTCACTGTTTGTCCTACAACCTATCTATACTAAAAGAAAGGGGGACGGAGGAGGTGTGTTAAGCCTGGTTTGTGGGAGGATTTGGTGTTAAGGGTTTGCATACATTTATTTCATTATCACAAAAATTTGAAGTAGATCCTTGCAGGGGTGGTAGTTTGGATTAAGAAAACCTGCTATATTTTTAAATATCATTATAGTCATTGGAAATCTTTGGAGTTTCCTCTGGTTTTAGATCTCACAATAGCATCGTTGGGTATCTAGGTGGTATCTGTTCATCTCTTGGGTAAGGATTCTCAGATTCAAAGAGACTGACTTTAATTCTGAGTTCATTATTGATTAAAGAAAAAAAAAAGCACACTGTCTTAGTATTTAATCCCCTATTTTGTATACTCAGTTAAGTGACACGTTCTTGGACTGCCTCTCCAAGCTAGTTTATTAGGTTGTTTGTGTTTTTCTGGTAAGTAAATGGACAGTAAGTAGGACTCACTCATAATCAGACACTTTAGTAATCTTAAAACCAAAAACAGAATGTCGATTTGTTTGGTTCCAAAGGTAGCTCTATTTCCATGACATCACTTACAGAGTCAAATAAAAAGTATAAATGCTTTCCCCAACTGTTGTCCATTAATAGGATGCTTCTCTGTCGCAGTCCCTATCCCATTTTTCCTTTGTGCTTTCAGAACCTTTACTATAAATTCTCAGTCCACTCCTTATTAGTAATTGGTCCCGTTCATCAGTACAAGAGATCAGGAATGTATGGAAATGGAACACCAAGTAAGAATGGAGTCTTAGTTTACAAAAAGTTCAGAAGCTCTTTGCTCTTTTCTAATTCAAGATTAATATTGTAGAAAAATAAATCAATGCTAGCCTTTTCCTTTAACTGAATTTTTTTAGGCTCTCTGTCTCCTCCCCCATCCCTCCCTCCCTCCCTCCCTGCCTGCCTTTGTCTTTCTTTTTCTGTCTCTCCAACTCATTGTAACAATACCAGACATTCTAGTTATCTTTTAGACCATGTCCCAGATTACTTAATTCTGCTTTAGTTTCTGCTTAGCTGATTTCCTTAATTTCTGTTGTCCATGTACTTTTAAGTAGTTTGTCTGCATATACAGGTTCATTCAGGTTTAAACAAATGCATAGTGGATTGTTGGGAATGAAAATACTTCTTCATGAGATTTCTTAGAGATCTAGTTTTTATGCAAGCAAAAGTTGAATTGCTTTGTGGGCTTCAGGGTCATTTTCCCCATTCTTTGTTTCTTCTTCATTTAAAAACATCTTTTATGAATATTTGTTTGTTTTTCTTAGCCTGCAGACTGCAGAGCCTTAATAGACAAACTCAAAGTTTGTAATGATGAGCAACTCCTCTTGGAACTGCAGCAAATCAAAACATGGAACATTGGCAAGGTACGTATAACTGCAGCAGCTGGTAGTACATCATTTTGTGTACTTTGATAATGACAAGAGAAACTATAATGGAATAGTCTGAGTCTGTGATCACTTAAGAAATTTCTAGCAGACAGGAGAATTGGCTCCAAAGTTAATAGCACCAGCTGTTCTTCCAGAGGTCCTGAGTTCAATTCTCGGCACCCATCAGTAATGAGATCTGATGATCTCTTCTGGCATGTACATGCTAGTAGAACATTGTATGCATAAATAAACAAACAAATGAATCTTTTAAAGAAAGAAATTTCTAGTATATGTGTACCACAGCTCTAGAACATTGACATTTTAAATTTAAAAAAAAAAATGTGTTGGGCCAGAGAAGATAGTTCATCAAGTAAAGGGACACATTACCAAGTCTTGTGACCCAAGTTTGATCTCTGTATCCCTCATAGTAGATGTAAAGAACCAACTCCAACTTGTCCCTTGACCTCTCTATGCATGCTGTGGTGCACATACACACACACAAATCTGTTTGAAATAATGGGAAAAAAATTCTGTCTTAAATAAAACTACTCTAAAGTACCCATGCTGTGTTGCTACTGTTGTTTTTTGATGAAGCATCTCACGGTGTGGCCCAGGCTCATCTTGGACTCTGTATCCTTCCACCTTAGCCTCCTCAATACTGAGATTACTAGAGTATAACCATTCCCAGTTGCTTTTCTATTTTTATTTTTCTTTCTAGTGTGAGTTATATCACTGGGTGGATCTGTTGGACCGCTTTGATGGAATTCTGGCAGATGCTGGACAAACAGTGGAGAATATGTCATGGATGCTTGTATGTGATAGGCCGGAAAAGGAACAACTAAAAATGCTTCTATTGGCTGTATTGAACTTCACAGCCTTGCTTATCGAGTACAGCTTTTCTCGGCACCTGTACAGTTCCATAGAAGTAAGTAGTATGTTCTTTTTCGAGACAGGGTTTCTCTGTGGTTTTGGAGCCTGTCCTGGAACTAGCTCTTGTAGACCAGGCTGGTCTCGAACTCACAGAGTTCGAGTGCTGGGATTAAAGGTGTGCGCCGCCACCGCCTGGCAAAGTAGTCTGTTCTTAACTATAACCAAATGGAGGAATTTTCTATTTTTTGAGTTGATTATCCCTTTATTTTTAAGTCACGCATTACATAATCACACAGAGACCTAACTTTATCGTAAATGTGTTTCCCATTTTTAACATGGGAAACTCCCTTTTAACTAATTCCTCCCTTAAAACTTCCAAATTTTCTCACCAAATCTGCCACCAATAATGATAAACATGTGAGGCTTATAGCTGCTGTGTAGAACAGTAAAAGCCTGACTGGATTTCAAGGCAGCTACCTAGATTGGCAGCAGCCTGAGAAGGGGGTTCAGGGAAAGCCCACCAAGAGAGAAGAAAGACAAACCTAGCCAGTAGGGTATTGACTCCAGCTGTGTGTAGTTCCGGCCTTTGCCCAACTTTTGAGCTTTAATAATCAAATGATTACCTTGGTCTTGATAATTAAATAGATGTGATATCCCAAGAAATCCAAAACCATTAAGATAATCAACAAATAAAGTGCCTTTGTTAATTTCCAACTCAATTACATACTGGTTTTAATTTTGACCAATTAATTGCTTCAATATATTGGTGAATGTTTAAAACAAAACAATCACTCAGGTTACTCCCAAGCTTTAATAGTTTTATTTTGCATAATTGCACATAGCCGTTGTTGATAGCTTTAGCTTCTCTGATTTTTTTTTTATATTTAGCATAAAGGTGGTAATAATAGCATACAATTAGCTTAGTTTCTTAACACTTGGAAGTGTAATGTTTTTTAGTTCTACATATATGTATTACATTTCTTGAAGTCCTTATGTAGAGACACAGATACGATTACTTCTATTGCGCTTTCTGAAAAATAGTTTTAGCTTTTAGTACTAGGTGTCTGATGAGTTGAACTTTGTCTTTTTGTTCCTTTAGCATTTGACAACTTTATTGGCTTCGTCTGATATGCAAGTGGTACTGGCAGTCCTTAACCTTCTATATGTGTTTAGCAAAAGATCAAACTATATCACACGTCTTGGATCTGACAAGAGGACCCCACTACTGACAAGACTGCAGCATTTGGCAGAGGTATGTCTTTGGAGAGTGGAAAAGCAAACATCAGAGTATATAGTTTCTATAGGCAGGCATTTCTTGCTTTGTAAAAGTGGATGAGAATCCTTTAGTTAACTTTCTGACTTAATTGAGTACAAGTATTTGGACAGTGTGATAAAGTTTCAAAAAGCAGGAGTATTATCAGCTTTTAAGTTTTGAAGCACTTCATTACCTTCTGCTCATGAGACAAAAATCTTTTGTTCAAAACTTGACAGTTCTGCTACATACTAGGTTCCATTCCAGGACAGTCAGAGCTACTCCTTGAAACACTATCTAAAAAAGAGAGAGAGAGAGAGAGGGAGAGGGAGAGGGAGAGGGAGAGGGAGAGGGAGAGGGAGAGGGATAATGGGGACAGCTGGTGATATTACATATACCTATATGCAGATGAAATTAAGAGAATAAATTGTTATTCATCACATTAATAGAACATCAGTGCTCAGCATCAGCAGGTAAAGGCGCCTACCACTGAGCTTAATACTAATGACCAGAGTTTGATTCTGACACCCACATGGTAGAAGGAGAAAATGGACTCCCAAAAGTTTTCTTCTGGTTTCTGTATGCATGCTTTAGCATGCAGGTATGCACACCTCATACCCTTAAATAAATATGTAATTCAATAAAAATAAAAACTTTCAAAAACATACAAACTAGTTTTTAAGTCCAGGAAACTCCATTGTAGTCCTAATTAATGGAGGAGCTGGATTTAAAAATTAAGCAAAATGTCAAATATTGTCTTATAATTCATAGTAGAGGGGTCTGGAGAGATGGGTTAGTGGTTTAAGACTGTATGTACTATTACAGAGGAATGGAGTTTAATTCCCAGAACCCACATGGTTCCTAACAACTGTTGTTAATTCCAGTCTTAGAGGCTGACCTCCATGGGCACCAGCACCCGTATGTACCATTCTTGGAAAGCACACATTTAAACCGAAAAAATAACTCTTTAAATTTGTCACAGAAGTCCAAAATAATACAATAAAAATGAGTTAGAATACATATTTTAAAAGAATTTGTTGTAGGTGATGGGCTTGTGTTTCCTAGCGAGATTATGTAAAATTGTTAGAACTGGCAGGGTGTGGTGCATACATCTTTAAAATCTAGCACTCAGGAGGAATAGGCAGGCTAATATGGTCTACCTAGAGAATTCAAGCCAGCCAGGGACACATAGTGAGACCCTTTCTCAAAATAATCGTTAAAATACAGTGTTATTGCCACATATTAGATAAAAACACAGGAGCAACTATTCCCAAATAATATTAATGATACTGATCTAAGGGTAAAGTTAGTGAATCTTAATGTTTAATAAAATTTCATCTGAAAAAGAAATCAAGCCTTTTCCCTCATGTCTGAATATTCATTCTTAAGCAGATCCCATCTTGTAAAGTGGTGTTGTATATATGCCTCTAAGCATGACTAGATACCCCAGTTACTTTTTTTTTTTTTTTTTTGGTTTTTCGAGACAGGGTTTCTCTGTGGTTTTGGAGCCTGTCCTGGAACTAGCTCTTGTAGACCAGGCTGGTCTCGAACCCAGTTACTTTTATATACCTACTTTATTATCAGGATCATATGGTAACACTACTAGGTTGATGAGTACAATGAGACTCAGAAGTTATGTGCATTACTTTTTGGGGAAAATAATATTGGCTCTTAGTCTCTGAAAAAGTATGACATGCAGTATCTACTGTTCTTCTCAGCTGTTTGGAGTTGCTTGAGTAGGGTTATTTCATACTTGGGTTCTCATTAAAGCCTGTAAAATAGCTCTTGAGTTATTGCCCAGTTCTCCAGCTGGTACCATTAAAAATGTTTATAGCCAACCCTTCCTGCATGTATTGTGAATCGTTTTCCTTTGACAAGTTCATTTATAGCTAAGAAAACAGGGTACAAATACATAAGAATTAAAAGGTATCGACGGTGGCCATTCGTTTGTTTCCCAGACACCCAGAATAATAGTAAGCACACAGAAACTATATTAATTACAACACTGCTTGACCAATAGCTTAGGCTTCTTGTTAACTAACTCTTAAATCTTAAATTAGCCCATTCATATTATTTTATATTTTGCCATGAGGCTCGTGGTTTACGGGCAAGATTCCTGGCATCTTTCCTCTTTGGCAGCTACATGGTGTCTCCCTGATTTCACCATCTTTTCTCCTCTATCTCTGCTTGGAATTTCCGCTTTGCTCTATTCCGTCCTGCCATAGGTCCAAAGAAGGATAAAGAACTGGTAGTATTTTAAAGATCCTGACTAGTGTCTCCTAAAATCATAGGCATATTTGTTTTGATGAAACAGGAGGTTTTGCTTTTCAGTTTTAAATATAGAAAATTTGGACATCTACAAAAGATTGTGATTGTTTGCTACATTTTCTTTATATATTACCACTTGTCTCTATAATTCATTTATTTCTTGATTTATTTTCTTAATGTACTAGCCTCAGTATTATTCAGTGTTAACTATTAGTTGGGAATAGAAATGTGAGGAAAATAATTGTGTCAAGCTTATTCTGCCTTGAATGTTTAGATTTGTGGTTTAACTTACCTGTCTTTCTGTGTAGTCTCCAGCCTTTGTATATATATTTTTCAACAAATTTCATGTATTCTGGAAGTTCTAAAGATAGCCAAGAAAATACTGGAAATGTCATGTAGAAGTACTTATTAAGTTTTAAGCTATTTTATAAAGATAGAGTAATTAGAATAATTAGTCAAATTGAATCAATAGGTTGCAAAACCAGATAACAAAAACATGTAAGAATTTAATTTATGTTAAAGATAACATTAACAGGAGATGAATGGGTTGTTAACGCCTTGTTTACTACTCAGGAAGCAATTTGTTGGATTATAATTCAGTAAAAACAAAGTTAAGATATACTAAAGAACTGCTTGCTAAACATAGGAATCTTTGGCTAAAGATGTAGTTTAGTTGGTAGAGTGCTTGCCTAACATGCATAAACTAGGTGTGGTGTTATATACCTGTAATTCCAGGTTCAGAAATTAAGGTCAGTCCTTGCCTATATTACAGTTCAAGACCAGTTTAGGATACACAAAGAAAGAATAAAAATCACAAATCTAAAACCATTGAAGGATAATATAACTACATAGCCGGGCATAGTGCACCCCTGTAAATCTAGCACTTAGGCAACAGAAGCATGAGAATACTTAGTTATTGGTAAGCCTGAGTTGAAAACCCCTTTTCACAGAGAAGTGGAAAAAAGTGGAAAGGCTGTTTCCATGGAGGAATAAACCAATTCTTCTTACCATGTAACCTTAAATTCTTATATGAAAAATTTAAATGCTGTCAAATTATGCTGTCTGTGATTGTCTATTTTCTTCATATTTGGGTAATTTGCAATTTTTTCCTATTATAAACATTTGTCGTAGTAAATACCTTTTGTTCATAAATATTTGGCCCATAATAACAATAGTTGCTTTGAAAATTGTGTGTGTGTTTGTGTGAAAGTGTGTATGAATATTGGACCTTGTGCTTTATGTGTTCTTATTTAGTTTTTTTTTCACTAGTAACCCCAAAGTATACCTTTTCTGTTTATCTTTTTTCTTTACATGTTCCTTCTTTGGATTGTGTTGACTGGGGTTTATTTAAGATAAGAATGTTGAGATACCTAATTTTTAAAAACATTTTGTGTGCATTTGGTGTGAAGGTGTCAGATTCCCTGGAACTGGAGTTACAGACAGTTGTAAACTGCCATGTGGGTGCTGGTAATTGAACCTGGGTCCAATTACCCAGTTTCAAGTTAAGGTAGTGCTCTTAACTATTGAATCATCTTTCCAGTTTCTGAGATACCTAAAATTTAATACATGTTTTAATTTGTGGGATTATACTTTCAGTTTGCTCACATTAAATAATAACTTCATGATTTTCCATGTGATTTTTTTGCATTGACTCATTGGTGGTTAAAAGTACTGTTTAATTATCATGTACTTGTGAATTTTCAAAAAATATTTATGTATATGAATGACCTGTCTTCATGTGTATTAGAAGAGGCAGTCAGACCCCATACATTTGACTGTGAGCCACCATATGGTTGCTGGGAATTGAACTCAGGACCTCTGGAAGAGCAGCCAGTGCTCTTAACCACTGAGCCTTTTCTCCAGCCCTACTTGTGAGAATTTTTCAGATTGCCTTTTGTGATGGATATCTGATTTTATTTCCCTACATCTGACAGCTGTAATTGGCAGAGGTTTTGTTTAACTGTATTAATGATTGTTTTGTTAAGATCTATTGGAGTTTTTAATGTGTCTTAGAAAGTATATGTTCTATGCTTAAATAGGTTCAATGTCCTCGGTCTAGTTGATTTGGCATTTGGCATTGTTCAGGTTTTCAGTTTCCTTATTTGTCTTTTAGCTAGTTATTGATATTTGCCCTAGGAATTAGAATTGATATCTTAATTACAAAATTGTAATTTAATACCGGTTTAATTTTTTTGTTGTTGTTGGTTGTGGTTCTGGGTATGAAACTAGGGGTTTGTGTATACTGTGCAAGCCTCAACTACTGAGCTACACAGGGTCTCAATTTTTTTTTAAAACGATTTATTTATTATGTATACAACTTTCTGCCTCCATTTATACCCACACGCCAGAGGAGGGAGCCAGATCTCCTTAAAGATGGTTTGGAGCCACCATGTGGTTGCTGGGAATTGAAATCAGGACCTCTGGAAGAACAGACAGTACTCTTAACCACTGAGCCATCTCTCCAGCCCCCTCTCAATTTTTTTTAATAGTATATAAAAACCTTGATCATATTTCTCTGTGCCTTCCTCCATCTTTATTGCTGTTTCCTTTCAAAAGTACATTTTTGCCGGGTGGTGGTGGCGCACTCCTTTAATCCCAGCACTCGGGAGGCAGAGGCAGGCGGATCTTTCTGAGTTCGAGACCAGCCTGGTCTACAAGAGCTAGTTCCAGGACAGGCTCCAAAACCACAGAGAAACCCTGCCTCAAAAAATCAAAAAAAAAAAAAAAAAAGTACATTTTTATACATAGCACGTACATCGACATTGATGCATAATAGTTTATATAGTTAGCTTTTGAAGACATCAAAGATTAGATTTTGCTAATCAAAAGTAGAGAACATTGGGAAGATAGTTCACAGGAACATTCCTGCCATACAAGCACAAGGACCTGAATTCTCTTGAACCCACATAAAAATGCGTGGAAGTGTTGGCATAGTTTATAACCTTAGTGTTATTATCCGGTGCGAGAGGGGCCTTGGCAGGCCAAGGAGCTCCATGGCAAGTGAGAGACAGACACACCCTGCAGACTGTACTTACAAAGAGGATTTTTTTTTGTTTTGGAGAGAAAGATTGGAAGAAGGGGGGAGGGGAAGGGAGTTGGGAGACTGGCCTCTGGGAACAGGAGCACCAGAAGAGAGGAGAGAGACAGGAAGTGCGGGGGGGGGGGGGGGGGGGCAAAAGCCTGCCTGCCTCTTCTGAGGAGCAGCAGGAAAGAGAGTGGGAATGGATGGAGCTTGTCTCTTGAAGGGGTCTTTGGGCTCGTATACAGACCCTTACTTACTCACAAGTACAGTAGTGCAGGGTTGTCCATGGGGCCCTGGGTTGACTAAGTATTTGCCCTAATTACTGAGATTACAGGGCAGGCCAACATAATTTGTGAATGTTAACACCTAGCACTGAGGCTGTAGACACAGGTTGATGTTCAGGACTCAGTGGCCAGCTAGACAAATCTTACTGATTAGCACCATGCCCTTGAAAGAGATACTTCCTCAAATAAAATGGGGGGGGGGGGAGAGGAAGAACACCTGACCTTCACTAACCGTAACCTATTCCTGAAGGATGGGGACTACTCACTGCCTTTATCATTCAGTGTTTTCAACCTGTTCCTGCCCTTGGAAAGTTCCAAATTAAGCGAACTAGTAGCAAGTGCTTTTAGCTGGTCTTTCAGGGACCAAAACAACCTATCACTTATTGCATGAAGATTCATTGTCCTCACTCCAGGAATGTGGACTATAGTTTACAGCTGCTACATATAGAATAGGGTTGGGTAAGTTAAATATCAAAAAGTTAGTGTGCAAAATTCTTTGAGGTTGATTGATTCTGTACTGTTGTTATTTCATTCACACCTTTTGTGATAGGTGGTCCTTCGGGGTTTCCTGCTCTGCTGTTTTCATTATTATCACGGTTATGAAGATAGTTAATAGCCAGTTCAGAGGGGATAGGTAAAAGTGTCTTAAAGTAGTTTTTCTTAGTGTGTGTTTAACTTTTTTATTGCTGTGATAAAATACCACAACCAAGGCAATGTGTAAAAGAGTTTATTTGGCAGCTCATGGTTCTAGAGGGTTAGAGTCCCTGACTATCATGCCAGAGACTGTGGCAGCCAGCAGGAATAGCATTGAAGAAGTAACAGAGAGCTTACATCTTGATCTGCAAGTATTAGGCAGAGAGACCTAATTGATATTGACATGGGGTTTTGAAACCTCAAAACCCACCCCCCAGTTGCATCACCTTCAACAAGGCCATCCCTCCTAAATCCTTACCAAGTATTTAAAGGTATAGTATAGGGGCTGTTCTCATTCAAACCACCATATTCTACTCCTTGGCCTCCTTAGGCTCATGACATTTCATACAACTAAAAGTCCAATGACTCAAGAGAATCTCTTTAATTGTAACCCCTTATAAAGTCAAAATCATAAAACAAATTGCATACAGTGGTATAGAACATACATTACCGTTCTAAAAGGGAAGAATGCATGTATAGTGAGGAAACTCTGGACCAAAGCAAGATGGAAAACCCATAAGGACAAACTCCAAATCCATGTCTTGTGTCAAAGAAGGCTCTACCTTGCCACCTTTTGCTGACTGCAAACATAGTTTTCTTTTTGTCTGGTTCTACTCCTTGTATACAGCTCCCCCTGGCAGACATTCCACAGCTCCATGCAGTGTCTTCTCAGGGACTCCCATGTGGGGGGGAACTCCCTGCCACAAACTTGGTATCAGGGGCTCTGTTTAGCCATGTAGAAAAGAAAAATTCCACAACCTGTTTCTTCTGTATCCTTTATAACCTTAGAGTCAGAACTACATAGTTGCTGCTGCCATGTTTGGCTACTTCCTTGGGAGAATGGAGCCTATTGAATTACATTTGCATAAAAATATGATTTGTTGTTGCTTTTTAGAAGCAGAAAATCCTTTAGGCCCTTTCTTTTCACAAATTGCAGGATTAGCTGGATCTGGGGTCTTAGCTCAAGAGTACCACGTTCTCTATTTGATTTTGCATCTAGCCTTTATTTCTTTCAGTACAAGCCTTGGCTCCAACATTAAATGTACTGGTGCTTATTTTTCTCTTTGAAATGTATATTTTGTTTTTCTTTTTGCTTTGTTTGGTCTTTTCCATTGTAGGCCTGCACGCATAAAACTGATTGTTAAAAAATCCTACTACAGAGTCAATATTAGGATGTCTTGAAATAGTCTCTGTGTATGAAATTAGTCCAGAACTTTAAAGTTTAGCTTAGCCCCAGGGAGAGTCTTAGGACAAGGACAAAACGCATTCTTCACCAAAATGTAAGAATGGTCTTTAGTCCAGTTCCTAATATTGTTCTCTGAAACCTCTTGAGCTATGCCTCCATAGTCCACCTTGTTCTCTCAACACTACTGTCTTCCAGTCTCCTGCTGAGAAGGGCAGATAGGCCTTGCTTACAGCATTCAGCAACTTTGCTAGTGTTCCACATTCTTCCAAATAACAGTGTCACAGCAGTAGCCTACTTCTGGTATCAACTTCTGTCAGTATCTTTTTCAGTTGGACAGGCATGGTGTTGTAGCAGTAGCTGAGAGCTTGTGTCTTGACCCACAGTAAGGAGGCAGAGATTGCTAACTAGGAATGGTGTGGACTTTTAAAACCCCAGAGCCTACCCCCAGTGACATTAACTGGGAACCAAGCGTTCAAACACATGAGCCAGTGGTAGCTATTCTTGTTCAAACCACCACAATATGGTTTTCACCAAAGAACTAAGGTATAATGCTCTAAAACTATTTATTGTATATAACAAAATAGCCTTCTTTTCAAAATTGCTGACATCATTTGGAGAATTAATAAAAAATGACCCCCGTTTTCTGTATTTTGTGCTCTGGGTTAATAAGGACTTCCAAAAACCTTATTTCTCTAGTATTAAGTAGGTTTTGTTTTGTTTACCAGTATTGTTCCATATTGGAGATCTCTGTAAATGATAGCCCCAGTGATACACACTGTTTTATAGATTTACTGGAGAGTTAGTGTCATGATTATACTTATTTCTAAAACATGAATATAATAAGTATATATATGTAGAGAGAACACTATGTTGTAGCCTCACAAAGTAGATTAGTAGTGATTGGGACCCACATTGGATGTGTGAGAATTGGGTGAAGGCATTTGTATTTGAACTGGGCTGGGCATAACTTACCCTAAGGTAAGATGTATCTTATTAAAATTCCTGGTTGTAGCTAAGTTGATTATCAGTTATTTAAACTTAAAAAATGTGCTGTTCTTGCCAGGTGTGGTTGAATGCATCCTTTAATACCAACACTTAGAGGCATAGGCAAGTGAATCTGAGTTCAAGGTCAGCCTGATCTATGTTTATCTGTCTAGGTTGGTAGGTAGGTCAGTCTGTCTCTCCTTCTTTCCATCCATCCATCCATCCATCCATCCATCCATCCATCCATCCATCCATCCATCCAATTTAGATAGATAGTTCCAGGCCATTCAGATATGTACAGTTAGACCTTGCTTTTACTGTAAAATTTTTGATATTTCAGAGGCCTGAGAAGATGCCACAGGCTGGTCCATAAGCAAAATTATATGGCTAGAATTTAGGGTTTGGAAATTATTAGTAACTGTGCTACTCATTAATACAGGTGCTTGTTTAAAGCTTTTATATTTTGGTAGCAAAGTGTCTTAGTCACTGTTGTATTGCTGTTATGAGACACCATGACCATTACAACTTTTATAAGGGAAAGCATATAATTGACTCTTGCTTACAGGTTCAAAGGTTTCATCCATTGTCAGCCATGGTAGGAAACATGGAGGCATGCATGCAGACATGGTGCTGGAAAAGGAGTTCCACATCCGAAACTGAAGGCAGCAGGAAGAGAGAAAACACTGGGCCTGGCTTGGGCATTTGAAACCCCAAAGCCTACCCGCAGTAACATGGTTCCTCAAACAAAGCCATAACTACTCTCACCAGGCCATACCTTGTTGAAGGAGGCTGTTTGTTGGTTCCTGGCCACCCAGCTAGCTTAGACCTGAAATAATCACACAGAAACTGTATTCATTAAATCACTGCTTGGCCCATTAGCTATAGCTTCTCATCGACTAGTTCTTACATATTAATTTAACCCATTTCTACTAATCTGTGTATCGCCACGTGGCAGTGACTTACCGGCAAAGTTTTGGCATGTCTGACTCTGGTTGCGGCTCCATGGCTTCTTCCTAACTCTGCCTTTCTTGCTCCCAGCATTCACCCTAGCTTGCCCTATCTAAGTTCTGCCTTGTTATAAGTCCAAGCAGTTTCTTTATTCATGGTAATCACAGCACACAGAGGGGACTCCTACATCAAAACCTGATGCTATTCCCAAGGCATTCAAATATGCGTCTGTAGAGGCTAGTCTCATTCAAACTAACTAATACACAAAATATATAGACTCTTACAGCATGTAATTTGGCTCTTGTCAAAAAGTGTGGTTCCACCCTGGTGAGAAAGGCCAGGTATGACTGAATGTCAGCAAACATGAATTGAGACGTGGGAATGAAGTAGCTAGTGTTGCTACTTTGTACTCTTATCTTGAGCACCCTTAGAGAAACATGAAATAAATAGATTTCATTGAAAAAACAACTATTAGAACACTACCTTGCCTTGAGGCTCAAAGTCCTGTTTTATTTGTTCTCTTTGTTTTCTCATTAAACACTTTATAAATATAAGCCTAAGACCATGAGCATTGTGTAACACTATATTTTTTCCTTTTTCTAAGAGCTGGGGTGGAAAAGAGAATGGTTTTGGACTTGCAGAATGTTGCAGAGACTTGCATATGTTGGTGAGTATTTGGAAAATGATACTGTCTCTTTCTAAGACTTAACGAATTTATGGTACATAAATTGACACTTGATATCAGAAGTTTCATTGGACCTGAGGGAAAAAATAATACACAATGGCTTTAGGAAACCAGCCCTTACTGTGCTGATTATAACAATTCTCAGAGAGAGTAGTATGAGTTCTGAAATGAGTTGAATTTTTTGAATCAAAATGAAAGTACTCTTTTTTTCTTATAATACTGGCAAGTGAAGCTGAGAATAGTAGTGTACATCTATAATCTCAGTATTTCGGATATGATGTGAGGAAGATCACTACTTCTAGACCAGTTTTGCCTACACAATACCTTTTTAAACATTCAAAACAAAGCCAAAAAGAAAAACCACCTAGAAAGTGCATTTAGTTGTGTTCTCACACAACTATCAGGAGTTTGAGAAGTGTTCACGAACAATTGATTGAAAACAATTCTTTCTGGATTACTTAGAACTTACTTAATGCAGGGATCTGGAGAAATGATAAATCAAGAGCATGATTCCTATTACCTCTACACACAGCAACTCAAAACCATTTGTAACTCCAGTTCCAGGACATCTGTTAGCCTCTTTTGACCTCTGTATGGACCAGGCACTCACATGACAAAATGGGCATACATGCAGACAAAATACTCAGAAATAAAAAAATTTAAAATAATTTACAAAAGATCTTACTGTTCAGTATATCTTTATGTTTACCTCTTATCTTTATCCGTGCTCTGGTTATAGATTTAGGCTATCCCCCTCTTCTGCTTTGATATGTTGCATATTAGGAGCCTAGTTTGTCATGTTTGATACAAATGGATATGATCAAATTTAATTAATTTTTCTTCTTGGTTAGTATAGCTCATATTTTTCTAGTCAAAGAAATCTACATATTAGAGCAGGTTATTTTCCTACTTTAGTTGGTAGACATTCTTTAGTGAACAGTTGTGAATGGATGTTGGTAATATGGGAAACATATTGTTGTATAAGAATATTCAGCTTGGAGTTCCAATTCTGTGAATATAATATTTTAAAGAGTAGTAGGGTAATTCTGAACCTCATGCATGTGAAGACTTAATAGGTTTGTGTGATGTCTGTTAGCCTGTTTTAGTCCTTATCTACATTAAGTTTGATATTTAGCATGTCAAGGGATTTTGAAAATTTTGTACTTTATGTAGTATATACACATGTTGAATCCAATTTTATAAAGGTATATAATGATAATGTCATTGTGTTTTCTTTGAAGAGAATGTGTTTTATTTGTTTTTTGTTTCTTGGTTTTTTGAGACAGGGTTTCTTTGTGTAGCCTTGACTGTCCTGGAGCTTGCTCAGTAGACCAGACTGGCCTCATACTCAGAAAGATCCTCCTGACTCTGCCACCCCAGGGCTCAGATTAAAGGTGTGTGCCATCACCACCTGACCAAGGGAATGTTTTAATGGTCAGAGTTTTATTATTGGAATTTCATCTGTTGTGTTACTTTTGTAGAGTTGTAGATGTGCTTTAAGGGTTTAGTTCATTTGGTTTTTGTAATCCTATGCAGAGAAAAAAAAGGAAACACATTCCAGAATGGTATAGAATGGAGTATTTGAAGTAATAGAAAAATTATCAATGAGGAGGCTCGTAATAAGTTTTCACAAAAATGGCCTTTTCCATTCTTTAGTTGGTGCCTATGTTTTGACTATGACACTTGTTCTCCATTCTTTCTAAAATTCTTCTGCATTATTATTTGTCATATTTGATCTGACCATGAGAATAACTATAGTCAAAATTGCTGTATTAATAGAGTTACAGGTAACCTGGAAATAAAAATAGGTTTTTGCATTTCTAAACTACAGTCTTTCCATTTATTTTCAAGCAAATGTAATCTGAACTCTGGTCAGGGCAAGAGATAAAAGATACCATTGGTGTGTAATATACAGCTGCCACAGTGTACTTTGACTAAAGAAGGCAGTGGAGGTATCTATGTTGTCTAAAATTAGTTCAAGCTCATTGTCTGATTCCTTTCTTTTATACACAGAAATATCCACCCAGCGCAACCACACTACACTTTGAATTCTATGCAGACCCTGGATCTGAGGTCAAAATTGAGAAGAGGGTGAGTCTGATTGTTTCCATGGTGTTATTTATAAAATTTTTTAGGTAGTTGTGTTTTAGATTTCTGTTTTTAAGCCAACCCGTAAGAAGCTTTGTATGTTGCCTGTAAAAATCTTAATTAAATGATGTGTTTGTTTCATATTCCTAGGTGAGCTGCTAAGATTTTTTTTTTTTTTTTGGTTTAGAGGTTTACTAATGAATCAGATCTTTTTTTCCACTTTTATTATTAAATAATTTTTAGGGTAATGTTGCCTGTAAAGCATGAGAAATTTATGGTTTTAGTATTGCGTATGAATATTGATTGTGGAGACTTATGAGACAAGTATTAAAAAGGACTATAGAATATAGAATATGTTTGCTAACAGTGTTAAAAGTTTAAAAGTAGTGGTTTTAAAGAAGTGATCTTGTGACTATTATATGTGGAAAGTAGATGCTTTGAACGACTCTGAAATCACATTTATTTATTTATTTATTTATTTATTTATTTATTTATTTATTTATTTATTTATTTTTTAAAGAGGTTGGCTTAACCGCAGGGTGACATTTTGTTCTCAGGTGTTTCTTACAGGGTATTTAGTGAACCCTAACAGCTTTTTTAACTTTTAAATTTCAGACGACTAGTAATACACTACATTACATCCATATAGAACAACTTGACAAGGTAAGAGGATTCTTTGACAACTGGTTGGTTATTTAATTATTGGTTGAAGTTTTGTTCCTAACTAATTTTTTTCTAATACAGATTTCAGAAAGCCCTTCTGAAATAATGGAATCTCTTACCAAAATGTACAGCATTCCTAAGGATAAGCAGGTACAATACATCTGAAAAAATATCCCCAGCACTTGATCTTTTTCGAAAAACACTAATGATATGCGTTGGACAAGCAGAAGACATAGCAAAATTAATGTACATTGGAGTTTAGCAGATTAGCTATCTAGGTGTTGGTTTCCTCTACTGTAGTCAACACTAAGTTCCTTGATTCAAGTGATTTTCTATCATTGGTGAAAACTTTCTCAATTTTGGATATATTTGGATACATTTAAGAGAACTCAATTGTGTTCTTTTGTTCTGCTCTTTTGGTAGTGGTCAAAAATTTAGTTTATTGAAAATTAGAATTTTTACTATATTATTGTCTATCAATATAGTGACGGTTCTTGACTTATCACATTATGCTACTGCCTGTCCCTGTTTTATTACTCTGGGATTGTTAACCAATCTAAGAGTAAAATAATACTAGTTCAGTTTGATATCCTAGCAAAAAATAGCAAACTTATTTTACCAAGCAGCCAAAATGGTAAAAGTCCCCTCAAAAAAAAGGGGAAGAAATAAAGGAAACCCTTTGTTACGATTTCCTAATAATAAGTTTTGTATCTCTACAGATGCTGTTGTTTACTCATATACGCCTGGCCCATGGCTTTTCTAATCACAGGAAGCGATTACAAGCTGTTCAGGCCAGACTGCATGCAATATCTATATTAGGTAAGGAAACACTAATTATGTGGTCTTAATTAGGGAGTTTGAACTTGATTTTGAATGAAATTCATCTGTCTTCATTACTATGAGAATTTACTTATTATGGCAACCCAAATTAATTGCATTCCCAGTGTTCGCTGTAGTCATCATTCTTGATTTCCTTTGTATGTCAGAAAAACTTAAGCTTTTATTGCCAGGTCACATGGCCTTGATTGTCAACACCTTTTTTTAAAAAATATATACAGATAGTCATTTCTACTCTGTATCCTTCCTATTGGTAGTTCCTCTTCCAGTTCTCCTATCCTTTCAGATGTACAACTTTAAATTTTGAAAATAATTAGTTAATACACTGACCGTTTACTGTGGTATAGTAGATTGGAAATCACACAGGCTTTTTTCTTTTTTTTTTTTTTAAGCTATGTCAGATTTTTTAAAGTCATTTCATGCAAGCATATATTATACTTTGAGTGCATGGTCTTCGTTATTGTCCACTGCTCTCCTTGGACAATTTTGTCTCCATTTATTAGCCAGACAGTTTCACTTCTAATATTAGGTCATCAGTGATTTTATGTATGTAAGGTCTAGGATACAGAAATGAGAAAAAACATGTTCTTGTCAAGAGTGGCATTGATTTTCCTACAAATGGTATAATCTCTATGTGGAAATCATAGTTTTTTTAGGCTCTCACCATGTTTCTGAAGATTATGTAGTACACATTGTATTCTCTCAGTTAACTTCAGTAATTTAGTTTGGAAAAAGTATTTGAGCTATTTTAATAATTGAAAGAAAGCCTGGAAATCAACCTCTACATGCTAGGCACATTAAATCGCATAAAAGGGCAAGAACAGCTGTTATTACCTATCTTTGTTTAGCTTTTGCTTATTTTCTTTTAAAACTGAACACCTTGCCCTCAAAATCCTTTCTCTTGTGTTTGTGACTGTGCTTCTGTCATGATAATGATTACCTAGAAATGTTTATTTAAAACTTAATGTGCTCATATCTCAGCCAGTTTTTACTTCTCAGTGTATGTCCACTAACTCCTCAGCATACAAGCAGATTAAACCCCCCCCCCCCTTTTTTTTTTTGAGGCACAGACTCACTATGTGGCTTTTACTGTTCTGGAACTCACTGAGTAGAACAGGCTATTCTTGAACTTAAAGATCTGTCTGTCTGTCTGTCCTCCTGGGATTCAAGACGTGTACCTGTCTGCCTGGCTAGATTATACACATTTAACTTTTGATAGTGCCACACAAACTTATGATTTAGTCTGCTACACTCTATAAAAACTCAGTATTATAAAAGCTTATCTGGTGAAAGCAAGTAAAGGAAGAAGCCAACATAAAACTCTATACCTATATGCAAAGCATAGTTATAGTTCTATCAAGTAGTGATATTAGAAAAATGAATTATTTGTTCTCTTTTCCCACAAAACTCCAACAAAATTATTTCTTAAGACTACTAATAATTTTAGTAAGGAAATGTGAATATGTAGCTATTACCACAATCTTATAATTTAGCAAATTTACCCCTCTGTGCTGATTAGGAGGTGCATTACTCAACGTTGGCTTAATAACTGCATTTCTGCCAAAGTGTTTGCTTCTCTTTTGCAGTCTATTCCAATGCCTTGCAAGAGTCAGCAAACAGTATCTTGTATAATGGGTTGATAGAGGAGTTGGTAGATGTCCTTCAAATTACAGATAAGCAGCTCATGGTAAGTATGTGCTCATAATATCCACACAATAAAGTCATACTTTCTTTTCCCGCCTTTTGTTTTTCCTAAGGAGTTAGAAAATGCCCCAGGAGGGAACCTTGGACCTTTTGCACCTTTCTTTTTGAATATTAAACTGTGAAGTTAATAAATGCCAGATGTACAGAGTTACTCTCCATAGATGTTTATCTCCTCAAGCAGCGTTCAGTAAAATTACTTATGTTTTGATTTTGAGATATTTGCACCTTAGTTCAGTTATTCATGTAGTTTTGACACTTGTTTAATTTCTACTCTCATAGGAAATTAAAGCTGCTTCTTTACGAACATTAACATCAATTGTGCATTTGGAGAGAACTCCCAAGCTCAGCAGTATTATTGACTGTACTGGAACTGCTTCCTACCATGGATTTTTGCCTGTTCTTGTGCGGAACTGCATCCAGGCTATGATTGGTAAGTTTAGGTGTTAATTATTTATTCCAGGAACAACAGGATCTTGACATTTTCGTTGTTTTAAGGACCTGCTAGCTTAGTACCGAATTCTGAACTTTATATCCTCTCCCAATTTCCTTCTATGTAGATCCTTCTATGGACCCATACCCCCACCAGTTTGCCACTGCTCTCTTCTCTTTTTTGTACCACCTGGCCAGCTATGATGCTGGTGGTGAAGCATTGGTCTCCTGTGGAATGATGGAAGCCTTACTAAAAGTAAGTACTCCCCTTTTCTAATATATTTCTGGAAAATTAACTAAGAGTATAAGTTTCATGTTTTTTTCGTGAACAGTTAACATGGAAAGCTTATTCTAATAGAGTTACTTACAGTTTGATCTCTAGTTACCACATTAACAAAAATATATCTATTGTCAATATTAAGGTATGTTTATAATCCAGCACAATTTGATAGTTTTGGGGTTTTTGGGCCAAGCCAGTGCTATATGTTAGCATGACATTGACTATGCCCCTAAGAATTAAGTATATATTAGAATACCTGTAAGTTTTGCTTTAATATTATAGGCTTTGTTTTGTTTTGGTTGCTTAGTTGGTATTTTGAGACAATGTATCTTGCTGTCTATTCTTGCCTTGCATTAAACTTCCCAGAAATTTTTTATACTCCTATTAATGAATTGCCCATGTGGCCTCATAGAAGGTTGCATCCAGTCTTTCAGTTTATAGCACAAAAAACATCAGGCATGTGTCCTTTTCCTCCCTCCATTTCATACTATGCTGTCTCACAGGGACTCACAGACTTTACTTTTGCAAAGAAATATAGTTTTTTTTTTATATCTCTCTCTTTTCAGTAATTGTGCTTGCCTCTCTCTCTTTCTTGTAGGTCATAAAGTTTCTTGGTGATGAACAGGACCAGATAACATTTGTCACCAGAGCTGTCAGAGTGGTTGACCTCATCACCAACCTGGATATGGCAGCTTTTCAATCTCATAGTGGTCTCTCTATCTTCATCTATAGACTTGAGGTATTATTGTCTAAGATTACTTTGTATAGACTTCATAGAATTCCAGTGAGTGCTGAGTATAGGAACTGTCCTAACTACTCAAAGTAACCATCTTATCTCTTTTATGTTTCTATAACCTATTATCTGCTTGATACTCTTGAATCATAATATTTTAATCCCTGAAATGTATATGATTTTCTTAACATTTTTCCCTCAATTATAGCATGAAGTAGATTTGTGCCGAAAAGAATGTCCATTTGTGATCAAGCCAAAGATCCAGAGACCTACTACCACTCAAGAAGGAGAAGAAATGGAAACTGACATGGATGGTAATTAACAAGTTATTAAGTCAATATTTTAGTGTGTGAGATTTTTCTCTTGTCCTGCCCTTTTTGTTTAATACTTTCTTATAAATTATGAGATCCACAGGTTGTTTTCAACTTTTTTATAGGTGATGAATTGTTTGGAATAGAACTGGGAGATAAAGCAGATGGTAGAAATGCAGTAGACCACTTAAATCACTGCAGATCAATCATTTAGTAATTGATGTTTTTTAACATGTTTGATCATTATCTTTTTAAAGTATGAAAACATAATAACTTCTACAGAGTCAGAATATTGTCTGTTTTACTACTGCAGTACCATATATCCTGGGAGTTTAATATGCTTTATAAATTATAGGAAGAGTATAAACTCTTAAATGGGACCTTGATAAACTGTATCTGCGTGCTTTAAGAAAAGATGGGATACTTGAAATGGTTTTCTAGGAATCAACTTTTAAGTCACAGGATCAGAAATTTAAACCAGATCATCTTTGTTTTCAAATGCATTGTGTGTCTGCTTTAACAATTCCAACCTCACCCAATACATACCTTCTAATAGAATAAAAGCGGGTCCCCGAAATACCTCGTAGAATGTACAGTAGTGTTATCTTAATGACAAAGCTTATCTTTGCATGTATCTATTATTCTTGTGAAATATTAGAATAATAAATCCTATGCCATTCCCCCCCCCCCCTTTTTTTTTACTTTGTTTTTGGCACATTCATTTGTGCATGTTGCTGTCCCTAGAAACCCTTTTGCTCAGTTTTTCTTTCTGTTTTATTGGGAAGAAGCTGAGATATAAGTTCACAGGTGAGATCCCAAAGCGTTGAGTAAAATGTGCTATTAACTGTTGATACTTGACTATCTACTGTAAATAATTGTCAAAACTTAATAAGCAAAATAGTAAGTGCTTGGTAAAGATTCTAACAACATCTGATGTGCTTGATTAAGTTTTCCAACCGGTGACCAGGAAGCATATATTTAAAACTAATCCAAATGCTTGTCTTGTGTTCCTAAAGAAATTGTGTATTCAATGTAAAGGTTACACAGTTTGTACTTACTTCTTGTGTAAATAGGTACATACTTCTGTTAAAAATGATTGGAAGAATATATTTCAAAATATATTCATTAAAGGGGATCTTGTATATTTCATAAATTGAAGAGACTTAAGTATTTGCTTTTTCACAATTAGATTATTTTATTCAAGGTATTTAAAGGAAATGTTAATACACACTTCTAACCCCCCTACATAGCTATTAGTTTGATGCGGCTCTTTCCAGCCTTGTTTATATCCTTTCCACATTCACATTTACATGTATATAGTTTTTAGAACAGAACAACACTTACATCACATCCTATATATAGTATTCTTCCCTATGAGCATTGAGATTAAATTTCCCTTGCTCTTTTTATTCAATTAACCTCCTTTAATAGGATTTGCTTACTACCTACCACTTATTCATATATAATATACAACGTTGCATGTTTTGCATCGCTCATCTCAACTCAGTGGAAGAAGTTTCTCAGAACTCTTTCTTTTCTTAGTATCTTTTATTCTAATTAGTTTCTTTATCATAACTTGTACTTTAGTTGCAGATGTAACTATGGAAAGCAGTCCAGGCTCGTCCATATCTATGGAGCACCGGCTGGATGTTGACTTAAGGGCATCAAGTTCCAACAGCAGCACTAGCATCTCTGGCACTGGCCCGGGTCCTGGCCCTGGCCCGGGCCCTGGCCCTGGCCCTGGTCCTGGCCCTGGCCCTGGCCTTGGCCCTGGCCCTGGACCCCGTCCTGGTGCGTAGACACATAGATACACAGTCTTTCACAGTGACTGACTTCTTAAATTAGTGAAGAAGAAAGCTTTAGGAAGCACTTAATGGCACATTTGAGGTTATAAGAACATGTCTTGTAACATTTTATGGTCCTTTGGCAGTTCACACATTGATTATCAAAACAGACATTTTGGAGAGCAGATAATATCCAAAAGAGGAACAGAGTGAATTTGGAAGTTGAATCTCTTTTTACTTTATAATAATTCTTTATTTTTTAACTTAGGACTCAAATTTTAATAATGGTCTTGTGCCATCCTTGGTGATTTAATTTCCACTTTCAAAAAACTCTTTCCAATGTCCAGAGATCTCAGTTTAAATGTCTGCAAGTTTTGCTTTAGTGGATATAGATGGGTCTCTTAATACCTGTTTCATGTGCCTATTTACTGTGATTTAATGGTGAACCCAGTATGATCCTTTTGCCTTTCTCCCGTGCCAGGAGTCCAGTGTATTCCACAACGAGCAGCACTTCTCAAGTCCATGTTAAATTTCCTCAAGAAGGCCATTCAAGACCCTGCTTTCTCAGATGGCATAAGACATGGTATTTTGATTCTGTATACTGCTTTCTATAAAAACGTGATTATCAAGATTTGTATTTTTCATGTTCTCCTGGTGTTTACCCTTTTATAAAGCATACTTAGTAAATTGGTAACTTTATTATTTGTTATCACATTTCTTAGACATGGTTGTTTACACTTTTCCCAGCTTTGCCCTTTTCCCACATCTATCTTATTACCACCTCTCTCCTAGTCTCCATATTTGTTATTTTTTGTTTTTGTTTTTGTTTTTGTTTTTTTTTGACCTATTGTTAAAGCTTACTGTATGAACAAAATAAAGTGTTTGGGGTTGTCAAATAGAGGCCACTAGATTAGACTAAATTCAGATTTATTCACCATGGTTAATATACTGCTACCCACCACCCTTGATCCTTATACCTCTCCCAGACTGATCATAGTCTTTACACATTTCTCTTAGTAATGGATGGTTCTCTGCCTACCTCGTTGAAACACATCATCAGCAATGCAGAATACTATGGCCCATCACTCTTCCTCCTGGGTAAGTAGAATTGAAAGTTGGGTGCAGGCTGAATGTGCTGGCTTACATGTATCTTTGCATCTGGAGGCAAAAGACAGGCAGATCTCAAGAGTTCCAGGCCAGCCTGCTCTAGATAAAAGACTTTAGAACTCCTTAAAAACTAGAATATAACTCATTACTAAAGTATTTACCTCACTTGGACAAAGCCCTTGGTTTTGTCCCACTCCAGCATCACAGATTGGAATACCACGTAGAATTATCTAAAGAAATTTAGTGGGAGATGTAGAAATGGCAGATTCTTTGAACCTAGTGGAATAAGAATTTTACAGTTTGGCTAGTCGAGAGATATAGTTATTATGACTTCTTGTCTATTTGCTGATGAAACAATTGAGTCTCAATATTTCTATCTTGTTATCTTGCAAAGTTTGCTTGTTTATTGATTATTTAAGATAATCATATAGTTTTATTTATTGATGACTTAGATATTTCTATATAGTTTTGTGATCTACAAATAAGGTCTTCCTTTTTAATTACCTTTATTCTTTTATTTACTCCATCTTACTATATGAACAAAGACTTCTGATGTGATAAGTGAATAGGACCTCTTTGCTTTGTCCTTTGTGAGTTTATAAGGGAAACCATTCAACATTTTACCATTAAGCATGATGGTAATCAAGGTTTCACATTAAAATTTTGACATTTCCAGTTAGGAAACTTTCTTATAGTAATTGCATCAAAATAAGAACAGTTTTCCTCCCAAGGATCGGTTGGGAGAGTAGACTGTAAGTAATCCTTGGACATGATTTTTAAAAATTGTTTCTTGCATAGGTAGGGAAGTCAAAGCTTAGGGAATGAGAATGTGGTACTCTAGGAGTAAACTCAGAATGGAGCAAGTGCATAGGTAGTAGTTATTTTGTTTGGTTTAGTTTTGGGAGGGATGGGTTAGAATGGTGGAGAGTGGGGGTGATGCTATAGCACATGCTAGGCTATGCCTTCAACCATCTTTTTCCTTTTTATTATGAGATGAATTCTCAGTACATTGTCCAGATTGGTTTCAAAATCACTCAAGCCCAGTGTAGTTTTTTACTTGAAATGATATTGCTTCCACCTCCTGAGATGCTAGGATTTCAGGCCTGTGCCACCAGGCCTAGCATTTGGTAAATTTTTAAATAGAAATAGGTATTCTATTGAATGAAAATAAACCCATTTGGTATTGATGGGAGAACTTTGGGGACACAGGCAGCAAATGAGACTTATCTCATTGATTAAATCAAGTATCAGTGGTTTTGCACAACTGATTCCAGTGGTCTTGTGGTTTTAGCATAATATCTTTTTAATAAATTTGAGAAATGTGTGCAGTCAACGCAACTTAATTGTAGCATTTGTTAGTGTGGTTAGCTGAATAGTCTTTCACCTCAGGTAGGAGATGGCTGGGAGGAGTCGTCATTGTGAATGTGAGACCCTCATTTTAGTAATGTAACTAGCTGTTTTGTTTTCTGGTTATTTACTGAATTATTTATAGATACCTTTTATTTATTGAGATCTTTTTAAGATACAGACTACTGTGTGACGCCACCATAGAGTTTACTGTCTGTTTTCTAATCAGTCATCATAGCAGCTATACTATTTTTGCTAGTTATTGAGGCTTTCTGGTTTATGTAGTGTGACAGAAATGAAAACATTGCCCAAGTAGCCTCAGTTTATTGAGTCCCCGTTAATGAACCAAAGCTTGTTTGCATTTCCTCCAAGGATGGTGATAATCCCCAATGCTTCATTTTGTGGTGAAACGTGATGAGGCATACTTTATAGTTGAATGTAAGTTATTTTAAGTACTAAATAGTAATAGAAACAGAGGTCAGGTCCTCCAAAGAAGTTGGAGTTGTGACAAAAGAAAATCAGCCCAAGGTAGTTTGAAAGGTATAGTTAATTTCTAGTGGGAAACTTTGTATCAGAGAAGACAGATTAAAAAGTAGGCTCAACAGAGGAATAGCATTGTGTGTGCTCTTAGTTAGATAGAAGTCTGAGAAAGATAGGATGCAAAAAGGGGAAATTTAGGAGGAAGCAACTGGAAGGTCATAATGTCTTATAGTAATTTCACGCTGAAACACACCAAATAAAGAGTTGATATTTCTTACTCTGTTCCCAACCAAGAACTTTGTTCTTGGTCTTCAATCTTTTATTTACTTTTATCCTCTTTATTGTTTCTCCATTAATCTCCCTGAACTACTCCTTTTTTATTTCCTACTCTTCCCATCCATTTTTGTTACTGTCTGATGTCAGTGTCATAATTAATAGCCTGCTTAACCTGAAGAGATTTTGACAATCAATTTGAATATTGAATTCCAAGAGAACCAAACTTAGTTATATAAGTGGTTGCTTATGGTAGGTGGAAGTTTAGTATTCTGATGTATTATGTTGATAACCGTTAATTTAAAGAAAGTAAATGTAAGTAGTGATTATGGAATAGTGATGTACACAGTGGCTGACAAGGAAACCAGGGCTGATTGGACTCTCGAGTTACAGTGAGTGAGTGATGAGTCAGTATGTTGTGCATTCTTGGTTGTGCATCATGTAAGTTACAGTGCTGTGCTGAATTGATAATTCTGTGTTTGCCACCAAATCTTAATGTGGTTTTTTGCTTTTGAAAATATGAAAGTATTCAAAAAAGATTGACAATACTTTTGTTTTTTGAAATATGACTTCATTTTTGGGGCTGACTTTAACTGGCTTTGTAGAACAGGGTGATCCTTCTGTTTCTTTTGTTGTTGTTTTTGTTTTCTGAGACATGGTTTCTCTATATAATAGTCCTGGCTATCCTGGAATTTGCTTTGTAGACCAGGCTGGCCTTGAAGTCACAGAGATCAGCTGCCTATGTATCCCCGAGTGTTGGGGTAAAGGTGTGTGTCACCACTGACCAACTGTGTTGTCTTTCTTTTTTTTTTCTTATTTATTTATTATGTATACAATAGTCTGTCTGCATGTATCCCTGAAGGCCAGAAGAGAGCACCAGACCTTATTACAGATGGGTCTCGGGGCTTAGGTGCATGCTAGACACTTTACCAATTGAGCTTTATCTCTAGCAACTAGAATAATTTCTCAAGGAAAAATGACCTAAACAAGCAAGGTCTCAGACCATATAAGCCAAAAGGAGTCTACAGAGACTACCAATTGAGTAGTAGGAATCCTGTTCTCAGATCTTGAGTCAAATGATGCATAATCAGGGTACTCAATGTCAAAATATTGCACAGTAATTACTGAACATAAGCATTTATTATTTTAATGGATGTTAGCCATTCTAAATCTTAAAGGATTTCTCCTTCTCTCCATCTTGTGAAAACTAATAAGATCCCCCCCCCCCCCCCCCGGAAGAACTAATTTTAGATGTCTAATCAAGCAACAGACTTGTTTCCCATGAAAGTAAACTTCATGTTAACAGATCATTAAAGCTCCATCATATTAAGAAAACATTTGAGGCTGGCTCTTTTTTACTGCATTACAGAATAGTTTAGGTGGTTGAAAACCCTAATTTTCAGTGGATCCCTTTCTGTTTTCACTCTTTTTTTTTTTTTTTTTTTTTTTTTTGAGACAGGGTTTCTCTGTGGTTTTGGAGCTTGTCCTGGAACTAGCTCTTGTAGACCAGGCTGGTCTCGAACTCACAGAGATCCGCCTGCCTCTGCCTCCCAAGTGCTGGGATTAAAGGCGTGCGCCACCACTGCCCGGCTCTGTTTTCACTCTTAATCTAGGTTTCAGTGAACCATGGATTTCTCCATATCAGAAGGGTGATGGTCTGTTTAGGTCTTTATACCCATTGGTTCAAAATCTTTCCCTTTATGGACAAAATGGGATATAGAAAAAACACAAATTACATTTTATTAGGATGCCATGCCTCTTAAAGGTTATGAGTTTATGGTAACTAAGGCAGTGAGCAAAATTGTGACCCTTTTAGGAAGTCTTTGTCCATTTTGTTGTTTTAGGTGGATGCCATTTAGCAGGCCATTATGTTTATATTAGTCTTTCTACATGGAAAAGACTCCAAGGTGCAGTGCCCTAATTTAAGGCCATACCTAGACTAAGCTGTGTTCTCTGATCATTGAGTGTCACTGGGAATCCTAAAGGCATTTAATTTATTCTGAGGACTATAAATAGTATTAGTAGTAGCATGGTATGACACAGAGTTTACAAAAAGGTTTGTGAGGTTTGGTTGCTATCCTTGGTAGGTCTGCTCTTTTCTGAAAGGAAACTAGAGGAGGCTGGATCTGGGAAAGAAGGGAGGTTGGGGAAACTGGTTGGGATGTGTCAAGTTAGCAATCTAATCAATTTGCCAGTGTAAAGGATGCGTTTACCTGTTGGAGATTCCCAATGGCATTGAGTCTAGTAGTAGAGTAGGACAGATTTGGTAGGTCTCAAGTCATAATTCCTCAAGAAGGACTTGTATAACTGAATGTAAAAGTCAATTAAAAGGTGGCAGTGATTTGAAAGTAAATGTTTACTAAATCTAAGGCATTCAGGTACTAGATGTCCATGTTGCATCACAGTGCTTCATCACAGCCTTGATTCTGAATATGCACTCTTACACTATATGGCATCACATCAGGTAATGCCAGCAAACACTGCCTGAGGCACCTTGGCTCAGATTCATGATTGCTATACATTCCAAATTGCAATGATTTTGCTATGTATGAAATTTTCTGCTTATTAAAAACAGTGGTTTAATTATGGGAAAAAAGACTTAATCTTTTCCTACCATCATTCCTCAACATACAAACATCAAATTTGGTTTGTTTGGATTGTGTTAGACTTTCTAAATTGATATTTGAGACTGCACGGTGGCTCTTGTCTGTAGTCCTGTTGCTTGGGAAGTGTAATAGAGGCAAGACGGTTCGCTTCAGGACCATCCTAGAATACATGAGACCCCATGCCAAAAACAAAATAAAAATAACTATTGTATTAGTTGTCTTGGGTTTAATAAAATAATATTAAATTAATTTTGATTTTGTATTAGGACAGAATTGCCAGCAATTCCTAAAATTGTACTAAACATCCTTACAACATTTTGTACTTAATATTTATGGAAATCAGCATTCTTACCACTGAAGATGTAAAATCAAGAGATATATCAGTTCTGAAAAACATTACAAATGTTATGTGCTATTATCAACTGTTTAGTCAAGATTGAATTTGCTGTGTAAAACTAAAAAGCATAATCCAAAAAAAAGGACTTAGATTTTTTTCAGAACCTTTGGCCAATAAAACACCCCAAATGTCAGGGTTGAGAAATAGTATTCAGTGATTAAGAGCACTTGCTGTTCTTCCAGAGTATTATAGTTCTCGTCCCACATCCCAGGTTAAATGGCTCCCAGGTCAGGTGGCTCATTTCAGCTTAGGGGGTGTGTGGTTCAACACCCTCTTCTGATCTCTATGAATACATGCACACACATCATATACTATACAAACACTCAAATAAAAGCATATTTATAATAGTGTCCCAAATACCACTGAGAGCTGTCCCAAATAATTGTTACATACATGCCATTTCGCTGTTGTTGATTGCAAATTTGAAATGTTTGCTCACTACCATATGTGACTACTGCATTACTCGGCACTCCACTGTACCATTTGCTAGCTGGGCAAGGGCCTGGAGATTGACAGAACACACAAGAGACCTGGGTCATTCAAAAGGAGTCATCTGAATGCTGATGTTTATTCAAGGCTATGAAAAACCATTTATACCTAGCTGCTGCACAATGGAAAACCCTCCAGGCAGGTGGGAAATTACCATGCCCAAGGTGGAATAAATAATGGTCCTATAGCTAATCACCAGGCGAGGCAGAGGGAGCACAGGAACAAACAGGATATTTAGCTGTCTGGCCAGAAACTGTCCTCAAAATGAACCTGGGGAGCTGGGATAGAGCCATGGACCCTACAGTCATAAACGGAAATTTGATTTTTTAAAAAGAAATTAGATATATCCATTAGCAGCTTTGTTCTTAGTTTCTAGACACTGTTTATATACCTTTTGTCAGATTATCAGATTTTCAAAAATCTGATTTTTGGTTTTTCGAGACAGGGTTTCTCTGTGGCTTTGGAGCCTGTCCTGGAACTAGCTCTTGTAGACCAGGCTGGTCTCGAACTCACAGAGATCCGCCTGCCTCTGCCTCAAAATCTGATATTCTTGAGTACACATTTCTGAATATTATGGGTTTTAAAGTGGTCAGATCAGCATTATTTTGTATCTGTATTATAATTTGTGCTATTAATATGTACTTTTTAATGCTCTATTTCCAATTTTAATTTACTAAATATTTCTGCAGAATATTTTATCCAAATTCATCAGTTAAGTTTATACATTTACCCCAGAATACCTGCATCCTAACATGGCAAATTAAGCATTTAGAGACATCAGTTTTCACAGAAAAGAATGATTTATATACATATGTTTAATGGAATACTGTACAGCCATTCAATAATAATGGGTTATGGTGTGATGGATTATGTAATTTCCCAATTACATGTGAAAATAGCCAGTGATATATATAACTACACTTATAAATATGCACTGCTAAAATTAAGGATTACCAGTGAAATTTTTCATATTTTATGTAAATATTCTTGGTATTCTGTTGGAATATTTTCATAATCACAAGAGTATAAAATTGACATTGACTGTATAACTTTTAAGCTATTAATTATTTATTTGCTTTTAATGCCTTTGAAGAGTCAGTTTTTCTTATTTTCCCTCAACTTTGTTTTTAGCTACTGAAGTGGTGACTGTGTTTGTATTTCAAGAGCCATCATTGTTGTCCTCACTGCAGGACAATGGGCTGACTGATGTCATGCTGCATGCACTGCTCATTAAAGATGTGAGTTTATTCTACCACTCTATAAAAATTATTCCATGTATATCCGTTTCCTAAGGTACATGTGCACATTCTTAAGAAGCAAGTGAAAAACAAGTTATTTTGTGAAAAATATTATGGCTTTTATGTGTATTGTTGGATCCAATTAGGACCTGGTTGTCACAATTTCTTCTATTATTCAGTATTACACCCCTAGATATATCTTCTTTGCATGTGTATCTGACTTTTTGTATGTTGCATTCAAATTTTCTATCTTCTCAGGTTCCTGCTACAAGGGAAGTCCTTGGTTCCCTTCCAAATGTATTCAGTGCACTTTGCTTGAATGCCCGAGGTCTTCAGTCTTTTGTACAATGTCAGCCATTTGAACGTCTTTTCAAAGTTCTTCTGTCTCCTGACTACCTCCCAGCCATGCGGAGGAGGAGGAGTTCTGATCCTCTTGGTGAGTTCCTACTATTCATTTTATAATAGAAAGTTGATTTTGGCAAGGGAAGTTTTCCTTGACTGCACATCATTTCTCTGGCTAGGTATGCTCAGCTTAACGGGAATTATCACCATATATTCTATTGTTACAGGTAGGAAGGAATACTTCATCCTTAGCCTCTTTCCTCATAGTATTTCCATGCTTCTGAATAGTTCACTGTCCTGATGTTGGTAAGAAACAGGTATAGGAACCAGTGGTGTATTTCCAAGTCCACTATCTAGTTTATAAAAATTAGAAATGTAAAGTTTGATGTGAAAAGATGTTTTTATTTTCTCTAAAATAGTCACAGATAATTTTCTTCTCAGTGTGTTTGAATCTAAATTAGAGAGGAGTAAGAAAGTAATAGTTGGAGAAATTTTGTAGTTTGCAGAAATGTACTTTCTTTTCTTACTTGGGAGGCTGAGTCAAGGTAATGACTGAAGTTCAGGAGTTTGAATCCAGCCTGGGCAACATAGTGTCACCCATCTCATAAATAAATCAATGTATTTTGTACTTTGATTTACCACTGCAGCATTCTAGTAAGGATCATTTTTCACAGAGGCAGCCAAAGGATTGTTGATGCTTTTTTTCTTTTCTACTCTTCTTTCCATAAACTAGCTCCTAGCTCAGACCTTAACAGTGGAGAGTTCGTTAGACCGATTTCTTTCCTCCTACAATGATTTGGAGGCTTATGTAAATTCATGCAGGAATGTGTGGTGTTAAAAATCAGCAGTTGAGTTTCTTCTTTCCATCTTACGTTGGCAAAAAATTTTATTGGTCTATATATTTTTTAGTCTAAACATTCTTTTTTGGGTTTTTGTTTTGTTTTTGTTTTTTCCTTTCATGTTTGCTTTAAGGGGATACTGCATCCAACCTGGGGAGTGCTGTTGATGAGCTCATGAGACATCAGCCCACCCTCAAAACAGATGCAACAACTGCCATCATTAAGGTAGGGGTTGATAATGACTGTGATTTTGATCTTTTAGAAAGTACCTGCCTAATTTCTAAACCTTGGTTTTGGGCTGCCATGTTGTAAAACCAAATGGTTAAAATAATTACTTTAAATCTTAACAAGAAGGAAGTTTATGTTAATTCTAGGCTTTTCATATTAAGACTCATTTTCTGAGTTAACACAGTTCCATTGTTTAGTGTCGACTTCTTTATATTGCTTTCTTATGAGATTAACAAGTACACAGAGGCTTAACTTCTATCTGTATGAGACTATTTCCCTTACTAGCCAGTTTTTCTTGGCTTTCCCCCTCCCTCTTTTGCTTGTCAGGCCAGTAGGAGTTACTGGTGCTTGGTAAATGAGGACAAGGATGCAATCTTGAAAGATTTTAACTTTTTACACAATGTTCTCTTGTTTGTAAAAAATGGAGTTAATGACTACATTTCAGCAGTGGTGTATTGGTAATATAATATATACATTTTACATGGGAATATTACATATATTGTACATAGGAAATCCTCACAAAATGTTAGATATTCCTTCATTACATATAAATATAATCTTTTTCCCTCTGACTTTTAGTTACTTGAAGAAATCTGTAATCTTGGAAGAGATCCAAAATATATTTGTCAGAAGCCATCCATCCAGAAAGCAGATGGTACTGCTAGTGCCCCTCCCCCAAGGTCTAATCATGCTGCTGAAGAAGCTTCTAGTGAAGATGAGGAGGAAGAGGAAGTTCAGGCCATGCAGAGCTTTAATTCTACTCAGCAGAATGAAACTGAGCCTAATCAGCAGTAAGTGTTTATAAGGCAGATTCTCCGCCCTTATGGTGTTACTTAATTCTTAGTATCACTTTAAAAATTTATTCTTCACTTGTGGCCAGAGGGATGGAACTCCAGCCCTTGTTCAAACAAAGCAACTAACTGTATTGCTACTTACCCACCACCTCCAATGTCACTTCAGTCTACGATAATTGAAAATTAGCATAAGATCATTTTAAGGGTCTTTCTGACTTTTTATTCCTTTCTTCCTCTGTACTGTTATTTCTGTGAAGTAATATCATTGGTTGCCTAAAATATTTTTCTTAAAATTTTAGTTTATTAAATCAGTTCAGTATGCCAAGTTGGTCATCTTTCCCCATTGTTGCTTGTTTCAAGCACACGTGAAACAGTTTTTTTGTCAGAAGCAGAAGTGCTGTTTCTAGATAGTAGTAGTTATACATTCATGCATATAATAAATGTTCCTTTTATCTGTAAATACTTTTGAGAAATGCATGAATGTTTAGCTGTGGCTCTGAATACTTTTGATCTGGTACTAAACTGAGGCATTGTAGTTAGGAAAATAGTCTGGTAGAGTATATTATTAAACCAGGGTCAACAGAAGTAAATACCTTTTGGGACTCTAGACCAAACAACCGTGTGCTTGTTGGTGTCAATAGTATTACCTAATCTTCTGTCTGAGAAAGCAAACCTACCTATCGTCTTTCTACTTTAAAACCATGTTTCTAAAAGGGAGAGTGTCTGAAAGAAGGCAAGTCTTTTCTTCTCAAGCGAATATAAGCTTCAGTGTTTCCAGCCAACCTATCATGATTGCCAGTAACCCTGCAAAATTGAGTTGCTTTTTTTGTCTATAAATGAGAAAAGACTTGTTGAATGCAGAAAGTGGTTATTTGTGATTTTTACGTCAATCTGTATGTTTCTATTTATATATAACTTCTTTACCTGAATGTTTTAGATTTTAGACCTAATATGTTCAGAAATCAAGCCACTGTTAGAGTAAATTAACATTTACTCAACAGCACTCATTTCTTAATGCTGTATTCCTTACTTGAGATAAATATCTATCACTGTCCATATTTGTTACTGTATTCCAAAACATCTTCTAATTGGGAATGGAAGCTATGGTCTTCCAATAATTATATCTGCTAATTGTATTTTCTGTAGTAATGCATAAATTCCTATATAATTCAGCAATGCTCCCTATCTCTGCTATCAAAGGCTTTATATTAACTGTGTGTTTGATCTGTCACTTCCCCAGTTCAAGCATTCTTAAGTGTACCTACAGACTTATATTTCCTTACCTCTCTCTCCAACACAATACCATAATCCACATGCAATTTTCACATATATATATATGTATATAAAATTTCTGTAGGGCTGGAGAGATGGCTCAGAGGTTAAGAGCACTGACTGCTCTTCCAGAGGTCCTGAGTTCAATTCCCAGCAACCACATGGTGGCTCACAACCATCTGTAATGAGATCTGATGCCCTCTTCTGGGCTGCAGGCAGAATATAGGCAGAACACTGTATACATAATAAATAATAAATCTTAAAAAAAAATTCTGTATAGTAAGCTGCACAGTTTTAGAATTGTCATTTATGTTTTTCCATCCCAAATGAAGGCAAAACTGATCATATTCTTATATCTTATAAATAGAATGAAAGTACAAATGTGTGTTTAATTCTTGTATTTGACATTTCTCAATTGTATTTTGATGTTTCATCATTATCATTTCTCAATAGTTACTGCTTTTCTTTTCTCAGTGATAGTCTGATGTATAATTGCGATTACATTTATTTAGTTTTCTTGTTGATGAACTTATTAAGTTTTTTGTTTACTTGGTTTTCTTTTTTGTTGTTTTATGCTAAGCTAGTGCCCTTTTTTGCCTTTTTAAGACATGGGTTAAAAAAATCTGGAATAAGAAAGCTTAGGTACTACAGTCTACATTCAGAAACTAGAGTCTTGTTATGCGTGTATGTATAGCCTGGAACTCATCATACACTGTCTTCATAAACTCAGTCTTCCTTTTTCAGCCACCTATATACTAAGGCTTATGAGTATGTATTGGTATGTTTAGCCACTACAAATAATTTTTAGTTTTTATGTGGTCTTGTATTTTCCTTTCTAAATTGTTTATATCAGAAAATCTGGTATTTCTGGGGATGAATTTACTTATCATTAAGTAACGGGTCTTTGTAGTTGGTGCCAGTAATTCACTTTGTACTTGATTTCTTTCAGCATACCGTGCTTACCTCCTACACCTGAGTGTTAGTTAGAAATTGATGAAGGTTTGTGGAAAGGAACTGGCATCTTTCCGAAAAGCTTTATTAGGAGATGGAATACTAGAGAGAAAAGCCAGGCGTTTAGATCCAAAGAGATTTAGGAGAGATAGCTACTGTGTGTAGCATGATGGGTGTTGAAGGGTAAGTGGTTAGAAACAAAATAAACACTGAGCCTTCCAGTCACTCCAAAGGGGATTTCTGATTCTTTCAGATTTTCAGAGGATGCTGGGACATCTTACCACATGACTTAGTTAGTTAGTAATAGAGATTATAGTTTAAAGTTGCCTTGGTTCAGGACTGCAGGAAGAAGGAGGGACTGGACTTTGTTTTGCAACCAAGGAGTATATTCTCTAATAATCTGAGCAAGTGCATGTCAGTTCTTCATTCTAAATGATGCCTGGAATGTGGGGTATGGCTCGATGTTTTCCAGAGTGTTGTACCAGTCGTTTGTTAAAGTGTAGGTCCATAACACAGCACTGAGGAACATTAAAATTATAAGTTTATTTGGTCCTTGCAACTCAGTAACAATTGTTTGTTTTTAGAGATAGTGAGTGTAGAGAGCTTTTGTTAACCTGAAATGTGACCCACTGAGCCAGCCTTTTTAAAGTCAGAGGTAGGTTTTTCATGAACTAAGAAAATCTGACTTTGGCTGAAGAAAATTTGACAGTGGTAATAAATTGATTCATTTACTAAGATGACACAGATTTTTTTTATCCAGAGATGTACTGTTTCAAATAAAGTCAAATTTAGGGTGGCATTTCTTGAGACCAGCTTGTAGGTAGATTTTGGTTGGAGGTAACTGATCATTTTTAGCATTCTTAAATGACTAAAAGATAGAAGAAAAATCAAAAATATATAGTTGAATTAGTTTGTTCCTGGAGTTCTGCTAACTCCTAAGAATAATACTTTTGGTTTGCTTTTTATGTTCTTTTTTCCATCTTCAATCTAGCAATGAAGGGGCCACCTGGGTTCCATTTCAAGTAGACTCTGTACTATCACATTTGGAATCCACAGAGGCAAAAATCTCATGAATTGGAGTGATATCTGGACTTCTTAGTTAGAGAGGTGGTTGGATCTTTAGGTTATCTCCATGGAGATGAGGCTGAGCAGGAAAGATAAACGGTCAGGTAATAGAATACTGCTGTTATCCTAAGGGGGAAGGAACATTATGGTTAAGGAAAGATTGGGGGGGGGGGTGTCTTTTTTTTCCTGAAATCTTTTCAATACTGACTTAAAGATTATTTAAAAAAAAAAAAACAAAGTTTTTTCCCATTTGGCTAGAAAAATGGCTCACTTGATCACAACAAGTGATCAAAGTTTTTTTTTTTCCCCAAATGTCTTGGCACTGCATTCCAAATGTGAAATTATAGACTTAGACAATACATCTTTAAATTGCCTTTTGCAAAAAAACTGATGGGGTAAACCACTACATATAGTATACTGACATGAATAGAAAATATATGTTAAAAATAAAATCTAGAAGAAAACTTAAGTAGGAACTAGAGTATTTTGGAAACGAGTCCTTGGAACAGATCTGAAAAAGAGGTGTCAGAAAAGTTTGTATAATTGTTGTTCATGAACTTTCATCCTACAAGTAACAAATCGATGGGAAAGGAGGCCTTGGGAATTGACTTCAGCTTTCACTATGATAAAATTTCTCAGTCGTTCTATCTATCTATCTATCTATCTATCTATCTATCTATCTATCTATCTATCTATCTATCTATCTATCTAATCTATTTATTTTGCTTTTTCGAGACAGGGTTTCTCTGTGGTTTTGGAGCCTGTCCTGGAACTAGCTCTTGTAGACCAGGCTGGTTTCAAACTCACAGAGATCCGCCTGCCTCTGCCTCCCAAGTGCGGGATTAAAGGCGTGCGCCACCACCGCCCAGCAGTCTTAAATATTTTTAAGCAAAACTAAATGCTCTAATCTAACAAAATTATGTTCCTATATTTTATGTTTGCTTCTTTGCCTGGTTCTTCCTAGTAAGCAAATGATTCGACTTTTAATTGAATTTATTTTAAATATTTTTATTTTGTTGAATTCATATAGTAGTTTGATTAGATAGGATATTTATACTCAACTCCATCTTTATTATTGATTTCAGGTTTTTTGCTTTTTTTTTTGTCTTAAGTGGTTTAAAGTCTAGTATGGCTTGAACTAGTTTCACCCTCTTACCGGTCCTCACTTTGTTATATTTCACTGGTATTGTGAATTTCTGTGTAACTGACTCCTTTTTTTCTTACAGGGTTGTTGGTACGGAAGAACGTATTCCTATCCCTCTTATGGATTACATCCTTAATGTGGTAAGATTCATTGTAGAAAAAAATTAAAGACGTTTGCTTTTCATAATATGTCAGGTTGTCAGAGCACAGTAATTTTAATGTTTATTTTCCCTGGGACCTTTAAAGTACAGAGAGTAAGATCTGAAAACCTTAAAATACTTCGTTCTTGATCCCTTTGCAACAATTAGCCAGTACTCCGGCCTTTTTATAGTCTGTTTTCTGTTCACTGCTATTTGTTGTACATACGAATTTTAACGAGATTTGATGTGTTAGGCCCATATTATATCTTAGTTTGTCCTTCATGCTTTTTTTTTCCTATTTTACTTCTCTTTAAAAAGAAAAACCTGCATGTGCCTTTTAATTTCCCATCTCATAAGAAAATGAGAAGAATTCTAATTTTCCCAGATTTGAAAATTCCCCTTACCATTTATTCTTTACTGTTAAGCACTTCCAAGACTTCCACAGATAGTTTCTCTTGTGCCTACATGTTTTTGCTGCTTTCTACTTTATATCTCCTTAAATTTTTTTGTACTTCAATAGCACAATTCCTGGAGTTCATATTTTATCTATATTATGTGTGACATGAGACAATTAAGACATTGGACCCGTTTATACCACTAATTCAGAGTGTTGCTCTGAGCAAGCCATTTAGCTTTTCTTTGCCTTCAAATTATTTGACTCCTGGTGTGGTTGAAAAGGGTGGATTGGGAAATTGTATTTCCTTATTTTCTGGATGATTTGTGTATGTACCATTTATCCCTTTTTGCTTGAAGTTATGTCATTACAGAAAGTACTGATTTCTTGACTATAAGACTGCCCTGATGTCAAATTGACTTTTTATTTCAGAACAGTGTTAGCGTCTAACTTGTAAAAAAAAAACCTTTTCATTACCTAGATGAAATTTGTGGAATCTATTCTGAGCAACAATACAACAGATGACCACTGCCAAGAATTTGTGAATCAGAAAGGACTCTTACCTTTGGTTACCATTTTGGGTCTTCCCAATCTGCCCATTGACTTTCCCACATCTGCTGCCTGTCAGGCTGTTGCAGGTGTCTGCAAATCCATATTGGTAAGACACATCTCGCCAAGTATTTCCTCTTAGAAATGAGTTTTGTAATACATCTGTGATTGTATTTTTAGTGTTCTCCCTTACCCATAGTTGAAAATTGATAAATTTGTGTCTGTTCTGCTTAATATATTTCATACTATTTCTCATAGAGAAATTATTTTTCTTTGTTTTTTGCATTTGCTGTGTAGTCACGTCCTTTGAGTTTATATGAGTGTAAAGTGTATTTCAAAGAAAGCTTTCTAGCCTTCATGCTTTGTTATGGTAGCATTTTTGGTTTTAGTGTGCTCTATTCATTTTGCAATGTATTTTCCTTTTTCCCAAGCTTTATTAGTCATGAATTGATCTGTAATTTATTGCTTAAATCCCCCCCCCAAGCTCCTTTAATTCCAAAACACCTTTGATTTCAAAAACACCTTTGATCTCTCCTGTTGCCTTAACCTTGGCAATTATTTTACTTTCTCTAAATTGTAGGTATTGTATATTATTTGAGATTGTTATGGTGACATCAGGGTTTATCAGGTTTGTTGATTTTTTTTTTTACCAGTTTTCTTTTTAAAGCTAAATGATTGTCCATTTCCCCTTACTGGGCATTTAGGTTGTTTCCATTTTTGCCCCTGATGAATACTATTGTAACTCCAGTGTATAAATAGCTCTTAAAGATTTGCAATTTGAATCTTTTAGATATGTACTTGAAGGGAAATAGCTCAATAGTGATAATCATTTTTTTGTGTCTGTGTGAAATCTTCAAACTACTTTTCTAAGAAGCAATTTCCATTCCTGCTAGCTACATGTAAGGATTGTAATTTCACTATCTCCATACCAGATCTTTCTGGTTTTTTTTTTTTTTTAAACAATAGCCATTCCAGAGTATATAAAGTAGTGTTTCGTTTTCATTTTGACTTGCATTCCAAGTAATTGGTGATATTGAGCATCTCTTCCTTTGTGTACTTGAGTTATTGTCTACGTGTGCATCTTGCTAAATGTATATTCGTGTTCTTTATTTTTAATTGAATTAAGGTGTTTTACTATTGATTGTTGAATATCTCTGTATATATTGGATATCACTCTCTTTTCAGATACATGACTCGAAAATATCCTCATTCTCTGGGTTGTCTTTTTACTTGGTTGATAATACCGTGATATACAAAAGGTTTTGATGCCATTCAAGGCCATTTTACCTTTTGTGATGGTTGCCGTCATTGTTTTCTGTGTATTGGTGGTGTTTATCCAAGAAATTGTTGCCAAGAAATTTAGACAGTTTTCCTTCTATGCTTTACTAGGAATTGTATTATTTTAGTCCTTAGGTCTTGATACATTTCGAGTATTTAGAGATTCAGAAAGTTCAACTTCATGTTTTTGTGTATGCATACCACGTTTCCCCCAATATCATTTAACGAGAAGACTGTCATTATATTAAATCATCTCCTATCACTCTTTTCAAATACCCCTTAAGTATAAAATGTGAAATTTCTTTCCTGAGCTTTATTCTTTTCCATTGGTTGTTATTGGCCAGTACCACAATTTTGATTACTATTAAGTTTGTAATAGGGTTGGAAAACAGGAAGTGTGAGAACTCCAAATTGAGTTGTGTTCCTGTACCCCGAGACTATTTTAGCTTTTTGGGGTTCCTTGAAAAGTTGTATGTGAATTAAGAGAGTAATTTTATACTGCCTTCCACCCAACAAAAGAAAGATTGGAATTTTGATACTAATTGCAATAAAGCTCCTCTGTCAGCTGTTTTGTGCCCTGATAAATAATTTCTAGAAACTGCAATTTAATGTTTTATTTTGTTTCACTTTTTGCAGGTGTAAAGTGCTTTCATAAGAGAACAAGGGGAAAGGACTGATCTAACTACCCCACCTCTAAGATGCTCTGTGAGGAGGGATAGATTTATTTCAAGCCATAGGAAGGCAAATAATTTCTAGCTTTGCATAACAAGTGGTAATCTTTAATTGCCAAATTTTTCTTCCCTAACTTGAAAAGAAATGTATTATTTGGGTTGTCTATTAAAATAATTTGCCTTCCTGATGCCAAGCTCATAGTCACCGCTCTTGTTTTGGAAAGAAGAGACAGCATTATAGCTGTGAAATTACTTCTTTATCTGAAAATATAGTTCATTTGTTAATAGTTTGACTAGTCAATAGCTTTTATCATACTTGCTTTCTCCTTTATTTCCCTCTGTACCATTTGTACTACTAGAATGGTTACGACTGTTTATGTAACATTGAATGAGGTGAAGGTTGAGGTTCACATGACACCTCAGTCTCCTTACTCAACAATGTTTACTTGCATTTTATTAAAATATTAACTTCTTAGAAATGGAAATAAAAACATTGTTATATGACTCATTTTCTAGATTTGGAACTTTGCCTAACATTGCTCCTTTCTAAGCAGAATTTGAAACTAACCTCTCATACAACAGTACAGCAGACAGTCCTATTTGACATTCATATGCTTTAAGTATGATTGGCTCAAGTCTAAATATAGTTTATTACACAAAGATAGTGAAATATATTATTCCTGGCTTCATATTTTGGTACTGCCATTTATAAAGTGAGAGACATGACTGACTGAAATTTGGGAGAGTTCAAGTACTAGTCATTTCCACTGTGAATATTAAAGTCATGGTTTCCATACATATATATGTGATTCATTATATTTTATCACATTCATTATTGTTTCAGACCCTGTCACATGAACCCAAAGTTCTTCAAGAAGGTCTCCTTCAGTTGGACTCAATCCTTTCCTCCTTGGAACCTTTACACCGGCCCATTGAATCCCCTGGGGGATCAGTGTTACTTCGAGAATTGGCATGTGCAGGCAATGTTGCTGATGCTACCCTCTCAGCTCAGGCTACACCTCTGTTGCATGCTCTCACTGCTGCCCATGCCTATATCATGATGTTTGTTCACACTTGCAGAGTTGGACAGGTAAAAGTAAAGTTTTCTGCTTTCAACTTAAAGCCAATGAAATGCCAAGGGTCTTCATAGACCTGCCAGATTATTGTGCCTAGAACAAATCTACCTGGAGTAGTAGCTGAAAGAACAGCCTGATTTAGCATTGAGATTTTTTTTTTTTTTGACAATTTTATGTGTTTGGTGTTATAGGTTCACGCTTATGTAATTTCACTGTCTTAGGTTTTATTTTGTTTTGGTTTTGGTTTGGTTTGGTTTTGGTTTGATTTTGTTTTATTTTGTTTTTCGAGACAGGGTTTCATTGTGGCTTTGGAACGTGTCCTGGTACTGGAGGGCTTATTCTTCTTAGCAGTTGTGTGACCAAATAATTGGTCATATTAATGGGACTTTTAAGAAGTAATCGTCAGGAGGTTAATCCTTACCTGTTCCTCCTTTTGGAGGGCCGATAGAAAATGATGAGTGGAGCTTGCATGACTTGCTGAATAGCATTTCCGTGTAGCCAGGACTTGGCAACATCCTGGTTGCTCCTATCAAAAAAAAAAAAGTAATCGTCATTGTTTTCTTCTGTAACATAAAGGGTTGAATTTATGTTTTGGCAGGCAAACATTAATTTTGGTGTCTGTTACATCTTACCACTCACTTTTAATACCAAATATTAAACTCATTTCTTTATATTGGTTTAATTTTTGGTTACTATTGTGTGTGCTTGATGTCAGGATGGGTTGTGAGCATGCCACAGTCCATGTGGGGAGGCCAGAGAACAACTTTATGAAGTCAGTTTTCGGCTTTCACCTTTATTTATGTTCTAAACAATAAGCTTGAGTTTATGAGCTTGCATGTTTTTGTCTTTGCCATTCCTAAAGCCTTTCTTACTAAGTAATCTGTGTATAAGTATATGTAGACATGACAATAGGATGACAAAAGATATTTTATTACAAAGCATTTAAATGGTTAGGAGACAACAACAAGAAGAAAATGTGTCAAATGCTATGGCTGCAATCTCTGGTCTTTCCTGTTCCATAAAATGGCTGATGGTGGGAAGATGACTAAGTTCCATAATGCTTGCAATATAAATCTGAGGACCTGAGTTTTAGTCCCCAGAAAATGCATAAAAATGTCAGTCCAGCTGGCACATGCTAGAAAAGCACTGTAAAGACAGAGACAGGTCAATTCCTGAGTCTCCTCGTGAACTACCAAACAAGGTCAAATGCACAAACTCCAGGTCAAGAGAGACCCTGGTTGATCCTGGTTGTTTTCTGGGCTCTACAAGCATAAACACGCACACACACAATAAAGGAAAGTAGCCTATCTGTGTATGTCACCATTTAACTACCTTTATTATCTTCAGGAATTTATGACAAAAATAAATAACTTCACAGCAACACCATTATTTTCTGCTTATGGACAAGAATGCGTTCTCTACCAGCTCATTGTATATATAATATAGCCCAGATTTTCCTTGATCTCATTGTCATTTCCTGCCTCCAAAAATTCTGGGTTTATAGGCATCTCATATTACCAAACAGAAAAATAGCATCTTACATTTTTCTAAAATAGGTGAAAATTGATTTTTTTAAAAAACCGTTATTGTTTGGAGACCGTGTCAAATGTGAATGCTGCTTTTTGGTTGCAGAGTGAAATTCGTTCAATCTCCGTAAACCAGTGGGGTTCTCAGTTGGGTTTGAGTGTTCTGAGCAAGCTAAGCCAGTTGTACTGTTCTCTGGTGTGGGAAAGCACTGTCCTTCTCTCTCTGTGTACTCCAAACAGGTAAGAAAATAATCTTTTCTTGTAATATCTTGCTTAGCTTTTCTAACAGATAAAGTTAAGAAAGCTTGCAAGGTTCCTTTGAAAAGTATGGGAGACTTTAATAAAAAAGTTTCAGTGCTTCTATGTCCTTTCAACTTTCTAGCATTAGGAATTAATTAACTGACAAATTATAGCAGCTTATGCGTGATTGATTTGATTTTTCAGAGATGGTTGTATCAGCATGATACAAATCTTACGTATTCCTACTTCCGGAATTGATGCTGTTTTTATTGTGTTTAGGATAACTTAACTTCTCTAAGAACTATTGTTGAGCTAGTCAGAGCCCTATATAGAATATAAGTAAACTATAAGAGTGCTTTTGTTTGACTTGGTTTTTGTTTGTTGGTTTACTTTTTCCCTTGTTGTAGCCTACCATCAGGATGTGAATTTGGCCAGGCGGACATGCAGAAACTGGTTCCAAAGGATGAGAAGGCAGGTACGACCCAGGGCGGAAAAAGATCAGGTAACTCTAAGAAACTAAAATCTTAGTCACTACCTCTCCTAAGTTCTGTCCCTGTGACTTCATAGGCTTACTGTGAAACTTAGTTAGCTCTTTGTCATCCTTAGTCCTTAGTTTTCATCATTTGGCTGATTTTTAATTATTAAATTTAGATTTTTTTTTGGTCATTTCTCCTATAAAAACATAATACATTAAACATAACAATAGAACACATTTCTACACCAAATAACATACACCGTGTCAGAAGTATCTGCCTGATATTTTCCCTGGGGCTATTTAAGAGTGCCTTAAATGGGAAAAAAATCTATTTATTGATCTTTCTTACTTAAGTACCAAGAGCTGACTATTCCCTCCTTAGTTTCTAATGTACTATTTTGGAAAATGAAAGTTTTTCATTTTGATTTTATGTAAATATAAGATTGAGTCCTAAAGATTATTCTACCAAAGTACATGATGATATTTTAAATTTTTGTATGAATTCTCAATTTTTTAGTACAAATTCTCTAAAAACTGGTGGAGAAAGCAATTATTTCTCAATTTTATGAACAGCAATTGTGATCATACTGGATTAAATGATTTGTCAATTGAAAACTTCCACCTATTTTTACCTTTTAATATGGATACTCAGTTGAAATTAGATACACGACTCATATCTTTCAGACAGTACTGCTTTAAAAATTATCCTTTTTGTCATTTTTTTGTGCTTTAATTACAGTTAGAGTTCCAAAATAGTGTAATCAGAAATCAATCACACACCATTCTCTGACCTTTGTAGCAAACATGAAAGTGATAAAAAAAATTATTCAGAGATTTTTTTTTAAACGTGAGTTCTACCTCAAATAAATAAAAACTAAAAACTAATGGAGACAGTTCTATTTATAAAAATCTATTATGTCCTTTAAAATGCATGAAAATACTGAAAGGGAAAGCTAAGGAACTGAAATTAAAGAAAGCAGTTATATCTTCTTAATAAATAAGAATTTAAATAGCCTCTGGTTTTTCTGGGGAGTGAATAAGACTCGAGGAGTATGTATATACATGCTTCTGAGGTTAATTTTAGGGAAAATGTGTATCTCAAATTTTAGTCTGTTTCTAGTTTCAATCTAAGAATAAAGGTATTTATTAAGAAACAAGGATAAAATTTGTCAAAGAATTGCTTCTCCCAAAAGTTTATAGGCTTATTTTTGACTTTGTTGGGATTTTTTTTTCTTTCTCAGTCTTCACATGTATCACAGCCCCATTTCTAGTAGTAGGTTTAACAAAGAAATCACAATTTCTCAAAAATTAGTAACTTGAGTTTAAATGTACAGACAAAGCCAAGTGATCCTAGTAATTTTAAGGTAAAGAAAGACAGGAGAAACAGTACTTCAATGTAACCTTTGGCTACACAGTGAGTTTGAAACCAGCATAAGAACTTGCCTCTAAGCCGGGCCGTGGTGGCGCACGCCTTTAATCCCAGCACTTGGGAGGCAGAGGCAGGCGGATCTCTGTGAGTTCGAGACCAACCTGGTCTACATGAGCTAGTTCCAGGACAGGCTCCAAAACCACAGAGAAACCCTGTCTCGAAAAACCAAAAAAAAAAAAAAAACTTGCCTCTATGCTGCACCATCACTTCAAACCACCAAGTTTGCATCTCAGTGCACATATAATAAGCCTGGCATTTCAGGCATTCCTGCAACCTCAGTTTCAATGGGAGCTGGGTGGAAATAAATGGATTATTGAGGCTTGCTGGCTTCCAGCTTAGCTGATAAATCTCTAGCCCCAGGTTCAGTGAGAGACCCTGCCTCAAAGAAATAGGTGGAAATAGAGGAAGACAGCAGACACCCTCTTCTGGCTTCTGTGCGCACCTGCACAGGTACACATAATAAGTAAGTAAATAAATCTTTTTCAAACTGGGTACTGGCAAGATTGCTCAGTAGTTGAAGGCCCTTGTTGCCAAGCCTGAGGACTTGAGCTGAATGCCTTAGGCTCATATAAGTAGAAGAAGAAAGAGAATTGACTTTTGACTTCCACTCACACATTCCACATGCATATACTAAATAGATAAAACATATATATTTTTTTAAAGAATCATACTAATTGGGGGCTAGAGAGAGATGACTCAGCAGTTAAGAGCATACCAGGGAACCCACATTTGATTCCCAGTACAAAATGGTACAAAATCCAGCCCTTGGGGGCCCAGCACCCTCTTATGTGTGGACATTAGGCATGTATAGAAGTGTAGACTCATACATGCTGCCAAAACACTTCCTACTTCCTACTTAATTCCTGTTCTTGTGCAGGATTCTTAAATGCTGGGAACTAAAACTGTCCCACGTTCCGTAATGTCCAGTTTGAGTTTGAACAAGCTAGATTCTATCTTGCATGGCATCTTTAGTGACAGCTGCAAATATTATACACACTGTACTGTGTGTTGAGATCCTTCTACTTGGTAGAACTCCAAGCAGAGAAACATTGGTATAGTTTTGGGTTTTGTTGTTGTTCGAGGGTTGATTTGGTTTGTTCTCCTAAGCTTAGGAAGTAATTGAAATTTAAATAGAAACAAACACTATTTCTTGGGACTCTTCAAAACATGGACCCAGGTAAGTGCCGACTTTGCATGATCTTACTACTCCCTTTTACCTCTGCAGATGGAGAACAGGATGGAACAGCTGGAAGTATGGATGCTTCTACCCAGGGCTTATTGGAAGGAATTGAGCTAGATGGTGACACATTGGCTCCCATGGAGACAGATGAACCTTCTTCAGATTCTAAGGGCAAATCTAAAATCACCCCAGCCATGGCTGCTAGAATTAAGCAGATCAAGCCATTGCTGTCAGGTCAGTAATACCACCCCCCCACCCCCCAACATCCTTTTCTGAGATTCAGAATTTTAACATTCTTCAAGAAAATTAAATTTGAAAAATTATACTGTTTGATGCAATAAGAAAAGTTGAAGAAATGTTGTGACTCTCATGTACTTTGTTGAATCCCCTGGTGTGACATACTCATTAAGGATATAAAAGGAGAAATTCCTTATTGATATATAGCTTCCCCCCCACCCCCTTTAAAAATTCCTTACCCCTTGGTCATTCTTTGAATTCTGTTTTATAGTATATGGGACTATTGAATCAGTGGTTTTCAACCTATGACTTGTGACCCCTTTGGGGTTGAATTACTCTTTCTGTGGTGTTGCCTAAGACCACCAGAAAAAAAATTACATTTCAATTCATAACAGTAGCAAAATCACAGTAATGAAGTAGCAACATTTTATATATCGGGGTAACCACTATACAAGGAACTGTATTAAAGGGTTGCAGCATCAAGAAGGCTGAAAACCACTGAGTTGTTTGTTTTTTGCCATATACTTTTAAGTGATTCTTTAAGTCTAGCGAATGCATCATTTACTTATTACTACTTAACTCCCATATTGTTTCAACAAAGGCAGTGTTAATTTATGCTTAATTTTGTAGTATAAGTCCTTATCTTAATGCCATTCATTTTTGTTTTAGTAAATGTCAGTATAGTTTTATTTTCTACCCTCAAAGGGGTACATCTGTTTCTTGTGGAATTTCATATTCAGATTATCACATGAGAGGCAGTTCTAAGAGTTTGTTTACTATTGTTCAGAAGAAAGTTTTTCTAGTGAGATGAACGTGTGGGTAAAGGCACTTTTTATGTATACCTTATGACCTGAGTACAGAGTTACCAGAGCCCATTTAAAGGTAGGAGAGAACTGACTCTTCAAGATTGTCCTCTGATCTACACAGGATAATAATTTAAATGTGTGGGAAACGTGTGATGTTAGGAAATCATGGTGAATATTTTATAACATTATACTGCCTTCTGGGTTTCAGCTTCTTCCAGATTAGGCCGAGCGCTTGCTGAGCTCTTTGGACTCCTTGTTAAGCTTTGTGTTGGTTCTCCTGTTCGCCAAAGAAGGAGCCATCATGCTGCCAGTACCACTACTGCTCCAACTCCTGCTGCTAGATCAACAGCTTCAGCCCTCACCAAGCTACTCACAAAAGGCTTGTCATGGCAGCCCCCACCATATACACCTACTCCCCGCTTCAGGTGAGTTCCTATTTGAGAAACAGGGAGTAGAGAATGACAATAAAAATAATGTGTGTTTTCATTCTACTCAGTAAAACCTTGGAAATCTCTTGTATGCACTGCATATGAAGTGCTTTTATTGTACCTAGGTATTTATTGTACCTAGGGTAGAACATGGAAGTTCCCAATGGGTTTACAGTTAAAATGTATTTCACTAATCTTTTAGTTTTTAATTGGGTGGCAAGTATTACTCTTGTATAATCTGTCACCTAAATGCTTCGTTAACTTTTACTTTTGACTTTTTTCACTTAAATTCCTGATGCTTTTGTGTGTCTATTAGAAATGGTTGTTTTTTTTATGTTTTTCTTTTTTTAGGCTGACATTCTTCATCTGTTCTGTTGGATTCACATCTCCAATGCTGTTTGATGAGAGAAAGTATCCTTACCACCTTATGCTGCAGAAATTTCTCTGCTCTGGCGGTCACAATGCTCTTTTTGAGTAAGGATTATTTGTTTCACAGAGAATCCTTTCTTGCACTTTGATCTTAACTGTGTGCCTTACCAGCTCACAACTTTCTAAGTCATCCTGTAAAGCCATTAGTTGTATCGTTTTGTGTTCTAGGAACAAGCTATGTATGTATGTCTTCCCTTTCCCTAAGAAGACGAGATATACAACCATACAGTAAGAGGCTCCGCTTTGGTGCTAGACAGGTGGTTCAGCACATAAGACCAGTTGTAGCTTTTCCAAGGGTCATGATTTTTATTCCCAACACCTATTTGATATTTCACAACCATCCATAACTATAGTTCCAGGGCATCTGAATTTTTCCTGGCCACCACTGGCAACACAAAGTTATGTATAGGCTTACATTAAAAAATTGTGTGCATAAAAATCTCTACTATTTCATATTTCGCTTCCCATTGCCAATGCATAGGATTTAGGGGGGTTTCTTTCTTTTTTTTCTTTTTGTTATTTTAATAAGCAAGACTTTTTTTGTTACTTTGAATTCAATGAGCTTGTTTTGTTTGTTCTACTTAGTCAAGATTTTAAAATAAAATATTATTTTAAGTCTTTAAAAATTCATAAAAGACATGTTAGAAATAATAACAGCTTCTTTTTATTCTGGCCTAAAATATATAGTCCTCACCCCTCATTAAGGATACTTTTCTTTGAAATGTTAGACTAAGATCATTATAGAAGACCACAATCAATCAAAATGCAGAGTCATGGAACCCAGTCCCATTGGGTACATCTACAAAATAACTGCACTTAAATTTCAGGGAATATGGGGAAGGAAGGGTGGAATCGGTTCTTACACAAAAAGGAAACCAAAAAAGTAATGCCAAGAGGAGTGTAGTGGCAGTGTAGTAGTGTTTGGAATTCTTTAAATGTAGATTCTTCCATATGTAAAAAAAATGTCAACTAACATTTCATCCACATGCTTTTGTCTTATTTGAATTTAGAACTTTCAACTGGGCTCTGTCTATGGGAGGAAAAGTTCCCGTTTCTGAGGGATTGGAACATTCAGATTTACCTGATGGCACAGGAGAATTCCTAGATGCCTGGCTTATGCTTGTAGAAAAGATGGTGAATCCCACCACTGTGCTTGAATCTCCACATTCACTGCCTGCCAAATTGCCTGGAGGTGTCCAGAACTTTCCACAATTCAGTGCCCTCCGCTTTCTTGTAGTAACTCAGAAGGTGAGTATTCTGCATTCTAAAAACCAAAGGAGAAAATTTCTCAGACTAACTGAATAGTTACCACTATGTTTTACCATAATAAAATGTGAGTGTTGAAAAACAAATATGCTGTAAACTAAATTACAAGCTTCTGATTGATACTTGGTACTTCTGGATGAATTAAATACCCCCACTTTTCTTTGTTAAACCATCTCTGTTGAAACTCATTGTGAAAAGAGTGTTTGATTCTTCCACTTTATTCTGGGGATTTGAATTGAGGGGGAAAGTCTTCATTCATTTTTCAAATGACTTACAGGCAGCCTTTACTTGCATCAAGAACCTGTGGAACCGGAAACCCCTTAAGGTATATGGGGGACGAATGGCTGAGTCTATGCTGGCCATTCTGTGCCACATTCTCCGAGGAGAACCTGTGATTCGAGAGAGACTGAGCAAAGAGAAGGAAGGATCTCGAGGAGAAGAGGATGCAGGCCAAGAAGAAGGTGGCTCCCGAAGAGAACCTCAAGTCAACCAGCAACAGCTACAACAGGTAGAGTGAGTGCTAGCCTTGGATTCCAGGCCCTACATTCTGCACCTTATAGATTCTAATGTTCGTAAAATTTGTTTTGTTTTATAACCATGTCTAACTGTGTAGGCAAGATCGACCTTAAACTTGGAATCGTGCATCGGGCTCCCAAATGAGATTAAAGTTATCTGTCACCTATCTTGTTTGTAAATTTTCTAAGCTTCTATACCCCTAAGTGCTTGGTTTTATTAGCCTGGCACTATTTTCCCCAAACCATTTATTTTTTAAACTACTTTCTGGATAAATTAAAAGGCAAGAGATTGTTGTAAATTCTACTCTCTAGTAAAAGCTTTTTGAAACTGAATCACCTCTAAATCTGTATCACTTTAAAATGATTGCATTTTGAAAATTGGAAATTAAAAGTAATGAGAAGCTTCATAGAATTTGTAATGATTTTTTTTTTCTTCCTTTTTGGAATGTATTGTACATGTATTTTGATCATAGCAACTCCCTTCAAGCTCCTTTCCAAGTCTCCTCCACCCATTTCCCTCCTGCCTTCATGTCCTCTGTTTTATTTAAAATAACACATTGAATCCACTCACTGGAACATGGAAAACTTATGGGTGTCCAGACCCTGAATTACTCTCTCTTCCCTAGCAGACAAAAATTATTAATAGCTTCTCAGCTAGAGGTGAGACTTTGAGCCCCTTACCATTAATAGTTTAATATTCACTGCTTTAATTTTGTTCAGGTAACCACAGCTATTGTGAGTTCATGAGTTGGTAAGGTCATGCATCATGCATGTCTAGAAAGCAGTGCTTACACCCCATCTTCCATCTTAAGTTCTTTCTGACCCCTCTTCCTTTTTATTTCTTGAGCCTTTTTAGGGTTGTTTTAATATTGACTAAGCTCTTGAAGTTATTTATTCTCAGCATTTGGAGCAGTTACAAGTCTCTACATTAACCTTTGTCTATAGCAAAAAGAAACTTCTGACAAAGGGTTAGAATGCACTAATCTATAGGTTTAAAAGTTTTAAAGTCAGCTTGACAACATAACCTTTACAGCCATGGGCTTTTGACCAGGTATCCAGTACTAGGTATGAATTTCCTCCTGTAGAGCAGACCTCAAATCCTTTGAGACAGCAGTTAGTGTCTTCATATTGTTCATGCCACCACTGTACAAGGTTTCACTGTAGCATGCCTAAATTCACAGCAGGATAAGTCTGTTAATTATTTTATTTCCCCAAGTGACCTGCTTAGGCACTTTCTGGCACTATGAAAGCTAGTCATCAAGGAGGCATATTTTATCTCCGTTATATGTCTTGAATCCAAAGTGTGTTGTGTCTTCAGCAATAGGGTCTTGGCAATCAAGAACTAGGTAATGTCCTATGGTGTTTAAAGTGACACTGGGGACTCCTTGAATAGTAACTCTTAAGATGGTATCCCATACCTGGCACTGAGATTTTCATTTAATGATCTGTGTCTAATGGGGGACAGTGTCTTCTACCCATGCTGGGTACGTGGTGTTTGTCTTCCTCAAGTTTTTATGTATGAAGAGTCTGTTATTTTCTTCAAAATCTGTCATATATATTTATTCTTGTTTAGAAATATATTTTTATATTATATATATTCTTCTTTAGAAAGTTTGAGATTTTATACCACTGTATATAGTTCTTTTTTTTTAAAGATTTATTTATTATGTATACAGCAGTCTGTCTCCATGTATGTTCGCATGCCAGAAGAAGGCGCCAGATCTCATTACAGATGGTTGTGAGCCACCATGTGGTTGCTGGGAATTTGAACTCAGAACCTCTGAAAGAACAGCCAGTGCTCTTAACCACTGAGCCATCTTTCCAGCCCCTATAATTCTTTTTTTGTATATAACTATATTCTCATTCAGGAATTGTTCTATTAGTTTTCTTTTAATTGGATGTTATAAAGCTGTGGTATAGTTTCCTTACAAACTCTTAAGTATATGTCAATCACTTCCTGTTAATTGAATTCCTGGGTCAATTTTACAAGTACTTTTTCTGTTGTTGCAAGTTTCTATTCTAGAAAATAGATACTAATTTATACTTTTGTATATCAATATCAAGTCTTTAGTTATAATAACCATCTACCCTGGACTCCATTTTAATAGTTTAAGAGTTTGAAAAGTACATTGGCTCTTTGCTTCAATATGTAACTTTAATGTTTAAATATCATAGAACTACCAAAGATGAAGGAACATTCATAATACACGACTGCCTTAGATTATAACTACTTAGTTCGTGTAAAGAGAGAAAAACTTAAAAGTTCTTTGTTGATTTTTAAATGTATTTCTACTTATCTATTATTGTGATTCTAAGCTCTTGGATTTTTTAATAGCTAATGGACATGGGTTTCACAAGAGAACATGCCATGGAGGCCCTGTTAAACACCAGCACAATGGAACAAGCAACAGAATACCTTTTAACCCATCCTCCTCCGATCATAGGAGGAGTTGTTCGGGTGAGTTAACACAGAAAATCTTATATTTGTTTAGCTGCTGATAACCTGTTTTTCTCCATGTCCTGTGCTAATGTTTTATGTACAAACACTGGAACCTACAGAATATTCTTCTAGGAACTTCTGTTGAGATTTGTTTGCAGAAGAACTCTTCTATACTTTTTCTTTGTAATTTTACCCCATTGTCCCTGTAGTGGTAACCACATGAGCTTTAGTTCGATTTACTTGGGCAGAGCAACATTGTGGTTTGGTTCCCTTTCCTTGAGTGTTGGTGTTGCCTATTTAGGTTTCTTTAGTGTAAGTTTGTTGGATTCTCTGTTGTCATTCTATAGGATCTTAGCATGTCTGAAGAAGATCAGATGATGAGAGCAATTGCCATGTCTTTGGGACAGGATATTCCAATGGATCAAAGGGCAGAGTCACCTGAGGTACCTTAAATCTTACATCCTGAAGTATCAGTCTGTATATTTCTGTGAACACTATAAATCTCTGTTTTGTGGTGGGGAATGTCAAGGGAGTAGTTTTTTATTTCAACCATTTGGTCTGTCCTTAAGCTACCTTGTATAGAACTGAATGAAACTTTAGATGACTCAAATGAAACTTTAGTCTTCATTGTCAAGTAAGACCTAAAATCTTACTGGTACTAACTAGTAGTCCAGACTTAGCTGTGTTCTGGGTGGTATTACTTATATTTACCACAGTGGAAGGAAACATTCAATAGACTATAAAAATGAGGTTTTTTGGAGAATAGTACATACGCTGCTCGCAGATGAAAACTGACAGTACTTTGGGGTACTGTTTTTCCCTGTCTTGCATTAACCTATATGGTTACTATTACATTCATTACCATGCCCTCTTGAAAGTTTCAACTGTTTTAGAAGGTGTATGGTACTCAGACACTGAGTTAGGCACTCATTTTTCAGTTTTTACCCGTGGTGTATAGTCACATTTCCTTTCCGGCCTCCAGGAAGTTGCTTGCCGGAAGGAGGAAGAGGAACGTAAAGCCCGAGAAAAACAAGAAGAAGAAGAAGCTAAATGTCTGGAGAAGTTTCAAGATGCTGACCCATTGGAACAAGATGAGCTCCACACTTTTACAGATACAATGTTACCAGGCTGCTTCCATCTTCTTGATGAGCTTCCTGATACAGTATACCGTGTTTGTGATCTGATCATGACAGCTATCAAACGTAATGGAGCAGACTATCGTGATATGATTTTGAAACAGGTTGTTAATCAGGTAAGTTCTCAGAGTACCAGAGGCTGGAAGTTTAAAGCTGTTTTCTTGCCTAACCAAATTTTCTGATAAGCCTTTCATTCTACCTGATATGCTTGCTTTATCATTTTGAATTCTTTTGCTTGCAGTTAACCTCTGTTTCATTATCTGCATTGATACACCTCTCAAAAAATAGTCCTTAGAAAGGAAAAGCAAAGTTTTCCATCGGTTTCATCTAAAATATGTCTTTCATCCTTGAGTTAACCATTTATTTAAAAAAATAAATCTTTTTTTTTTCCTCCTGTATAAGGACTTCCAGATGGATACTGATAACCTTGTTTTGATTATTGAAATAGGATAAGAAGCAGATTATCTCAAATATCCACATAAAGAAATGTCCCCAATGAGTTTTTTGAGAGTCCCTTAAATGAATATGTGTGAGTGGTTCCTTACAGGATCAGAAATGACTCAATGACAGTTACCTCACTAAAGCCCACCCAGGCGTGGTTAATTCACAAAAACTGCACTACAACAGACTGGAGAGTGTCCTTCCCAAATGACCCAGTTAGTCTGAACCTCTTCCAGGCCGCCTCACTGGTCAGTGTTTCTGGGAAGCTGATCAAACCATAAGTTTTTAATGCATAGAAACATCAACCTTAAGGAAAACTAGATAACACTATCTTTTATTGCAGTGTATGCTTACACAAAATATTTTTAGCAAGGTAAAACCTAAATAAAGAACAGCAATTATACTCATTTTTTAAGGACTTAAACATTGTCCAAATTAAAACCTTGTTAATATTCTGGTATTTAGCAGTTTGACATTGATTCTACAATAATTTTAGGGGAAGTATAGTAAAGAATTAAAGAATCATTTGGAGACTGACTGCAGCAAAATCCCCCCCCCCCCCAAAAAAAAAAAAAAACCAAACAAACTAAAAACAAGGTTCTCTGTAGCCTTGGAGCCTGTCCTGGGACTTTCTCTTGTAGACCAGGCTGGCCTTCAACGCACAGAGATCCGCCTGCCCCTGTCTCCAGAGTAATGCTCTTTAAGGCATGCACTACCACCACCTAGCTTGTATCATTTGAAACCCCCCTCCCCCCAAAAAAAAAGAAAGAAAAAAAAAATTTCATTTCCTTAGTTTTAGCGTTCAGGCATTTTGTAATACAATTTAAGAATAACTGGTTTAGCCAGATACTTCGTCCTGATGACCTAAATGCGGTGCCAAGAACCTATATGGTTTGAAGGATAGAACCAGTTTTACAAGTTTTCTTTTGTGCATGTATATACAAATAAATGTAAATTTTAAAAGTTGTTTAGAATAATTGTTAATGATTGTCTCTTGATACTCTAAACGTTTTTGAATATTTGCACAGACTTTGGATTACTCTGCTGTTAAATGACTTGTCCTTTTTTCTAGGTGTGGGAAGCTGCTGATGTATTGATCAAAGCTGCTCTTCCTCTAACAACAAGTGACACAAAAACAGTGTCAGAGTGGATCAGTCAGATGGCCACCCTGCCTCAGGCCTCCAATTTGGCTACTAGAATCTTGCTTTTAACACTGCTTTTTGAGGTAACACACACACACACACACACACATTTTGACTCTCGCAGCTTGTTTAATGAAGAATTACCCAGCACTAAACACTACATTGAATTTGGGAAAAGTACAAAGCATGATCATGCGAGTCTGTAAGCTAAAAGGTATATAATGAAGTTCAAAGTACAAGGTTCCGAGTTTGGAAGGTTTATATGCATAATTTCTGGATAATGCAGGAAGAGCTTCTTAAAACAAGTTTTGAGTCAAAAGATGTTGGATGTGGTCAGTGTCTGTGTTTGGCTTTTATACATATGCATTCTTACCTGCATATATGCTCAAGGATGTCAGTTGTCACTTTAGAAGGGCATTTGAATGTAATACTGAGGAATGCTAACTAGCTGTTGCAAATATCGCAAAATATGAAAATCGGATATTATTAGGTTTAAGATATTTAGAATCAGACTCCTTTCCCTGCCCGATCCATTAGCAGATCATTCAGGCAAAAGAGTAGTTTGGACATGATATGTTACCGTTCTTAACAATATAAAAGCCAGAAGGCAGTTAACCTTGAAGAAGTGGTTCTTCATTTGTTATTCATTCTGTTTAACAGTAACTTATTTGAATCCAGTATTTATGTCAGACTGTCTTGAAAAGTTCCTGTAGAATAATAGTTAAGGTTTTTATAATGCTTTTCATTCAGACAGCTGACACTATTGATTGTTTTCTCATTTCACATACACATTAGTTTTCTGTTTTGTCTAAATACCCACCTATTATTGAAGAATTGCCTACATTAGTTTTCTGTTAAAAGCAAAACCCCCATTAAAAACAATTAATGCCTTAGTTTCCTTCAAATATAGAGCTTTTCTGTGAATCAAAACTGCACAGCCTCCAAGTGGTGGTGGTGTATGTCTTTAATTCCAGCACTTGGGAGGCAAGGGCAAGCTGATTTCTGAGTTTGAGGCTAGCCTGGTCTATAGAACAAATTCCAGGAAAACCAGGGCTACACGAGTAACCCTGTGTTTGAACAAAACAGCTACCCAGCATATTAATATACCTGATACTATGTTTTGGGCACCTTATACTTTTTATTTAATCATTACATTAACTCTAGTGGTAGACATAATCATAATTTCCTTTTAACTTACAAATATGAAACCAAAATGTAGAAAACCCAAATAACTCATTTGAAATCACATAGTTCATAAATGATAAACAGAATTTTTATTTTAAACTAGTTCTGTAAATGTTAACACCTGTATTATTGTGTCCTTTAAAAAATTAGGAGTTGAAGTTACCTTGTGCCTGGGTGGTTGAATCAAGTGGCATCCTTAATGTCCTAATCAAGCTCTTAGAAGTGGTTCAACCCTGCCTGCAGGCTGCCAAAGAACAAAAGGAGGTTCAGACCCCAAAGTGAGTGACCCTTTATCCTGATTTTGCTTCTGTTTTTCTGGGATTTGTCACTTGAGTTTAGGGCCTGAATCACTTTTCTGAAGCATATATGAAGTAAATCTTGAAGTTTTTATGGTTGGAGAATTGTAAAATACCTAACATTTTCCCCATTCATGCATGTTTCTGGCTTGCCCTAAACAAATAATTTCTTTTTAGATGGATCACACCAGTGTTGCTTCTTATTGATTTTTATGAAAAGACGGCCATCTCATCGAAGAGAAGAGCCCAAATGACTAAGGTATGTGAAGTACAATGTCTGTGTTTAACATGATGGTTTCATTTCTTGAGGTAAGAATAGATCAGAAGAGAATAGTAGGAGAGCAGTGAAAATTGTAAAATTATCACACTGAAAATACAACTCGGGATTGCATTAGTTGAATTTCTTCCTTAAGATGGAGAGTTGAAATCATTTTCTTTTGTACCTATTTGTTAAGGGCCTCAAGATCTTATCCAGCTAATCAATGCTATAGAAGTATGCACTTTGACAATTTGAAAAACTGTTAGAAATTCCTCTAGAAATATTTTTTTGAGGCGAAGATTGCAATACTCATTTAAACCTCAGTAACAACTTTTTTGGTTTTTCGAGACAGGGTTTCTCTGGTTTTGGAGCCTGTCCTGGAACTAGCTCTTGTAGACCAGGCTGGTCTCGAACTCACAGAAATCCGCCTGCCTCTGCCTCCCGAGTGCTGGGATTAAAGGCGTGCGCCACCACCGCCCGGCTCCTCAGTAACTTCTTAACAACAGAATTCGTTCAATGTTATCTCTCGCTGTCATGCTCCTTGTGTAGAAAACAGTTGGAAAAAAAGTAGATGGTGGCAAAACAGGGAAATTGTTAGGTTTTTCACTTTTTTCTACATTAGTTTTGAGCAATGTATACTTAATGGCTATTGATTGTCTTGACAGAAAATAAAGCTAGCAGAAAATATAAAGAAACCTCATGTGTTTGCATTTTATTTAGTACCTTCAGTCCAACAGCAACAATTGGCGCTGGTTTGATGACCGCTCTGGACGTTGGTGTAGTTACAGTGCTAGCAACAACAGCACCATTGATTCTGCCTGGAAATCTGGAGAAACAAGTGTAAGATTCACTGCAGGCCGACGAAGATATACTGTCCAGTTTACTACAATGGTGCAGGTACATGCTCAACTAATAGTGTAAACTTGATAAAAGTGGGGGTATTGTACTTAATATGCATTTTGCTTTGTTTTTTTTCTGAACCAGGAGTCTTGTCGTGGTAAGGGTTAGGGATGTCTGCTTCTAAATAGAGTTTTAAATTTTTATAGAACCAAGTTTTTCTAATAATCATTATCTAAGCCATAAGTCTCTGGCAATTTGATACTTTTCTTCCTTGAAGTAAGGTTTTTATGTTTTTATGTTCAATCAAGGATTAGAGAGTAGTTAGTGGTAGAAAGGATGTGTGCTCTGTTGGAAATTTCAGAATTCATTATAGGTCTGTGTGTGTACTATTCTAGAGATCTTCAGCTTTAGTCTTTGTACATTGTCGAGATGGGGTAAATTGCCAGCCAGTGTTCCTTTCTGTTGCAGCATCTTCCCTGAAAGGATTCCTTGCCCTCCTTTTTATGTAGAGATTTTTGTTTTTGTCTGTTTGAATTCCTAGGTTAATGAAGAAACAGGGAACCGACGCCCTGTGATGCTAACTCTCCTCAGGGTACCACGACTGAATAAAAACTCAAAAGGCAGCAATGGGCCGGAATTAGAGAAGACACTGGAAGAAAGCAAAGAAACGGATATCAAACGTAAAGAAAATAAAGGGAATGGTATGGTCACAGTATTTCAAGTCTTTTTTGTTTTCCTTCTAATAGTGGTTTGTATGTACACACACACACACACACACAAGTGAGTCTCAAATTAATAATCCTCCTACCTTGGTCACCCAAATGGTTGGGATTATAGGTTTGCACTCTTGTATACTGCATGAGTTTTGAATCCTTTTAAAAAAGATTTATATTTATTTTTAAATGTGTGTGAGAGAATACCTTTGGATACCAGAAGATGGAATCAGATCCCCTATAAGCTGGGCTTAAAGACAGTTGTAAGCTGCCCAACATATGCACTGGGAATCAAAGCCTTTATATGGCTTAAGATCTAGCCAGTGGCCAATGATTTCATTTTCAAGGAACAGTAAGAAGTACATGTTTTTATCCTCTGCTTACCTTTACGTCTGGTTTTAGAAATGGGTGTGTTTTCTAGACCAAATGATGGCAGGGTGCTTTGTAAAGAGAGGTGTGTGATGAAATATCTAACTGTATACATCCTTCCCCTTCCTCATTCGTAGATATTCCCTTGGCCCTAGAGAATACAAACACCGAAAAAGAGCCAAGCCTGGAAGAAACAAAAATTGGGGAAATCTTAATCCAGGGCCTGACAGAAGATATGGTCACTGTTCTAATCCGAGCCTGTGTGAGCATGCTGGGAGTCCCTGTGGACCCAGATACATTGCATGCCACCCTTCGCCTCTGCCTGAGGCTCACCCGGGACCACAAATACGCCATGATGTTTGCAGAGCTGAAGAGTACACGAATGATCTTAAATTTGACCCAGAGCTCAGGCTTCAATGGCTTTACCCCTCTAGTCACCCTTCTCTTAAGACACATCATTGAGGATCCTTGCACTCTTCGACATACTATGGAAAAGGTCAGTGTTATTGGTGTCAGGTGCTGATTTTTACTTTGTTCTAGATTTTTTTTTTTTTTAAATCTTCCCTGATTTGTCAGGCACTGTGATCGGCATTTAACAGCTAACCATTGTAAAAATCAGAAAATGGGTTCATATATTTTAGAACTAAATAAATAAGTCAGAGGAAGAAATGAAAAAAGTTATAAAACAATGTTTACACATAGACAACATCAAATAATAGAATGACAAATAATCTTAATCTTAAAGCTTTTACCTCCTCCATACTTTTGCAGAATTCTCAGTCTCCCTACTTAATCTTTTGAGTAATCATCACGAGAGTTCACTTCCATTGTTCCTATCTTGAAAAACATGGTTTTGTTTCACAAGTAGATAGACTAGTGTTGGGATAGCCACTTTTTTTGCCTGTCTTTGTTCATATTGTTAAAATGGTTGCCTTTAGAAATTCCTGAAAACCTGCATTTTTTTTTACTTGCTTGCTTAGAAAAGTGGTACTAGTTTGTACTTAAATGTATTTATATTAGATTTCCTATTCCTTTATTCTGTGTGGTTTTGCCTCATGTGCTTAAAAACCAGACTACTTACAGCTGTTTAAAGTAGCATATTTGAGATCAATGTAGAACCAATTACATACAGACAGAATTTGGGCTAATAACAAACTCTGCATACAGATCATGATTAGATGAAGGGACTCTTTGGAAAACTTAAATAATTGAAGCAGCATTCACAGGGAGCAAATGAAGATCAGTGGCAGTAACACATCAACTTGGCAGAATATAGTGCAGTTACAGCTGTGAAGAACCTGGTACACTATTTTCATTATGGTATGAAATTGGCACAGTGATATTATAGGACAGTTTCAAATTGCAGATTAAGATAACCTTTTCATTTAGTTTTTGTCTTTTTTTTTTTCTTCTTCCGAGATTCGGTTTCTCTGTACCTTTGGAGCCTGTCCTCTTGTAGACCAGACTGGCCTCCAACTCACAGAGATCCGCCTCTGTTTGTCAAGATAAAGTTTCTTTGTAGCTTTGGAACCTGGCCTCGAACTCAGAGATCCTCCTGCCTCTGCCTCCCGAGTACCGGGATTAAAGGCGTGCACCACCACCTGGCTAGAAATTATTTTTTAAAAACTTATTTTCAGCAGGGTGTGGTAGTGTGAACCTCTAATCCCAGTTCTTAGGCAGCAGAGGCGGGTGTATCTCTGTAAATTCAAGGCTAGCCTGGTCTACAGAGTGAGTTCCAGGGTTGTAACACAGAAACTCACAAACTCAAACGAACAAAACTTATTTTCTTTTTATTTGTGTGTTTTATTTTATTCTTATACACTAAGTGAATGTCTTTTATGTATTTTGAACCATTATTTCTTAAAATTGCAAAATTTTGGGGGAGGCTGGAGCTGACAGTTAAATTTGGATGCTATATGGTATCTGTGATCAGATACCCTTTTTCATTAATGCAGTCATTTGCAAATGAGTTGTTTTGAGATATAATTTGTGAGACACATTTTAATTATAAAGAGTTTAAAGACCAAGTGTATCATCTACTATTTCTAGGCAAAGTTTGGTTAGCATTTTAATCTTTAATAACATTTCTTTGTTTACAATTATATTTTTGGAAACTTAAATGGCCAATGCTTTTTATTAGGTTGTTCGCTCAGCAGCTACAAGTGGAGCTGGAAGTACTACCTCTGGTGTTGTATCTGGCAGCCTTGGCTCTCGGGAGATCAACTACATCCTTCGAGTTCTTGGGCCAGCTGCCTGCCGCAATCCAGACATATTCACAGAAGTAGCCAATTGCTGTATCCGCATTGCCCTTCCAGCCCCTCGAGGCTCAGGAACTGGTCAGTTTCATTTGCTGCTATTTTTTGAGGCTCTGAAGTCTGCCGCCACCGCCACCCCCCCCCCCCCTTTTTTTTTCTTTTGACAAGATCTATAACTTATTCTCTTTAGGCAGACGGAGACATTGGTTGATCATTTGGGTCGGTAAATTTTATAGGTAATTACAGTAGCTTCTCTAGGCCTTGTCACATTTACCAAGGATTCATTCAGTATAATCTTTGACTACAAAAATTTCATCTTGATGAGGCAGTAGAATTTAACTATAGTTGATGGTTTATATATGGTATGCTGATGAAGAACAAATACTTATGTTGCTCATGGGATTCAGTGACAAACTTTAAGTGCTACCTGTATTCTTGCCAAAAAGATAATTCCTATGTTTTATTATGAGGAAGTAATTAGATTAGTATCAAATTGTGCAATGTTTCACAGGACATCTGGCCTAAATTCATGATAAATATTAATATGAAAGGAAAAAATACAAGTTTCTCTTCATAAGAGGAGAATAGTGAGATAATGACCACTACTGTTTGGATTGGGTTCTGGGTCCATTTCTTGGAGATTTGGGGGAAATACAAATGAACTTCCTCAGAAGGTTATGTAGAAATATTTAAAAATTTCTGAGATTGCTTGTTGAAGTAAAACAGAACTAAATTTCAAATATTCTTTATAGTTTATAAAAGGCACATTTTTTTTGTAATAAGACTTGAACCAATTTTCAAATGATCTTATTTCTTAAGCTCTTATACATTATGTAATCCTTGTTCTGGATACTATTTTGTCAGTAGTGAGGTTTCGGTGCCATTGCACTATTGTCTGATTTTTCTATTTGATTTTGCCCTAGCTTCAGATGATGAATTTGAGAATCTTAGAATTAAAGGCCCTAATGCTGTACAGCTGGTAAAGACAACACCTTTGAAGCCTTCATCTCTACCTGTCATTCCTGATACTATTAAGGAAGTTATCTATGATATGCTGAATGCTTTGGCTGCATACCATGCTCCAGAGGAAGGTATGTGTCTAGCCAGCTTTTGAAAGCAGGATTCTGAAGCATGTGTTTTCTTGCTTTTGTCATTTCAGCTAGCATGCCTTAGTAATTACTACATCCACACAGTCCTGGAATCAAAAAGTGAACCCTACAAGGGATGAGATGGCTCAGAAGTTAAGAGCTCTTGTTTCTCTTGTAGTGGACCCCAATTCGGTTTCCAACATCTGTATTGCTCAACTCACAACCACTTGTGACTCGGACTTTACACCCTTTGCTAGGCTCTGCAGTCACTTGTACACAGACACACATGCATAAATGAATCATTTTTTTTATTACTTTTTTGTTTTTTAAGACAGGGTTTCTCTCTGTAGCCTTGGCTGTCTTGGAACTTACTCTGTAGGCAGACTGTTCTTGAACTCACAGAGATCCACCTGCCTCTGCCTCTTTTCTTTTAACAAAAGATTGTTGCTTTTTGTGGTGGTGGCATATGCCTTTAATCCCTGCACCAGAAAGGCAGAGGCCGGTAGACCTCTTGAGTTTGAGACAGAGACAGCCTGGTCTACAAAGCAATTTCCTGTACATCCAAGGCCACACAGAAAAGCCCTGCCGTGAAAAACAAAAGCAGATCAACAAAAGAATGGCAAATAGTGCACATCTCTGAAGAAACTAATGAGCATAAAATATGACTGATGCAAGAGTAATTCTGAGTCCTTAAGGTAAGTCACATAAATTTGTTGTGCTATTGAATCTTGAATGATATTGACAAAGATTTTGCCAAATGTTTATTAGAATGGTAATACAGGGGTGTGCATGAAGATTCAAAAAGAAGCAATACCATTGCACAAGCAAATACTAAGAATTTTGTCATTTTCATACTCAAAAACAAAATGTCTTTATAGATTATATCAAAGAACTAAGTTTATTATTATAACATTGTTTCCTCACTTTTCAGACCACCATCCCAATATACCTTTCTTTGTATGAGAGTGATTAGAAAAGCATGTTTTAATTCTTTGAATCCAAAGTTCTATTCTAGTCATGCCTCTTAGTTTATGTCTTATTTAGTAAAATGAGCAGTGATAGAAATAACTATAGAGAAATATTAAACATTTGGTGCTTTGGCTTCATATATTCTTCTAATCCTTTCAGAGTTTATTGGTTTTCTTCCTATCACAGTACCATTACTGCATTTCCTAGTCTCCTCTCCACACAGTGATTTAGCTCTCATTCTAATGGATTGGTCTCCCATTGTACAAGCCTTTCACACTAAATGTGTTTTTGGACTTGACAGCTTAAGAATGTTTATGTTTATGTTAGAGTAACAACCATACATCACTTAATGACAGGAATATGTTTAGAGAAATGCATTAACTAACTTAACCTTTTGGTTTAACATACTATATACATAGGTTATATTGCATATACCATTATAGTTATATTTGTTCTATAGCATAATTACTACACTGGTGCTCTTAAATGCTGATCCAATAACATTGCACAAATATTATACAGTTAAAGAACCATAGTTTAATTTTAGACACTTGTTTATTTTTTTCCCAGTAGACAAATCTGATCCTAAACCTGGAGGGATGACCCAAGAGGTTGGCCAGCTCCTACAAGATATGGGTGATGATGTATACCAACAGTACCGGTCACTTACTCGTCAAAGCAGTGACTTTGATACACAGTCAGGCTTTTCCTTAAATGTAAGTCACTTCCAGCTGTTCTATGTTTTTCCTCTCTTTCCATTGTCCCTATTTTCTTAGTATCTAGGATTATCCAAAGTGGGGAAAAGTATTAATTTTGTCAGAATGTTGGCCCACACCTTTAATTAATCCTGCCACTCAGGAGACAGACACAAGCAGGTTTTTATGAGTTCAAAGCCACCCATAATGAGACTCTGTTTGGGGAATAAAAGTATTAATTTTCATACATATATAAATTATATTTGTAAAAATACAAAATTAATTTTCATATATATGTACAGTTAATATATATAATTAATATAATTAATTTTAATACATATATAAAGTTCCTAAAAATGAAAACAAAATTAGGGTTCTCTGGCATTTTACTCTTTGGGTTGGAAATGTTCATCATTTTCCTCTTTACTTGGCTATGTCAATCACATAGATTATAGAGAGAATGTGGTTGAAAGGTCAAACAAGAAGAATCTGTAGCAGTCTCAGCCATTGCTCTCAAAAAGAATCTTTTTTGTGGACTGTTTATAGAATTCATGACAGCTCACATGTATTCATCTTCCAGAGTCAAGTCTTTGCTGCAGATGGTGCCCCTGCTGAGACTTCCACAACTGGAACCTCCCAAGGAGAGGGTAATAATTTGCCTTTTTCCCCTTTGTACTATCTGTTGGGAAGATATCTCAAAGAAACTGGTTGTTAGCCTGGCGGTGGTGGCACACGCCTTCAATTCCCACACTTGGGAGGCAGAGGCAGGCGGATCTCTGTGAGTTCGAGGCCAGCCTGGTCTACAGGGGCTAGTTACAGGGCAGGCTCCAAAGCTACAGAGAAACCCTGTCTCGAAAAACCAAAAAGAAATTGGTTTTCTCAGGCCTAGAATAGAATAACAGGGTGTCATTGTCACATTTACATTTACTTGTCTGGGCAGTGATTTTTCAAGGGTGAGCCCAATGTTCTGCAGATACAGACTACTGAAGTTAATAGAACTATAATTTTCATTAACTTGTTAATGGTTGGTGTAGTGATATCCTTAAGTTGTACTGTTTGTACTTCCCCATATTCCCTTTTAGTTGACTTCACACGCTGACTTATAGAGTTTGTTTGTGTTAGTGACATCATAGCTGTATGCTTTTGGGAGTTTATTCCTTTAATTAAGAGTTTTAAAATAAAATTTAGGGGATACTTTGGTTAATACTATTTCCAAGAGATTAAAATGAGAGAAAGTAAGGGCTGGAGAGATGGCTTAGTGGTTAAGAGCCATCTTAATTTTCAGAGGACCTGAGTTTAGTTCTTAACACCCACCCATCAGACAGCTTAGAGCCACCCGTTACTCTACTTTTCAGAGATCTGACACCTGGCTTCCTCAATCACCCACCACACCCTTAAGTGTACATGCCCCCACATCCATACACACAATTAAAAAATAATGTGAATCGCCAGGCGGTGGTGGCGCACGCCTTTAATCCCAGCACTCGGGAGGTAGAGGCAGGCTGGTCTCTGAGTTCAAGGCCAACCTGGTCTCCAAGAGCTAGTTCCAGGACAAGAACCAAAAGCTATGGAGAAACCCTATCTCGAAAAATCCAAATAATAATAATAATAATAATAATGTGAATCTCTTTCTTAAGTCAGTGAAGTGATAGCTAATTTGGGATCTGTTCTTTGAAGACCCAAATTCTGTTCCCAGCACCATGCCAAGTGCCTCACAGCTTCTATGAATATCTGCACTCATGCATGTGCCTATATACAGTTGAAAATAATATAAGTAAAATAATGGCTAATTCATTTTAGTGACCTTATTGCCCTAATGAAATATGGATGGTGGCATATTAGTCAAAAAAAAAAAAAGATGTCTGTGTCTGTACTATGTGTCAGACTGTATTGGATGCCTACAGTTAAAGAATTTTGTCTAATAAGGGAGACTGCAGCACTTACATACACATACTTCCATGAGATAGAGTGGGCACATATTTCCGTGTATCTAGATGGCACAGGAGTTCAACATTTAAATTAAGTTACTTAAGTTTGTGCTAGGCAAGTATATGGGAACAAAAAAATTAAGAAGTTGGCTATTTAGAAAATGCCCAATACATTATTATATACACTCTCTCATACTAATACACTATTCTAGGGATAAAATTGCACAAGCTTCAGGAAGTGATGGTTGTATGGATGGTTGGTTCATGCCCCACCATCGTGTTTTAACCTTGTTCATTGTCTTTGTCATTCAGCTACAGTGGCAATCAGAGTGTTTGATATGCACAAGTGCCCTAAAATGAAGGAAATTCTTTCTACCTATGGCTTGATTTAATGTTTCGCAAGTGAAATTGAACAGGTGGTTTTCTTCCAGGAGCTTCAACTCCAGAGGACACTCGAGAAGGGAAGAAAGATAAAGAAGGGGACCGGACCTCTGAGGAAGGCAAGCAGAAAGGCAAGGGCAGCAAACCTTTAATGCCTACCTCTACTATCCTTCGTCTTCTGGCAGAGTTGGTGAGGTCCTATGTTGGTATTGCAACCCTGATTGCAAACTACAGCTATACCGTGGGCCAGTCTGAGCTGATCAAAGAGGTAATGTTTCTAGTTTTTCCTTTCAGTGTTATTCTTTGATCATTTGGTTACCTCTTAGACTCTGTTGGAAACTCATGAATGCCAAATATTCACCTAATGCCGAAAGAACAACTAGGCTTTTCGCCATGATGTCAAGCAGTCGGGGTATTTAGGGAAATCAGTTAATGAAGTCTTCCATATCTTGTTTTGCTTAACAAATTTTGAGATTCATTTTTTGTGTTTTCATAGTTTTCATCTCATGGTTGTATTTTCTATTGTATGAATGTGCTGTAATCTTTTGATCTGTTATTGTTAATTGACATTTGAATTATTTTCTGGTTGGAGTTATCACTGTAGTACTGCTGTTAACATCTTATTCATGTCTTGGTAAACATACAGATGTATATCTCTTGGGTGATAGATTGCCTAAGAGTGTTTTTGCTGAGCTCTAGCACATGAATTTGTATGACTTTAACAGAAGGCACCTAAAGTTTACCAGAGTGTTAGTGGTCTGAGTGTATATATTACCAGACGCGTATGAAAATTCTGATTGTTTCATATTATGCTACCACATGATAGTCAATTTTACTCATTCCAGTAGGGTTGATAGGATTTGTATTTCCTTGTTGACTGTATTTTCATATTTATTGAATTTTTGGAATGTATCTGTTAAAAATGCTTGCTTTGCTTGCTTGGGTTGCTTGGGTTTGTTGATGAGACTATTTTGATGTTCAAACTGGCCTTAAGTTCCTGGGCTCAATCTTCAATCCTCAGCCCGCCTCTGGAATAGTTGAACTAACACCTGGCTTCAAGTTTTTCATTAAATTCTTTATCATATATGTAAGCCCCTTATTGACATATGCATTCCATATATGTGTGTGTGTGTTACTAGGTTTTTATTCATATAAGTAATAATTTATGGAATAAGACTTTAAGCTATAAATGTATTGAGTATCTTGCCCATTAAATATCTAAACATCTTACAGCTATGGCTAGATGTTTAACAAATACTATTGATTATCCTTGCCCCCACATCAGAGTTAGTAGTAGTAATATCTCTTCATAGTAGGAGAAAAGGCTGAGAGCCACAAAGTAAAGACATACTGTATGGGAACAAAAGTAGAATTTGTCTTAGATTCTAAGCTAAGTGCCTGCTACTTGTTTTCTCTACTTTCCTAAACTGCAAATCTTTTCTCAGATTGTACCAATAATAATGATAGATGACATAGCTTAGATTCAAAAAGTAATTTTTACTTTGTATTTCATTGGGAATTAAATTTTGTTTCTATTAATCTGTTCTAAACTCACTTTGTCCAGTTTTTCAGGCTTCAGAATTCTACTTAGAGATACAAATTTGACATAAAATTGGTTATTTAAATCATGAATTGGGTGACATTTATTACATTATTACATGTACACTGTTGTGCAGCTATCACTTCTTACTTCAAAAATCTGCCTGAATAATAAAAACTAATTTCTCTAAAAGTCAGTATAGAACTTAGAAAAAGAAGATTTTGTGTTAACTTCTTTTTGCTATTTTCTTGTAATCCTATATTGAAATTTTTATTTATATGTGTCTCTGACTATGTTCTCTGTCTCCTATTCAGCTCTTGCAAGTTTCCAGGGCAGGGTATCAGGCACATTGCAAGTTTCAGAAGGGATTGTAACATTCAAAAATGGATATTTGAATCCTTCACCCTTGACTAAATTCTTGATGCTAGCTACTTTTCTTTAGGTCTCATATTACCCACTTAACAGCTGGAGAAAATAAGCTTTATTTGCTTCAATTTTACTGGTTTGCTATAAGCAGTTCCACTAAAGTCACTCTAAGTTTTAGGGATCCAATGCAGTTAGCTCTCATCTGGAATCCCAGTACTCTGAAAGTAGAGACAAGGATTCCAAGTTTCCGGCTAGCCTAGACTATATATTCCAATCTCAAAATTTTTATTAATATTAAAAAATACCAAATATTGTTGAGTGTGGCGGCACACACCTTAAATCTCAGGTCTAGGGACAGTTAGTGGCCATAATGGTCTACATGGTAAATCCCAGGAGAGTCAGGGCTACACAGTGTGAGGCTGTGTCTTAAATATAAAAAACAGAAAGCAAGTGACTACCTCCATGATACTGTGTTTTGAGAAATTAATGGGATCTGGAAGCGTTATAAAGCCTCTCAAAGAATTGTAATTGGTTCACTACTTAACCCAGCTTGTATCTTGAACGACTTCAAAGTAAAACCGTTTGTATACTTTGTTGTTATACAAATGATGTAGCTTAATTGTACTTGTGAATAAATGTCACAATTAATGACTTTTCAGGACTGCAGTGTGCTAGCTTTTGTCCTGGACCACCTCCTTCCACACACCCAGAATGCAGAAGACAAGGACACTCCTGCCTTGGCCCGTCTGTTCCTTGCAAGTCTGGCTGCTGCAGGGAGTGGCACAGATGCTCAGGTGGCCCTAGTGAATGAAGTAAAAGCAGCCCTGGGACGGGCACTTGCTATGGCTGAGAGTACAGAGAAACATGCCAGGTAAAGCCTGTGCCTAGCCTAATGCTGATAAGCAAGAACATCTCTTACTCCATGGTGCAAGGGGGTTCCTTGCACTTGACCAAGAATTCTAGTCATACCAACAATGTACATAAAGTCTTTCCCCACAGTGAACTGATTATATTTGAAGGAAGAAGATACACAACTTGAGAAAAAACAAATGAATGTTTTGACTCTCTTTAAACACAAAATTGAGCAGGTTTTACCAATTCTGTAGTAAACAGTACTAATGAGAAGGTCAATTCTCTGTGTAGATAATATTTCCAGAAGAAAAGGCAAAGAGCATACATAAAACGATTATCTAAAGCAAGTTAGTAAAGACATCATTTAAATATGGGCTATATTCACTTGACAGAGATATCAAACTTCTTTCCCAGACTTCAGGCAGTGATGTGTATCATCAGTACTATTATGGAGTCCTGCCCCTCCACCTCCAGCTTCTACAGTAGCGCCACAGCCAAGACTCAGCATAATGGCATGAACAACATCATTCGACTGTTCCTCAAGAAGGGACTAGTCAATGACCTGGCCAGAGTTCCTCACAGCCTAGACTTGTCCAGGTAAAGCAATGCCCTGTTGTTTACATGTTTGGAGAAGCAGCTTTTCTTAAAAGAACACTTCAGTTGTAAATAAAAGTTATGATATGATGTGCTTACTAAGTGGATAGATCTTAATTGGTTTAATGTTATTCTTGATGTTTTCTGAAATGATGGGGCCTACTTTCCTACAAAAGACTGCCTTTTAGATTTGGTACTGTTGCTTCCTTGCAGTGTAGTTTAGCTATACATTTATTCTGTTCCTGTAAACTTACAGTTGGCTCTAAAGATTTACTGAAGCAGTTTAAATCTGTCTTAAGTGATAACCATCCCACACTGTCATGTGGAAAGCTCAGATGTTAAGCTCAGTAATGGCACTTATTAACACCACTACTTAGCACTATCAAACTCAGTCGTATAATGTTGTATGTCTATATTTATATATTGGTACTGTTTTTTTCTGTTTTTGTTTTACTTTTCTGGAGCTCTTTTTTAACATAGTATTATTTAACCTCCAAGTATTAAGTAAATGTTTCCTCAAAATGAAACATTTATGTTCACATGCTCCCAGTTATTTTAATTGAGCCTTTACCTGGGAACATGTTTTGATCCAGGGTCCAGTGAAGATTATACATGACATTTGGATTTCAAAAAGTCTTTTTTCTCTAGGCAGGGATACATCCTAGTTGGTATAGTCTCTGCTAGCATGCATGAAGCTCTCTGTCAGATCCATAATGCATAAATCAGGGTTGTTGATAAATAGCATAGCACCAGCATACGGAAGATGGAAAAAGAGGGCCAGGAATTTGAGGCCTTTTGGGGCTGCATAAAACACTGTCTCAAAAGGGAAAAAGGTCTTGATATTTGACTGTGCCAAAGAACTCAGGGTGAATGTGTTACAGATGATCCCCTGAGTCTAGGTTTATGTGATTTCCCCCTTACAGAAGTATTTCTGGTTAAACATTTTAGGAAAAAATATTAACATGATATTTACTCTTCACATCAATTATGTTGATATGTAGATCAACTGCCATTCTTCAGTGATTTAAAAAAAAAAAATCCTGCTTTTAGCCAGGCATGGTGGCCCATGCCATTAATCCCAACACTCGGGAGGCAAAAGCAGGCAAGTCTTGAGTTTGAGGCTAGCCTGGTCTACAGAGTTAAGTTTCAGGACAGCCAGAGATGTTATGCAGAGAAGCTATGGCTAGAAAATCAAAGCAAACAAAATCTGCTTTTATATGCCTGTCACTATAGATTCATTCTATATTCACCATTTTTGTAGTCCTTTATTATCAGTGTTCTTGGTACTCAAATCAAACCTGAGTTTATCTTCCTGTTATTTTTGAAAATTTTCTCACAGAATGATATCCCAAGCTCGTTTTGTTTGTTTTGCAAGACGGTTTCTCTGCATAACACCCCTGACTTTCCTGAAACTAGCTGTGTAGACCAGGCTGGCCTTGAACTCACAGAGTTCTGGCTGCCTCTGCCTCTCAAAGTGCTGGAATTAAAGGCATGGACCACTACACCTGGATCTATAGCTCATTTGTAGTTTCCATGTCCCAGTTTTTAGATGTGTTCTTATGAGCTTTGGTTCATTTTAGTGTTGATTGGTATCGATTACTGTCAGATAATAGCAAGAATCCTCTAGTTTTAATGGGGTCCTGCTTAGTCTCGTGCACCTTATAACACTTAGAAATCATGCTGCACCTCTAACTACAGATCCTGTGACTTTTTCACTGAACTTAAGGAACCCTGCATAGTATAGACTTAAAAGTAATAATCTTTTAAGATCTTGAGATTTAAAGACTAAAAGCTAGACATGTGGTGGCACACACCTGTAATCCTAGCACTTAGAAGGAAGAGAATCAGAAGTTTAGGATCATCCCCTACTACACAGAGATTTTGACTAGCCCGAGGCAGCTAGCTATATGTGACTGAAGTAAAGAGGATATAAGTACAAAATAAAGGGATTTGGAAATGTTTTTGTTTTGTTGATTAGTTGGTTGGTTTTGGTTTTCCTTGATAGTCTAAATTGTTTGCTATTTGCTTGTGGTAATTCAAAATTCTGCCTTCTACTCAAGAATTTTTTCATGTGTTTACCATAGCTTCATGAAATAGGACATTGATTTAACCTTTGCTTTACTAGGCCGTATTCTTTGAAAGTTTTTAAACCATAGAGTCTTTTCTTCTAAATGCAGAGTTGAAAGTTCCATACTTTGTGTCCATTTCTTTTTCTCTCTAATAGCTTCTATTAAAAAAAAAAAACCTTAGTTATACTTAGCAGATGGACACCTAGTATTTCTATACTCAGTTCATCTCTGTATTTTTCTTTATCTCAGTCCCAATATGGCCAATACGGTCAATGCTGCTCTAAAACCTTTGGAAACACTTTCCCGGATTGTAAACCAGCCCAGTAGCCTTTTTGGCAGCAAGAGTGCTTCTAACAAGAGCAAGTCTGAGCAGGATGCCCAAGGAGCCTCTCAGGATTCAAATAACCATCAACAAGATCCAGGTAGGGATTAAGAAACAATGTACTGGAAAGCTAGAAGGGTGGGAGTTGTTGCTTTGTAGGTATGGAATTAAGCTGTTCTAGCTTTGTGTTGTTTCCCTGGGAACTTGCTGTCCTTGTAGATATCTGTAGTATTGATGTGGGAATTTAGCCCAAGAACAATTTCTTCACATTACAGCCTTATTTGGGTATCCTCACATGTAGCCTTGTCTTTCATTTGTCATCCATTTGTTTATACTCTGAGAATTTGTAAACTTGCCCAAGGAAGGGGCCTTACTGTGTTCCTGCTTGCCTCATGGTGCCAGCATATAAGCAACCTTTTGATTATTATGCTGGTTGGTTGATTGTTTCAGGCGAGCCTGGGGAAGCAGAAGTGCAGGAGGAGGATCATGATGTCTCTCAGACAGAGGTGGCAGATGGGGATATCATGGATGGGGAGGCTGAAACCGACTCAGTGGTGATTGCTGGGCAGCCTGAGGTGCTCAGTTCACAAGAGATGCAGGTAGGGAGGCAGATCATTCCGGCAATCTTCTGTTGCGGCGCTGAACCAAACCCCCAGGTGGTGTGGGTGGGTGAGTACTTTAGATCTTTGTCTCGATGGATCTTCAGAGGAACACAGATGATATGCTTACTAGATGCTCAGTAAATGTATTTGAATTGTTTTAAAGGAGGACAGAACCAGAATGCCATACACTGTGAAATGGTATAGATCCCAACCAGACACAGATGAAATGTTAATCTGACTGAGTGCCCAGTGTCTTAATTTATTTGGCTCTGGTCATTATTGAAAGTTACTTAGCTTTACTTTATGCCATACCACCAGATCTTGCTGGGTTGTTTCAATATCAGTCTTCTAAAGATGCTAAAGAAAGCATGGTAATTTGGTACCAATGGCTAAGAAACTGTGCCTATGGACCTTAGCTGCTGGCTCTATATTGATCTGTATGTATTCCTGGCAGTCTAAAGACTAACCTGGTGTCCATTAACCAAGATAGACCCATTTGAAAGACAGTCTTGAGTGTGGCTTTATTGGAAGCAATGGTAGTCTCTGTGTCAACAGCACTACGTCTACAGTTTTTATGTCATAACCTATCACATACTATTATAGAAACATGCTCCCTTGATGACTTTTTTTAGGAGGTCCAGTGCTAGCACATTGATAGACTTGTATGCATCCATATATGTTCTATTTCTCTCCAGGTTGAGAATGAGCTGGAGGACCTGATAGATGAGTTGCTTGAGAGGGATGGCGGATCTGGGAACAGTACAATTATAGGTGAGAGCCCCAGAACTGAGTATAGCTTCTTCCTTTGTGTCAGTCTCTCTTGGGAGGACCCTTTTTCTCATCATCTGCTTGCTCAGCTCTGCCTAAGGGCTCATATAGCCAGCCTAGATTGCTGCTTGTCTTGATGTTGTTGGTGTTAACAGAAGAGAAATTTATAAGCTGTCTACAGGCCTGTGACGGGTCTGAATTGTTGTTGCCTGTGTTGGGGTGGTGGTAGGGTGGCCATAAGTATAGATGATAATATCAGGCACATCAAAAGAGTGTTTATTCAGAGGCCTAGAAGAGGCTGTAGGATGAGAAATTGCTTTTTTTTTTCAGTTCTTCAATGAAGTCCAGGGGCTTTCTGCCTCTGTGTCTCGATAATGTAAACAAGAGTGGTCATTCCTTAAGGATGGCCCCTTTAAAATCTCAAATGGAAAAATGACAAAGGTAACCAGCTGCCACCTCACTGTGAAGGTGTTTATGTTATTGTACTGATCAAGAAAACCAAAGGATAAATGGAAGTAGACATATTCTTAAAGATACAAAGCTTTTCCACACCCATCGTACTCTGTGATTGCACAATAAGTGGGATTGGCAAGACAGATGTGATCGTTCCATTTTACAGATGAGGAAACTGAGACTCAGACAGGTAAAGTGACTGGCCAAGCTCACCTAGATAGTTGACAGCAGAGAATCGAGGTATTCTCCCTCATCGGATAAAGAAAAAGGAGGAAAAGGAAAAAAAAAAAAAACAAGCGTGGATATCTGTTAGGTGTACATAGCTACTTAGACGCACCCAGTCTGGAAAGGGAAGTCCTCTTGTTCAGTGAAGGCTCTGCTCTGTAACCTTCAGTGAGCAGAAGTGGAGAGGATGAATCACAAGAGGACGTGCTGATGGATGAAGCTCCTTCCAACCTCAGCCAAGCTTCCACCTTGCAGGCCAACCGAGAAGGTGAGAGTGCCGAGGCCAGAAAGGCCTCCCTTCTTGCCCTGCACGTCTGACAGACACTACACTAGGGTTTTCCTGGAGGCAGCTGCCCACATGTGCAGAATAAGGAAGCATCTGTCTGCATGCGCTGACATATACCATCCACTTTATCCTCAGCCAGTTTTTCAAATAACGTGTTACTACTGCTTGCCCAAAGTTTGTCACTTCTTACTTGGTTCGCTTTCTTCTCACCCACCTGCTGTCATCGCTCCAGATTCCCTCTTATCAACAGGATGCAGTCAGTAGCAAAACAGGACTGGAAAGGCAAGGGGGCACCGACAGACTTGGCCAAGTCCTACACCATGGCTCCTCAAAGCACCACCCTGGAGCCAGCTTCCACATTCAGCAACCCTGCTCAGCGTGTCGATGATTGATTGGCACTCTCAGGAAATCTGGGCTGGCTCACTAAGTCTGTACATCACCCTAGATCTGATTCTTCCTCTCTTAGAGTCAGATACCCCATCGCCTTCCCACTCAGTCTGCCGGCCTGCACAGTGGCCTGTTTTCTAGCTACTCAGTATAGTCCTCCAATGTGCTCCCTTTGTTTTAGATTCCATGAATATCCTGGACCCTGAGGATGAGGAGGAGCACACTCAGGAAGAGGACAGCAGTGGCAGTAACGAGGATGAGGATGATAGTCAGGATGAAGAGGAGGAGGAGGAGGAAGATGAGGAAGATGATCAGGTGAGGGGGGACTGTGTTTGGGTTGGTTCAGATGACCTCTTCCATGGGAACACAGAACTACAGAAAAAAACGGACAATCTGGGTTACTAGCTAGCCTCGTCGCCTCCCTCCCTCATGTGCTCATGTGGCCATGACACCAGGCTTCAGAAAACACTTACCTCCAGCAATTCTCCATCTCGTATTTTCCCTTAAGGAGGATGATGAAGGTGAAGAAGGAGATGAAGATGATGACGACGATGGTTCTGAGATGGAATTGGATGAGGATTACCCTGATATGAACGCTTCTCCCTTGGTCCGATTTGAGCGCTTTGACCGGGAGGACGATCTCATCATTGAGTTTGACAACATGTTCTCCAGTGCTAGTAAGATACAGGGGCTCAGCTGGGTTTTATCTATTGATTCTTATACCCTTCCCTAGGGTAAGCCAAGCAGTGAGCTAAAGCAGCCATCAATCTGATAGAGGACAACACTCCTTTACTATATTGACATCCTGGGGCAAGGGATGTCTGAATTCATCTCTCTGGATAGCATATCCTTGCAAGAAGGAATCGGAGGAGGCTGCTCTTGTTCCAACTCAGTAAAGCTCAGGGAGCTCTTAGAGCCTGGACAACTTGATGTTTTACTTGATTGAAAAAAAAAAAAAATGAGACCAAGTCTGACTACATCAGGCACCTGAATGCACACTGCAGTGACAGGGCAATCAATAATCCTTAATTCTGTAACGCTGGATCTCAAGGGTTTGGATGGACACCGCCGAGCCTGGCATTAGGGAGTGGATTTAATAGATTCAATGTTCATCACGGATGGAACTGTTCAGGAGAGAGAAGGAATCTCTCCACTCCTTTCCTATCAACATCAACGTTCCCTTGTAGCAACGAGTTCTTAGCCTCAAGCTGTCTTCATGGGACAGGTCTTACCTCAAATCACAAGCATAACATAGCAGAAAATACTTAAGAATTTTGGTCTGTTGTCTTGGCCATAATCTTTTACCTCTGAGCCTCAGTTTGTCACCTGTAAATGAAAAGCATGAAGAGGGAAAAAAAAAAGCAGTAGATAAATTTCAAGATACCATCTATGATACTCTTAGCGTTTTTGCTGTTTTTGTCAATCTTATAAGTATTTGAGCTTTTGTTCATTCAACAAATTAAATGAATATTTGAGATGTGCCTACTGGTCCATGGTACTGGGGATAAGGTTGCAAAGAAAATGCAGTTTTTGCCCTTTATAAGAGCTTATAGGTTGTTAGGAATTTTAAGTAAGCAGACATCACATTGTAGTACATTAAGAAAACACAGAGTAAAAGTGTATCTAACTCAGCCTATTAGACTGTAACCTATTAGAAGTAACATCTTGATCTGAAAACAAAAGAACAGGTGAGGAAGGGAAGTAAAGTCATTTAGGCAGAGGAGCCAGCATGTGTTTGAAGGGCCTAGAAGCATCACTGTATTTGTGTTGAAAATGGGTTGGGGAAAGGTAGTGTTTAGGATTTTGTTGAGGTGATGTCATGACGTATGGTAGTATCCGAGACTATAGATTTGGTGTGGGGATGAGGGAGAAAGGGAAAAGTTCAGGTTTCCCTTTGAGTAAGTAAGGCCCAGGAGACATGGGTTCTACTTGAACAGCCATGGAAGAAACTTATTTTTAGGACTGACCCCATTTGCATATTATCCTTGCAGCAGACATCCCTCCATCCCCAGGAAATATCCCTACCACCCACCCATTGATGGTACGTCATGCAGATCACAGTTCCCTGACGCTGGGCAGTGGCTCTTCTACAACTCGTCTCACCCAGGGCATCGGTCGCAGTCAGAGGACCCTAAGACAGCTGACAGCCAATACAGGCCATACCATTCATGTTCACTACCCTGGAAACCGCCAGCCTAACCCTCCTCTTATACTCCAGAGGTGAGTTAGAAGCAGAATCTGTTGGACTCCATGAAGCTCTTAGAATTTTAACTGAGCTTCAACATTGTCTTGACCATAAGGATAAACAGTCCCTTGAAAATAAGATATGTGTGCTACATGTGCTGTATTTAGGGAAAGAATACCAAGCTTATGTAACTTTTACTTTAAAAGTACTGCTCAACCTTGTGTGATGGCACATACCTACTATCCCAGCAATCTGGAACCTTAGGCAACATCACAAAGGTAAGGTCAGCCTTGGCTACTATGTACATAATAAGACCAGCAAGCATCTCTAACAGTTTAATAAAACAAAGACAAGGTTCTTGTGCTATAGCTTAGAATTTAGTAAGTGAAAAACTTATAAAATGGCTTAAGGGTGTACAATAGAAGCATTTATACCTAACACAGTGCCTGACATATAAAAGCTTTCTGGTAGCACTTAGGTGTTCAAGGAACTATAGAATGATAGGCAATTTAAGCTCATTATTATCAAACTAATATGCTAATCAGAATGGCAGTAAAGGTTTAAATGCGGTAATATTAAATTCTATCCTAGGTTTAGTAGGTCTACACACACGATCTCATGGTAGTGGGTTTCTGTGGACTTAAAAAATGACAGCGGTACCTAAACTAACCATTACCCTACAGGTTACTTGGTCCCTCAGCTGCTGCTGACATCCTTCAGCTGAGCAGTAGCCTTCCTTTACAAAGCCGAGGCCGGGCCCGCCTCCTGGTGGGGAATGATGATGTCCATATCATTGCCAGGTCTGATGATGAGCTGCTGGATGACTTTTTCCATGATCAGAGCACAGCTACTAGCCAAGCAGGCAAGTTTATGCAGTAAGAGGGAGGGATAGTTATTGGGTTCTTGTTCAATTCTAAGAAGAGCAGTATCTTTCCTGGAGAAACTTCATTTTATAGGAGTCAAAGCCACTTGGTAACTTAGCCAAAGGCAACAACTCTTTATTGCTTCTGGGTACCTGTTAAGCTGTTAGATGCCAAACCTTGTGACAGACCATGGGTCCTTTTTACGAAAATAAGGTGATTTTTTTTTTTTAAGGTCAATCAACACAATATAAAACCTAGAATTTCACTTCATTTTATTCTCCTATAGGAACCCTGTCCAGCATCCCCACAGCTCTGACCCGGTGGACAGAGGAATGCAAAGTTCTTGATGCTGAGAGCATGCACGACTGTGTTTCAGGTGTGTTAAGTTGGTCATCAGGACAGTAAGAAATAAGCCTTCCATTGCTAAGATGAGTATGCACAGAGTTGTTTCTAATTCTCTGGCTGCAAGCTCTGCCTCTGAACTTCTCAACCTTCCAAAGCAGCCTCTGATCTTTGCCTTTTTCCTGTAGTGGTTAAAGTACCCATTGTCAATCACCTGGAATTCTTGAGAGATGAGGAGCTAGAAGAGAGAAGGGAGAAACGTAGGAAACAACTGGCTGAGGAAGAAACGAAAATAATAGACAAAGGCAAAGAAGACAAAGAGAACAGAGATCAGAGTGCACAGGTGATTACAGAGTGCTAAAGGGATACACCATTACCTATGTTTGTTTTTATTATGACTTGGTCATGCCCATAGTACTAAACCACTAAATAATTCTAGAATATTACATTGAACCTGGGAAATTGTTCATTCCAGATTGACTCTTTATTCATCTGGTTTTTAGGCATCCAAAAAAAAAAATCAGATCTAGAGATAAATTATTATACATTATCTTACTCTGGGGAAAGCTGACACCAGAACCAAAATGGTTTCTTGCATAACAGTCTTACTTTGTAATCTCTATTTCTCTAAGTCCTGAAGATAGGATGCTGATTCAACCTATATTGGTTCTTGTTTTCATTCATGATGAACTTCTAGTATCGAGCCTTATTTTAGATAACCACATTCTAGCATTTAAATAAGTTTGGCTTAGGTGTTAGAAAAGTCCCCCCCCCCCAAATCTGTTACCACATAACTAAAAGTATATGCATAAAAGCTAATAGAAGCACAAAGAAATTAAGAATGGAGTAGAAAGCTGTAGTATACCCCCACTTAGCAGGTAGGTATTAGGTAAATTAAAAACAAGAACATGAGGGGCTAGAGATTATAACCTCAGTTTGGGTACCAGCGCCCACATGACAACTGAAAACTATGAATCCAATTCTCAGCTATCCAACATGCTCTTTTGGTCCCTGAAGACACCAGGCATGCATAAAGGGCACATATATACATGCAGGCGCATGTTCCTACCAAGGAATTAGGGACCCTGGTGAAAGAAACAGCCATTAAATGTTGAAGGTATAAGTCCCAGGCTTGATTTCTAATACTGCTAGCTAAATTGATTAATTCAAACACATTGAGGTATTTGTTTATAATAAGAAGCATGTTCTAACATATCTTTATGTAAAATTTGGCCTGAAACATATTGTATACGACTGAAAGGACTCAATGGTAGAATGTTTCCTGGTATGTGCAAGGCCCTGGGTTTGATCCAGAGTAGCACCCCAAAACAAAAGTAAAGTGGGAAAATCATAATAAACCCAAGGAAGGGAAATAGATGGAGCTAAAAATTTCTTCTCTCACAATTGTGCTCATTTCTAATGTTTTTTAATTCTCTTGTTGTCTATTTCCTGCCCAGCCCCATAGTTTTGCCTTTATGTAATTAATCTATTTTTTCTTATGTGTTGCTGAAGATAAAATCTAGGAACTCACACATGATAAACTTGAATTCTCCTGCTGAACTATATTTCCAACTACTCTGCAAAGCTATTGAATATTAATATATAGTATGTCTAAAGAAATTGGATGCTGGGCATGGTTTCACATGCCTTTAATCCCAGCAGGCAGATCTCTGTGAGTTCAATGCTAGCCTGACTAAAAAAAGTTCCAGGACAGCCAAGGCTTATTGCACAGAGAAACTGTGTCTCATGCACCACCAAAAGAAAGAAATTGGATGAATTTTTGTATTTTGAAATGGCAACACTGACAGGTCACTGAATTCATGGGTGGTGTAGGTGAGGGATGATGACTCTTATATATGATCTCTTTCGTATGCTTGTAAAGTTTCCCAATGGTCTCTTCTCTTTGCAGTGTACTGTTTCTAAGACAAATGACTCCACTGAACAGAATGTCTCAGGTAACTTTCCCTCCCTTCCACTCTTGCTTGTTAATCAGTGGATTCTTTCCAAATAGCTGGCCATGTGGGCTGAAGATGGACACTGGTGCTCTGTGGGATGAGGTAGTAGATTGTATAGTTTTAGGGTCATACCCCATCTTGGAGATAACTATACAGTCTACTGTCTTTCCCACGGTGGTACACTTCCCATCCAACTAGCCCTAATCAGGTTTGTGTTTCAGTCTGACATGTACACAGGTTATGTATCTTGTTCTTCCCCGTCCCCCCAAAACTAGGCATGGGCATCTTTGAGGTAGTTGACCCTCTGGTATGGCACTTCATGAGAACACCTGATGGCAGTTGTTCTCAGTTGCCAATCCTCAGTGAAAATTAACATGGAGAAGTCTAATGTGTGTTTGATTCCATTCAAAAGACTTATATATTTAGGAATTATGTTCTCCTAGTTCTTGGATAACAAAACATTGTTGCTAAATCATTGTTTTATTTTTTTTCCATACAAAACCAAAAGTAATACCTTCTTTAGTCCTTTTTATTATTCACTAAATCTTAGTGGTTTATGGAATCTTAGGAGTCTAAATAAAGAATATTGCCTTGAAAAATTGGCTTTTAGGGATCAGCTTTGTGGGCTCAGGAGTATAATAAATATATCCTTTGTATTTTTTCTCATCATCTTAACAATAGTCAGTAATCATTTTTGCCATTGGCCAATGTGGTATTATGTTTCTCCCATCCCTATTTATTCAGAACTTCTTTCTAGAAGCTTTCTTAAATCTGCTGGCCTTGAATTGGGAGACTTATTTTACAAAGCCTTCACATTATTTTTAAAGTATTGAAAAGAGAATAGGTGTCCCCATTCCCTTCACCTAGCAAAAGGTGTATAAAAGAGCCTACTACAAGGTAAAATGGCCTTTTGCCTACTGCCCTTTCTTCTGCACATGCCAGGGTGAGGTAGTAAGTTGTATTGTTGTGGGGTAAGGATTTTAGACCCCAATAAGAAGATAACTATACAACTTACTACTTTCCTTGGTGTGGTGCATAGTCACATTAAGTCTCCATTAGAGAAAAGATGTAGATGTTTATTGAAAAAACAGAACCATAAGAAAGGAAGGTGGAAGGAGACAGATGATAAGAGTGAGGTAGATACTGTTATTAAGTGGCTTCCTTCATATACACTAGAATGTATTATTAACCGATTATTTTACCATTGGGTATGAACTATTCTGCTGTTCTTTGGTACTGTGATAACTTCATTTACTTAGTAATAGAATAAGAATATGAAGACAGGTATGGAAACTGTACTTTTAGAATTTTGAATAAAAAGCTGAGCGTGTTGACTTGTGCTTGCAATTCTAAAACTTGGCAGAGGAAAGAAAAGCAAGAGTTCAAGGACAGCCTCAGCTTTATAACGAGCTTGATGCAAGCCTGGGCTGCATTTAACCCTGTCTCCAAAGAAAAAGAAAAAAAATTATAAATCAATTCTGATCATTGCTTGTTCCAAGTAAATAAGGAAATGTGAGGATCTATAAGCTTTTAGTAGGTTTTTCTTTGTAGCCTTGCCCTATCAATGTGCTATACTATTGTTCCCTTCCACCTGGAACACAGAAAAGATTTTATTCTCTAGATTCTCAGAGTCAGATCTCTGGTTCTTGAGACACAGATAGCACTGTTTTAGCCCTTATCACCATTATGTTCCACCAGTCAAGAGCTATTGTTTGTTTGGAGAGAGATTTTTTCATCTTGCTCACCTAATGGTTCCCTTACCAAGGTGCATGTGCTGATGAGGATGCTTCCCATGACTGATTTCTTTCCCCTTAACCTCCAATATCATTCTTTCTGATAAAGATGGGACTCCTATGCCTGACAGCTATCCAACAACACCCTCTTCAACGGATGCAGCTACATCTGAGCCAAAGGAGACACTTGGTACTCTACAGCCCTCCCAGCAACAGCCAGCACTCCCACCCCCACCAGCCTTAGGAGAGATTCCTCAGGAACTGCAGTCTCCTGCTGAAGAAGTGGGGAACTCTACACAACTATTGATGCCTATAGAGTTGGAAGAATTGGGTCCCACAAGGCCAAGTGGAGAAGCAGAAACAACTCAAATGGAGTTATCCCCAGCTCCCACCATAAGTGAGTAGAATTTTCCTTCAAAGGGGCAGAAAAAAGTGAAAAGTTGCTGTCTTTGTAACTTTGCTTTCAAGAATTAGGAGCTGAAATCTTCAGTTTCCACTTTAGCTTTCTTAGTTGAAGCTATGATTTTTTTTCTGTGTTCTCAGTTAATTATTGTTGTGATAAGCATACCACCATTTTTTGAGGCAATACTCATTTCTGAACTGTCATGTCAGCTTTATTATTTTACTTCTTTTAAACTAATTTTTCAAACTTAATTAGCTCAAAGTCATTCAATGAGTAGTTGAGCTGTTGATGTCAACAATTCTACAATTAGTAAACACAAATCTTTAAGGTACCAGTTTTGTTTGTTTTTATCAGGAACTGTTTCTTTTCCTGTTGCTATGGTAAGATAATCTGCTAAAAGTTATTTTTAGGTAGGAAAGATCTTTTTTGACTCAGAGTTCCAGGGTATAGCAGGAAAGGTCACAGGTGAAATGTATTATTATGCATTAAACAATGAACATATGTATGCTACTCAGGTGCCTCTTCTCCAGGGTTCTTGTTCTTGTTTGGGAGTGCCATCACCCACATCTTCCCACCTCAATGAAAGCAGGGTGTATAATTTCCAAAAGATGTTTGTACAAGTTCATCTCTTAGGTGATATTGGAATCTGTCAAATTGGCAGTAACCATCACAGGTGCCTTGGTGCCTGCAGGAAAACTGTGAATGACAAATTCTTACTTGGGACGTCTTAGGTACATTGCTTCACAGATGTGTAGAGCAAGCTAAATAGTAAATAAAAAATTCTTGAGAATTTTAAAGGGCAGTTGAGATGGAGGAATGAGCAACAGATCATCAAACAGTAATAGCAGAGAAGTCTGTACTATTACAAAGGAAACAACCCTACCAAAGACTTTGCCTGTCATATTACCTTGATTCAAAGTACCCATATAATTTCTCACTCTAACTTCCTTCTAGCCTCTCTTTCCCCAGAGAGAGCTGAAGATTCAGATGCATTAACAGCTGTCAGCAGTCAACTGGAAGGTTCTCCCATGGACACCAGCAGCCTGGCTTCCTGTACATTAGAAGAGGCTGTAGGTGACACTCCAGCAACTGGCAGTTCTGAGCAGCCTACAGCAGGCAACTCTACTCCTGGGGATGCCCCATCAGTTGTAGCAGAAGTACAAGGCAGACCTGATGTGTCAGGAGAATCTACCCAGCAACCTGAGGATAAGTAAGCACTGTACAGCCAAGAGAGAGTAGGAAGGGAGGGGAGCAGAAAAGAAATGTATAACATAATAAAAAAAAAAGAATTAAAAGAGGGTGTTTCAAGCTGCATGGTTGTTGTATTGTGATCATTGTGTCTTATTTGAGAAATGGGTATTAGGTGTGTTTTTGTTTGGTTTCTTTTGTTTGTTTGTTTATGGGGAAACAATATAAAGAACAACCTGAGAGTGATTTTTTTTTTTTCCACCTCAGCTCTCCCCCTGCATCCTCTGAGAGTTCTTCTACCAGGGATTCTGCTGTGGCCATCTCTGGAGCAGATTCTCGAGGAATCCTAGAGGAGCCACTGCCTTCAACAAGCAGTGAAGAAGAAGATCCCCTTGCAGGTGAGTCCATGCATGTTTGGACCATGATAATGTTTTCCAAAAAAAACTCTTTACATGAACATAACCAACCAAGCACTTGCCTTCAGATTTTATTGGGGAGAAGGGTATTGAAAGACTAGCAATAAGAGGATGCTGCTGTTGCATAATGAAAGGAATCCAGACTTAGAAGTCAAGTTAACCTTAGCTTTCTCACATTCTACCACTGAGCTATATATCCTCAGCCTGGAAACTTCTCTGAAAAAGTTATTTTTAGCATACCACTTCCTACTCTTATAAACCAGGACCATTATTTAATAACTATAATCCTCATTGACACACTTGTCAACTTTCTATTACTGAATCAAATATCTAAAATAATCAACTCCACCACAGTTGTGAAGTTTTTGGTCTTAGGTCATTTAACTGCCTGTTGCTTCTGACCACTAGTACATAATAGTGGCTGCACACAATCTTACGTGGGAGACTCATAAAGGTTGAGGAACGACAACAATACACTTCTGTTAAACTATTTGAAGCTTAAGAAGATGGGTTATGGGTCTTTTCCGCATCCTTGCAAGAAGTGAAAACTTTGCTTGAGGAAAGGTTGTTTTTCTTTTAAAAAAAAAAAAAAAAAGTTTTTCTTTTCTCTAAGTCCCTTTATAACTTACATCTCTCTTCAGGTATCAGTCTCCCTGAAGGTGTGGATCCCTCCTTTCTGGCTGCTCTCCCTGATGATATCCGTCGGGAAGTCCTACAGAACCAGCTGGGCATCCGTCCGCCAGCCCGAACTGCTCCCTCTACAAATAACTCAGCTCCTGCAGTAGTGGGGAATCCTGGTGTGACTGAAGTGAGCCCTGAGTTTCTGGCTGCCCTACCTCCAGCCATTCAAGAGGAAGTATGTGAGCGGAAAGATGGTGAGACCAGACCACCTGGAAAAGAGCTATATTTTTACTGATTTGTTTTGTTCCCGTAGGTGCTAGCCCAGCAGAGAGCTGAGCAGCAGCGGCGGGAACTGGCCCAGAATGCCAGCTCAGATACTCCCATGGATCCTGTGACCTTCATCCAGACTCTGCCTTCAGATCTGCGTCGTAGTGTTCTAGAGGACATGGAAGACAGTGTGTTGGCTGTAATGCCACCTGACATTGCAGCTGAGGCTCAAGCCCTAAGACGAGAACAAGAAGCCCGGCAGCGTCAGCTCATGCACGAACGTCTTTTTGGACACAGTAGTACCTCTGCACTCTCTGCCATTCTCCGAAGTCCAGGTACAGAGGGAGGCAAGTGAGAGAGTTCTGGAATATCTTGGCCTTGTTTTAATTATCCTCTTTTTATTACCTGTTGTGTTGCTTAATCCAGCTTCTCCCCACTTCAACAAATTTAATTTCCCATTTCTTTCTTTGTAGCTTTTACCAGTCGCCTGAGTGGCAACCGTGGGGTCCAATATACTCGCCTTGCTGTACAGAGGGGTGGTACCTTCCAGATGGGAGGTAGCAGCAGCCATAATAGGTACTTTTGTTTTTTGTTTTTTAACTACCATACTACTTTCTGGGTCTCTTTAATTGTATAAGCAGAGAAACTAAAAACTCTTGAGGTAGGTTGGAATTCTAGGCTGTTGATCTTGAAATGAGTATACAAGCAAAGCCATTTTCAAACTCCCTTCTCGGAATGCCACAGTTTTGACTAAATACAGCTAAAAGACCAGACGCAAAAGATAAAGCTGGTAGTGGACACCAGTTATGGTTTTAACAAAATAAACAGGGAACCTACTTGGTCTTAGGACTGTAACAAGTAGGCTATAGTAGTAGAGAGAGTTACTTGTTAACTAGGCTGAAGGATAGTAGATTTAACATTCCAAAACAATGGTGGGAGAGATCAGTCTTTACAAAAGGGTGGCAGCCCCTTAATCTAGAGAAGGCCAAAACAAACATTGGCTCATAGACCTTGGATTTTTGTCACTTGGTAAATGATAAAAGTATGAATCTCTGCTCCCTTCTTCATGGTCATGAGATAGGGAGCATGTTAACCTGATTTGTTTGAGCCACTTGTTTACAATCTCAATAATGATGAACAACATCCTCCAGGGAAAGAAGTTAAAGACATTGTAAAGTGCCTGTAGATTTACAAGAGGATCATTGTTGTGAATAGTCTGTCTTCCTTTTACAGTGTCTCTGGTGTCATCCCACCCATTCCCTTCTCATATATTTATACCTCATCCTAGTGCTTTAGCTGGTGTTACCCAGAAACCATGCTCTGTTTCTAGGCCTTCTGGCAGTAATGTGGACACACTTCTCCGCCTCCGAGGACGTCTCCTTCTAGACCATGAAGCCCTGTCTTGCCTCTTAGTCCTACTTTTTGTGGATGAGCCAAAGCTCAATACGAGCCGTCTACATCGGGTACTGAGAAATCTCTGCTACCACGCCCAGACCCGCCACTGGGTCATCCGCAGCCTCCTGTCCATTTTGCAGCGCAGCAGTGAGAGTGAATTATGCATTGAGACACCAAAGCTCTCCACAAGTGAAGAAAGGGGCAAGAAGTCAAGCAAGAGCTGTGCATCAAGCAGTCATGAGAATCGTCCCCTGGATCTGCTCCACAAGATGGAGTCCAAAAGTTCGAACCAGCTCTCCTGGCTCTCAGTATCTATGGATGCTGCCTTAGGCTGTAGGACTAACATATTCCAGATCCAACGTTCTGGAGGGCGTAAACATACAGAGAAGCATACAAGCAGTGGTTCCACTGTCCACATCCACCCCCAGGCTGCTCCTGTTGTTTGCAGACACGTTTTGGATACACTCATTCAATTGGCCAAGGTGAGGAGCTTGAAGGAATCCTTGCCTTCAAGGGTTAGTAGACCTTGGGTGAGATCTCAACAATAAAGGGGTTAACAAATCTCTTTGCTTTTATTTTGTTTTGTGCCAAGTGTTGTTATTGTCCAATAAATAACTGGATTTTTATCTTTGTTCTTTACAATTTTTAATGTACTATCTCAGACATCAAAACAGCTGTTTGCATTTTATGATTCTTATTTTACAGATAAAGAAACTGAGATTCAGAACACTTTAATGGCTTTGTCGTGTGACTAGAAAGTGACAAGCTCTGGATTCTTTGAATAATAAACAGTGCTATTGTATTTGGGAGCTCACCTTGTGTTAGGCACTGGGCAAAATGCATTACCTCACTTATTACCAACAGTTCTGCCAGGCTTTCCTTTTTATGCGTACAGAGAGATTTTTAGAAAAGATTGACAGCTGGGTGGTGGTGTCAGTGCACACCTTTAATCCCAGCCAGAGGCAGAAACGGGATCTCTGTGAGTTCAAGGCCAGCCTGATCTTCTAGAGCTAGTTCCTGGACAGGCTCTAAAGCTATAGAGAAGCCCTTGTCTCAAAAACAAACAAACCAAGAAAAGATTGCTAATCATTGTCTTACTTTAAAGCCCTTATTTTTCTAGGCTGCTTCACCATCTACTGGACAAAACTCCTATAATCAATCCATCTGCCCTATGTTACCAGAGCGGTCCAATGAAAAGGAGAATCTGAGAAGCATTTCTTTGTAAAGGCTATCCTCTACAGAGACCATTTAGATCAAGCCTATTCTTCTTTTCCTGACAGGTGTTCCCCAGCCACTTCACACAGCAGCGGACCAAAGAAACAAACTGCGAGAGTGATCGGGAAAGGGGCAGTAAGCAGGCCTGCAGCCCATGCTCCTCACAGTCCTCTAGCAGTGGCATTTGTACAGACTTCTGGGACTTATTGGTAAAACTGGACAACATGAATGTTAGCCGAAAAGGCAAGAACTCCGTGAAGTCAGTACCAGTGAGCGCTGGTGGTGAAGGGGAAACTTCCCTCCACAGCCTTGAAGCCTCTCCACTGGGGCAACTCATGAACATGTTGTCACATCCAGTCATCCGGCGGAGTTCTCTCTTAACCGAAAAACTCCTGAGACTCCTCTCTCTCATCTCAATTGCTCTCCCAGAAAACAAAGTATCGGAAGCACAAGCTAACTCTGGCAACAGTGCTTCCTCCACCACTGCTGTCACTTCAACCACATCTACCACCACTACCACCACCACTACTGCTGCCACACCCACACCCACACCCCCTGCTGCAACCACTCCTGTCACTTCTGCTCCAGCTCTGGTTGCTGCCACAGCTATTTCCACCATTACTGTAGCTGCTTCTACTACAGTGACTACCCCCACAACTGCTACCACTACTGTTTCAAGTAAGTGTTGTCATCTCAGAGCTATGGGGTACGTGCCATGGCTCCCACTTCCCAATCCAGGTAGTCCTCCCTGAACGATAATTATTGTGAGAACAGGATGTGTTCATTCTTACCCTAGCTGCCTGTTTTCTCTTTATTCATTTCTCCTCACCCTCTCCCTTCCTGCCCGCCCTGTTTCTGGTGTTTGCACATGTACACACCTGTCAAAAGCTGAGCCTCTGGCAAGGCACTAAAGTTGGTAGAGTTAAGTTTTAATGTTGAAGCATTTCCAGACTGAACAATAATGGTCTGAATAAATGAAGTGTGATTTAAGCTAACAGACTATTTCAGGAAGTGGAGAAAATAAACCAGGTAGCAGATGATTAAGAATTATCTGCAGAAGTTGGCTTTAAAGAGTAAGTTGGAAGGCTTATAATAATAGGGGAACAATTTGGAGAAATACCTAGGATTCTTGGTCACCTTGCAAAGCACAGTTAAGAATTGGCTCTGGAGCTAGGTGTGTGGCTCAATGGTAGAGTGCTTCCATGGTATGTATAACACCTTAAGTTCAATTTCCAGCACCAAAAAAGATTTTGCATTGATAGGTAGATTGTCACTTTCTCTGCTTTGCCATTTTGAAGCCCTTTACGATGCAGAGGTTCCAGGCTTATGGACAGTCACAGACTTTAATGTGTACTGTTTCCTCAAAGCTTCCACTTCTAAGGGCAGCAAATCCCCAGCAAAAGTGGGTGAAGGAGGCAGCAGTGGTATAGACTTCAAAATGGTGTCCTCTGGCCTCACCGAAAACCAGCTACAGCTCTCTGTGGAGGTGAGTCTGAGCTCTTCATACCTTTTAAAGTTGAAGGAAAGGGCTAGACGTTTCAGTTCTCGGGTTAGGGCTTATTACTTCTCCTGTATTTTACCTAGGTGTTGACATCCCACTCTTGTTCTGAAGAAGGCTTGGAAGATGCAGCCAATGTGTTACTGCAGCTCTCTCGGGGAGATTCTGGGACCCGAGACACGGTTCTTAAGCTGCTGCTGAATGGAGCCCGCCATCTGGGTTATACCCTTTGTAAACAGATAGGTAATAATAGTATTAAATAGTATTAAAATAGTATTAAAGCATTTTATTGTAAGCATTCCCCCAATACCTCTCATACCAGTGTGCACACGCACGCGCACACACACTGAATTAGACCATGCTTCTAGAGCACAGCTTTTGTTTTCCTCTGCTGGATTGTTTGAGAATAAGGCTGGCTGGCTTTCTTGCTATCACTAATGACTGGTATACAGCCGTTCATCAGTGCTTAGTGAAGAGAAGAGAACACTACTCATGAGAACTAAAGGCCCTCCTTAAGTGCAGAGACCATTTTTTTTTCATACCTGCACTATGGTCAGATTCAGGAATTATATTCAGAATAATGGCTTCTTTGTGATTTTTGAGGATGCAAAAGCTCTAGCACTTGGAAGTTGCCCAGTTTCATTGGTCTTCCTTTTTTTCCCCCAGCAGAAAACTAGACCCAATGTGAGAAAATGATTAACCAAGGAATAGAAACAAGGTTTTTCCTGAAAGAATTGGCCTCTTGTCTGGCCTTTCTTGACCGATACCAGTTATTTAGAACCCATGAGCTGATCAGTAGCTCAGGATTATCTCATAATTCTCACAGCAATCCTGGGAGATTAAGAATGGAGTCAAGAAGCATAATACCACAAAACCTGACTAAGTTTAAGAACAATGCAGTACTTAGATCATGGTCTGTCTGGCTCCAGAAAAGATCCTGTTTTCTATACCAAACTGCATTTTGTATAGATTTAATAGGTCAGTTATAAAGCATTAGTCCTTGAGTGGTTAGTCCATAAGCACAAAAACAATAACCCAAGTAGGGGCTGGCGAGATGGCTCAGCGGTTAAGAGCATTGCCTGCTCTTCCAAAGGTCCTGAGTTCAATTCCCAGCAACCACATGGTGGCTCACAACCATCTGTAATGAGATCTGGTGCCCTCTTCTGGCCTGCAGGCATATATGCAGACAGAATATTGTATACTTAATAAATAAATATTTGAAAAAAAAAATAACCCAAGTAGCAAAATTTCCTGTACGCTCAAATTTTCTGCAAAGATTTTCTGGTAAGGTTCAGCTTTCTGCTACTACATTAAGGAAATTTCTGAAACTGCCTACCCAGGTACCCTACTCGCTGAGCTAAGGGAATACAATCTGGAACAGCAGCGGCGGGCCCACTGTGAGGCCCTCTCTCCTGATGGCCTACCCGAGGAGCAGCCACAGACCACCAAACTGAAAGGCAAAATGCAGAGCAGGTGGGTGGTTACTCTCATTTTGGCTGTGGGCTAGAATCTGGGACTTTTAAAAAGTGACTTCTGCTGGATTTCCTCGTTTGTTTCATTTTTGTAGGCAGTTTTTCTGTTTGCTCTGTAATATACTTGACCTGGTGTTTCTCAAATTCTTTCCACTTGTAATATTCTCTTTTGAGGTTATTTTATCTAGTTAATACCAGAAGCCCTTCTTGCTCTGAGTGTTTTACTTCAGTGTTACACTTCAGTGTTTTCAATATACCCAAGCCACCTCTACACTACACAGGTTTGACATGGCTGAGAATGTGGTAATTGTGGCATCTCAGAAGCGACCCTTGGGTGGCCGGGAGCTCCAACTGCCTTCTATGTCCATGTTGACATCCAAGACATCTACCCAGAAGTTCTTCTTAAGGGTACTGCAGGTCATCATCCAGCTGCGGGATGACACACGACGAGCTAACAAGAAAGCCAAGCAGACAGGCAGGCTAGGTATGGAACTGGAGTGTCCAATTGAGAAGGGTGACGATGGTGGTTGTGCTGGTGCTATGGGGTTGGGGGTGGTGGTAGTGGTAGATCCAGAGTCCCTGGAGGAGCAGGGCTAAAATTCCTGTTTTATTTGTGGTTGACCTTTCCAAAAAGAAAACCCACCCACCCCACCCCTTTTTTTAAAAAAAAGATAAAATGTTGATTGCTGTATTGTATATAACCCATTCAAGTTGTCTGCCTGAGATTGAGTAGATCAAGTTACAATTAAGGGGTAATAGAAATCTGGCAAGGAAATGGGGAAACTATCATTTTGCTGAGAAAGACTTATGGGTGTGTGCTTTCTGCTTCCTTGAATACTCCTAACTAAAACATTAGCCACATTCTCAGACATTAGCCTGCCAAGTCATTTTTCCTCCGTCTTCCTGTCCCATAGAACATTCTTAACATACCACCATCCATTTGCCTAGCACCTTTCCCCCTGCTCCTCCCTACTTTGGGGCTTGATTATGAGTATACAAAACTGCCTGAACTAAAATTCAAACTCAACAAGATGCCGTATGGCATCCACAGATAGAGGAGAGAATTTTGGGCATTCCCTCTTCCTACATTTTATATCGTGCCTTCCTTTTTGTTTTTTTTTCCTCTTTCTCCCAGGTTCCTCCGGTTTAGGCTCAGCTAGCAGCATCCAGGCAGCTGTTCGGCAGCTGGAGGCTGAGGCTGATGCCATTATACAAATGGTACGTGAGGGTCAAAGGGCGCGGAGACAGCAACAAGCAGCAACGGTTAGCATGATGCCTGTGGCCCCTCATTCATTTCTCTACCCTCCTTCTTGCAACATGCCATCAGTGGGGTTTCATTGCCCATACTTTGTATGCTTTTGCTAAATGAATGCCTCTAGACAAACAGGGTTACTTTTTGTTGGTGTTTCCCTTACTGTTTATTGATTTACTGGTTTATATTGACATCTGGTTGGATTTAAAGCTTAGCCATCATACCCCACTCCCAGCTGTCCAGTTAGTAGTGTTTTGTAAATTACCTAATGCTCTTCCTGGGTTCTGAAGGGTTATGGGGTTAAAAAAGACTTTTAGTGTCATGAAATAATGCAGAGACAACTTAGGAGTCATTCCCCAAGCTTGGTATACATCTCATATGGCCACTTTTATCTATAGTTACTTCCTCCACCCTGGCCACTGCCTTTTTATAATCCCCTGGCATGTAGGAAATGAGGAAGATTTTAGGAACTCAAGTAGCCACCTCATCATTGAGGTCCCAAATCAGAATAGCTGTAATAAAAGCAGTGGTACTCTTTCATTGCCTTCTTGTTTTTAGAACATACAAATCACTTTCCTAAGATACCAAGATTTTTCTTTACATAAAATTTCTGGAGCCAGACGGTGGTAACACATATCTGTAATCCCATCACTTGGGAGGCAGAGGCAGGCATATCTCTTAAGTTTTGAGGACAGCCTGATATATATATATATATATATATATATATATATATATATATATATATATATATATATATATATATATAGTTCTAGGACAGCCAGGGTTGCACAGAGAAACTCATTCTTGGGGGGGGAAATCTGTCATATACAGTAAAGTTCCATTTGAGCTAATAGAAATAGCCAACAAGCCTACCTTATGTGTACATACACAAACCAAGAAACCTGTTCCCAAAAACTTGAAATTTTTGTCTATACTAAGGGCACAAGTGTTGGGGATAGAGTGTGGTCTGAGTGGGAATTGGTTGTGAGCAACTCTTGGGGAAAATCTGCAAGCTCAGAGTGAAAAGGAAGCATGCATGTTATTCTTTTGACCTGGAGAGCTATAGACTTTGATAACCAAGTAGGAGGAAGTATCTTCTAAGCTCAGTATGTAAGACATTCAAGGGCCAACCTTTAGTCTGTCCCAGAGGAAAACACAGTTGCACCTTTTATATGTCCTTGTCTCCTTTTATCCAGTCGGAGTCTAGCCAGTCAGAGGCATCTGTCCGGAGAGAGGAGTCACCCATGGATGTGGACCAGCCATCTCCTAGTGTTCAAGATACTCAGTCCATTGGTCAGTACTACTACTGCTTATAGTTCAGCCAAAAAAAAAAAAAAAGAAGAGAGAGAGAAATTCTAGTGGATTCTATGTTCCCAAAATATATACAGTCAGTGACCACTGGTTTCTATAAAAAGTGTTAACAGGATTTTGATTCCTATAGTAAAGAAACACTGGGGTATAATAGCATGTATCTGGAGAACTAAAACGGGATTATCATAAATGTGAAATCAGCCTGGACAGCAGATTAGGGGTCTGGAGAGATGGCTCGGTGGTCAAAAGAGCACTGGCTGCTCTTCCAGAGGACCCGAGTTCAATTTCCAGCACCCACATGGCAGCTCACAACTGTCTGTAACCCCATTTTCAGGGGATCTGACACTTTTACACCAATACACATAAAATAAAGTTAAATACATTATAAAACAAAATAGCAGATTAGAATCTGGTAAGATGTTTCAGTGGATACAAGATATTTGTGCTTGCCACCAAGCCTGACAACCTGAGTTGAGCTCCAGAACCTACATGGTCAAAAGAGGAGACTACTTACTCTCACAAGTTTTCCTCTGATCTCCACGTGTCCTGTATTTTCTCTGAGTAAATACATGAAGCCACTAAGACAATATTGAACAATTCATATACCAAGTCTGCAGCCATGTAGTGAGACTCTGTCTCAAAAGAAGGGTAAGTGAACTAGCTTGCTACAGAGTCTGATAACCAAGATTGATCCTGTGGGACCCACATCCTAGTACTCACTCAGAAGGCAGAAATGGGCATATCTCTGAGTTCAAGATCAGCCTGATTAACATAGGAAGTTTTTTTTTTAAGATTTTATTTATTATGTATACAACTTTCTGCCTCCATGTATACCCACGCGCCAGAGGGGGATGCCAGATCTCATTACAGATGGTTTGGAGCCACCGTGTGGTTGCTGGGAATTAAACTCAGGACCTTTGGAAGAGCAGACAGTGCTCTTAACCACTGAGCCATCTCTCCAGCCCAACATAGGAAGTTTTAAGCCAGCCAGAAATACATAATAGTGAGACCCTATCTCAAGAAAGAAAAAAGGGAAATTGTATTCATGAATATGGTGTGTGTTTCAAGACTTGGCTCACCCATTTACTAGCTCTGGGTTATAAGGCACAGTTCATTTAAAGCAGGACTGTTCAAGGTTTGGAAACAGCCCAGTCTAGGTAAATTGCTTGCCAGCCATGAACTCATTGAGTTCATTTCCAGGCCAGAAGCACCAGATATAGTGACATGCTCTTATAATCCCAGTGCTAGAGAAAGCCAAGGTAGGGAGATTCCTGAGTTTAGGCTTGAGCTTGCTGACCAAGTGACTGGCCTACCCTAATCAGTGAGCTCCAGGTCAACAAGTGATCCTATTTCAAAAAACAATATGGATGGTTCTAGAGCAGTGGTTCTCAACCTGTGGGTTGCGACCCCTGTAGGACTCAGCCTTTACAGGAGTGACCTAAAACCATCAGAAAACACAGATATTGTTTTTTTTTTTTTTTTTTAATTAAAATAGGGATATTCACAGCTGTTAGAATTAAATAATTGAATATGTATATAATACTGTCAAGTACCTGGCACATGGTAAATGTCATTTTTCAGTGAGTTACATACAGAATGCTTTTGATACCCTGTAAACACATTACTTTAAAATAGTGTTCTCATGGGACACCCAGTTTTGTAATGCTTTTGAGTCATCTAGAATTTTGGAGGTAAATATTATTCCCATATTCTTTATCCATCTTTTATCCAAGGTCACACGATCTGCAAGTGCCCCACAGCCAGGATTTAAACCTAGGGCTGTCAGAGCCTTGAAAAATAGTCAGGATTTTGGTAGAGGGTGAAAGCAAATGTCAAGAAGAAGCCTAAGCAAAGCAGAGGTCTGAAAAGGTATAGAGTAGGGAGGTGGGGAAAAGGCTCAGTGGTTAAGATCTCTCCAGCCTCCAAATATGTTATTTAATGCCATCCACTGCAATATGTAGACCTTCTAGATGTTGTTTAATGAGTTAATATTCTTGGCCAGTGGGCCCGCTCTGTCTAGTGGCCTGTGCTTTTGGTCTGGGGAAGAAATTTCTCAAGAAAGACACTGAAAGCTTTCTGATTATCCTTTGTGTATCTAGTCACCTCAGATGGAGCACCACAGGGGGAGAAGGAGAAAGAGGAGAGGCCGCCTGAGTTACCACTACTCAGTGAGCAGCTGAGCCTAGATGAGCTGTGGGACATGCTAGGGGAATGTTTAAAGGAACTGGAGGAATCCCATGACCAACATGCTGTGCTAGGTGAGTTGCTCTCGAGGGCACAGATTCCCAACCCCTTGGTCGGCTCTGGGACACTTTTACCAGGTGATGGTATTGTCTTGCTTTTTCAGTTAAAGTTTATTCTCTCAGCCGGGCGGTGGTGGCGCACGCCTTTAATCCCAGCACTTGGGAGGCAGAGGCAGGCGGATCTCTGTGAGTTCGAGACCAGCCTGGTCTACAAGAGCTAGTTCCAGGACAGGCTCCAAAGCCACAGAGAAACCCTGTCTCGAAAAACCAAAAAAAAAAAAAAAAGTTTATTCTCTCCCTCTGTGTTATCTATAACAAGAATTCAGAAAAATTGCCTTCTCTCTCTCTTGGTAACTCTGGTACATTTTGTTTTTAGGCTGAGATTTTCTTTATTACTGATTGCCTTTCCCACTTTTCTAACTTCCTCTTTGACTTTGTCTACCATTGTATTTCCTGCACGTTTTCACTATTTATTCTTCCATGCTATATATTTTTGTGACATGGTTATGGAAGCGTGGGGGTGTTAGTGTGTTAAAGTTTGTGGAGTGTCATTTTGCTGTCATTGCTATCTTGTAGTGCTACAGCCTGCTGTCGAGGCCTTCTTTTTGGTCCATGCCACAGAGCGGGAAAGCAAGCCTCCTGTCCGAGACACCCGCGAGAGCCAGCTAGCACACATCAAGGATGAGCCTCCTCCACTCTCCCCTGCCCCCTTAACCCCAGCCACTCCTTCCTCCCTTGACCCATTCTTCTCCAGGGAGCCCTCGTCTATGCACATCTCCTCAAGCCTGCCCCCTGATACACAGAAGTTCCTTCGTTTTGCAGGTACAGAGAACTCTTAGACCCACAGATACAGAACGCTTTTTATCCCTAGCTGATTCAGCAGAATGAGAAAGAGTGCAAGTATGCTTGTGCTCATGCATGCACACATTTTTAAAACAAAATTAGTAAGGACAGGAGAGGCCTGCTATAGAAGCTCTTAAATGCTGCCACTCCAGGGATTTGATTTTATCTGAGGTCATGTGAAGCCAAGTGTTGGGTATAGGACTGGCCCCTAACTTTAGTTAATTCCTGATTTAGGCCCCTAAAGCAATTAAGAGCAAGTTGCTAACTACTAGTAGATGATTATGTGGCTTCTTAGGACCTATATAAAATACTGATTTCCTGCTGTTATCTCTTCTCAGAGACTCACCGCACTGTGTTAAACCAGATACTACGGCAGTCCACCACCCACCTTGCTGATGGGCCTTTTGCTGTCTTAGTAGATTACATTCGTGTCCTCGACTTTGATGTCAAGCGCAAGTATGTGCCCTGGTTGTGGGGAGTGTTGGGGTAAAGAACCACATGAATGATACCTGTCTTTCCTCTACTCCTCTCCTTCCTCCTGTACATGTAAATTGCTTGTTGCAGAAATCTAGTGTAATAGTCTCTGTGATCCCTTATTTCAGTAGAAATAGGAAAAAAATAAATTCCTAATAAATGATCTCTCTCCCAACTATTATATACTTTCAGGTGTGTAGGTTACAAAGATCAAAGAGTATTGTTGAGTTTTCTTTCTAAACAGACAAATTTGTTTGATCTGCCAACCCCGATCCTACTTTTCTTTATCCTAAGATATTTCCGCCAAGAGCTTGAACGTTTGGATGAAGGGCTTCGGAAAGAAGACATGGCAGTGCATGTTCGCCGTGACCATGTATTTGAAGACTCCTATCGGGAACTGCATCGCAAATCTCCTGAAGAAATGAAGAATCGATTGTAAGAACTTGGGAGAGAGAAAGATGGCTGGGACAGGGAGCTCTTTCTATATGGTAATAGTGGCCTAATGTGGCCTCAAATCTAGGGCCAGTAGTTACAAAACTCAATAGCATTCTTCTGACTTAGATAATGTTAATTGAGCAGTTTTCCTACTTTTGAACATGGCCCTATCCCTTTGGTTACTTAGCAACTCCTAGGCAGACAAGGATGTCTTTAATGTTTATAAGGATATGCTTATTTGCAATGAGAACTTGTACCGTTGTTAGGCTAGGAATAGGAATCTGCCTGCTGATGAGATGGTAACCCTGGAATGGGGTGTGCCATGTATATGAGTACCCCTGTCAAGTAACTGTTCACTGGATTATGAAGCCACCTAGAAGAAACTAGCAGTTTACAACACTAAGTATCACAGTAGCTGATGAGACATTAAAACCATGGGCTATTTTTCCAGAGCTCTCCTGGTACTCTGTTCACTTTTTCATCTGACAATGAATACTCTCAAAGTCAGATTCACAGAATCCTTCTTGCTTACTCGATGCTACATGAATGGTCAGATCTGTCCTGGCTTTCTACACAGTTCTCTTGTTGCTGCTCTTTTATGCAGGTATATAGTGTTTGAAGGAGAAGAAGGGCAGGATGCTGGGGGGCTCCTGCGAGAGTGGTACATGATCATCTCTCGAGAGATGTTCAACCCTATGTATGCCTTGTTCCGTACCTCACCTGGTGACCGGGTCACCTACACGATCAATCCATCTTCCCACTGTAACCCCAACCACCTCAGCTACTTCAAGTTTGTTGGACGCATTGTAGCCAAAGCTGTATATGACAACCGCCTTCTGGAGTGCTACTTTACACGGTCCTTCTACAAACACATCTTGGGCAAGTCTGTCAGGTGAGATTCTGGAAGTCTTTAGACTGCCCTTAGCCCTAGGACTCAGTTCCTTATCTCCTCGTTCTATCTGCCTCCACCAAGCATGACCTTATCTAATGGCATTTTTCTAGGTATACAGATATGGAGAGTGAAGATTATCACTTCTACCAGGGTTTAGTTTATCTGCTGGAAAATGATGTCTCCACATTAGGCTATGACCTCACCTTTAGCACTGAGGTAGGTTTTGGGAATCACTTTGGAACTGACTCTGAGCCTCAACAGTTCTGAGGAGGTGCTTTGATTTTGTCAAGCAGAGACATAAACAGAAAATAGAATTGGTAAAATAATCCAATCCTGGTTTCTCCTTTTAAGAATGTTTTAAGCTGGGCAATGGTGGCGCACGTCTTTAACTTTAGCACTTGGGAGGCAGAGGCAGGTGGATTTCTGAGTTTGAGGCCAGCCTGGTCTACAGAGCTAGTTCCAGGAAAGGCACCAAAACTTACAGAGAATCCCTGTCTCGGAAAACCAAAAAAAAAAAAAAAAAATCCTAGAACAGAAGAGAGCTGGCTCGGTGGGTAAAGAGCACTTGTTTTGCAAACCTTAGGGCCTGCGTTCAGGTCTCACCCGTGTCAAAAGCCAGGTATGGCCAAGATTGAGTGCTTGGAACTTGGTGTGTGGGAGGGTGTAACACACAAGAGGATCATTGGAGATAAATTGGATGCCAGTCTAATTCCAGGGAGAGACTTTGTCTCAGGAATAAATAGTGCAGGACACATAGACAATATCATCCCCTAGTCTCTTCACACTTACCTGTGTTCATACACACATGAAATAGGTTTTTTTTTGTTTTGTTTTGTTTTGTTTTTTTCGAGACAGGGTTTCTCTGTAGCTCTGTAGACCAGGCTGGTCTCGAACTCACAGAGATCCGCCTGCCTCTGCCTCCCGAGTGCTGGGATTAAAGGCGTGCGCCACCACCGCCCGGCACATGAAATAGTTTTATTTGTGTGTATATGCCACATGTGTTCAGATGCAGAGGCCAGAAATGGGTGCTGGAGTTACAGGGTTGTGAGCAAAGCTTGAGTCCTGGAAGAGTGAGCACCGAGGAGTCTTAACACTGAGCACTCGCGCTCGCTCTCTCCCCCCTAAAAAAATTTTTTTTCAATAAAAGTTTTAGAACCAGCAAGATGGTTCAGCAGATAAGGGTGTTTGCCCCCAACCCTGATAACTTGAGTTCAGTCCCAAGGCTTAGCATGGTGGAAGGAGAGAACTGACTTCTGCAAGTGGTTCTCTGATCTCCACATGACGTGTACACACACAAGTAAATTAAGGAGAAAATATTGGAGGGCACTGGGCAGTGGTGGCGCACGCCTCTAATCGCAGCACTTGGGAGGCAGAGGCAGGCAGATCTCTGTGAGTTCGAGGCCAGTCTGGTCTACAAGAGCTAGTTCCAGGACAGGAACCAAAAAGCTACAGAGAAACCCTGTCTCAAAAAATCAAAAAGAAAAGAAAATATTGGAGGGATAAGAAAAAAGTATTCCAGGAAGGGCGGGCTAGGCATAACAGCTTACATCTGTAACCCCAGCACTGGAGGATAGATCTCTAAACAGCTGGCAATAGCCAAATAAGTGATCCTCGTGAGACACTTTCTCAGAAAGTAAGGTGGAACAGGATAGAAGACACTGGTCATTGACCTCTGCATCCACCACCCACACCCCACGCAAATGTTCCAATACATAATTCATTCCTAAAACCAGCTCATTATAGAAAAAAATTAGACAGTTAGAGGTACCCTTCATCACTTGTTTAGGGCCATAGACAAATTTTCTTCATTCTGTTTTTCAGCTTTTTCCTATGCATAAGAGCTCAAAGCTAATGAATAGTGAAAAATGGCAGCTATGGATATACCTCATCTCCCTGTCTAAGACATGGCAAGAAGTTAGGGTGTGTTCTTGTACCTCAGTGTTAGTTGCAACCCAGGCCAAACCTGATATATATGATTGGTGTCTTGAATGTTCTAGGTTCAAGAGTTTGGAGTTTGTGAAGTTCGTGACCTCAAACCCAATGGAGCTAACATCTTGGTAACAGAGGAAAATAAGAAGGAATATGTACACCTGGTGTGCCAGATGAGAATGACAGGTAGGAAAAGTGTCCTTTAGATAGATCTCGGCTTGTTCAAGGAAAGAGGCCGACCATTTATTTATTTCACATTTTTTGTTCTTAGTTCCTATGACAAAGCCACAAATGCCTTGTACAAAAGGAGTCAGAACACTTGACCAAAATACTTCAACTATTATCATATAGGGTCCTGGAAACAGTGGTAGGTGAGGCAGGCAGATCTGTCAATATTAGGTGTCAAATTGAGGCTCTCTACCTCTATTCAATTGTATGAGTTCACAATCCATGTTATTTTTTCATTCTCTTACCAGGAGCCATCCGCAAACAGCTGGCAGCCTTCTTGGAAGGCTTCTATGAAATCATTCCAAAGCGCCTCATTTCCATCTTTACTGAGCAAGAACTAGAGCTGCTCATATCAGGGCTGCCCACCATCGACATTGATGATCTAAAATCTAACACTGAGTACCACAAGTACCAGTCCAACTCTATTCAGGTGAGCTGCTGCTGGCAGAGCTATCCCCATATTTTCCTTTTACACTAATCAGTGCTGTCTTATGAATGACAGTATGCCTATGGCTCTGTTCTTCTGGAACATATTATCTGTTGATATTCTCACCCATCCTAAGAAGGAACTAAAACCCATTAAAAGGGATTTACCTAATATTTCTCTCCTTCTCTCCCTCTCCCGCCCGCCCGCTCTCCCTCCCTTTCAGTGTTGTTTTTGTTTTACAAGCTAGGGTTTCTCTGTTTAACAGACCAGGCTGTCTTGGTACTCTCTTTGTAGGCCACGCTGGCCTTGAACTCACAGAGATCTGCCTGCCTCTGCCTCCCAAGCGCTGAAACTAAAGATGTGCACCGCAACCACCTGGTTTACAAGCTCTCTTTCTAACATTGGGTTTTTGTATGTCTCTTCTACAGATTCAGTGGTTCTGGAGAGCATTGCGTTCCTTTGACCAAGCAGACCGTGCCAAGTTCCTCCAGTTTGTCACGGGTACTTCCAAGGTGCCCCTGCAAGGGTTTGCTGCCCTTGAAGGCATGAATGGCATTCAGAAGTTTCAGATTCATCGAGATGACAGATCTACAGATCGCCTGCCTTCAGCTCACACGTGGTAAGAAAAGACTGTTCTTCCTTTTCAGTATTGAGTTTGTAGACTTGATAAACTTCAGTTATTGAGTTTGTAGACATGAGTATTGCCTGGTCCATTAGACTTTAGAAACCTCTCAGTTTGTTGGGTCTGTGGAAGAGGTTGAAGTGAGCAGATGGGCTAAACACAAGAATAGTGGCTGGGAAGACATTGGGAAATAAACAGCACTTTAGGTAATCATGGTTTATTCCAAAGGGGTTAGCCTGATTGAAACAAGTAATGGCTGGGCAGGGGCTGGATTGTTGCCTCAGTGGTTAATAACTTTTACTGTCTTTTCTCAGAGGACCCAAATTTAGTTCCCATCACCCACAGGACAGCTTGCAACTCTGTAACTCCAACTACCCCAAATGCCCTCCTCTTCTGGACTTTACAGGCACTTCTACTAACATGCCTATACCCACACACATATATCAGCAGTGACCCTGAATGCTTCCTTAGAGGCATTTGTTTCTCAACTAACCTGGGCTCATGGGAGCTGTCAGACTCTGGACCCACAGCTAGGGAGCCTGCATGGGACTAACCTAGGACTTCTACATACGTGTGACAGTTGGGTAGCTTGGTCTGTTTGTGGGACTCCTAGCAATGGGAGCAGGACCTTTCCCTAATGCTTGAGCTGGCTGTTGGGAACCTACTCCCCATACAGGTTCCCTAGCACAGTATTGATGCAAAGTGGGGAACTTAGTCCTACCTCAACTTGATATATCAGGCTTTGTTGAAAGGTCTGTTTCAGAAAGGCCTGCTCCTTTCTGAACAGAAACAGGAGTGGGTGGGGGGAGGGGAGAGGAGGAGGGGAATATGTGGTCAGAGTGTAAATAAATGAAAAATTAAAAAGACATTTGTTTCTTAGAAAATGTTATGATTGGAGATGTAGTTCTGTTGGTTAGAGTACTTGTTAGTATACCCATGAATGTAGTTCCATTCCTCACACCACGTAAATTAGGTGTAGGCAGGTGGTGGGAGGTGGAGGCAGGCCGATCAGAAGTTAACCGTCATAGTGAGTTTGAGGCTAACCTGGAATACACAAGACCCTGTCTCAAAAGTAATAGAAAAAAGTTAATAGATGAGGGGCTGGAGAGATGGCTCACCAGGTGAGATCATGTACTGCTTTTGCAGAAGACTCAGGCTCAGTTCCCAGCACCCACATGAAAGCTTGCAATCATCTGTAACTCCGGTTGTCAGTGCTCTGGTGCTCTCCTGACATCAGTGTGCACATACATATACATTCAATCAAAACACTCAGTCTTTTTTTTCAAGGTAAAAAAAAATTTAAATGAAATTTACCAGCTCGGGGCTGGAGAGATGGCTCAGTGGTTAAGAGCACTGCCTGTTCTTCCAAAGGTCCTGAGTTCAATTCCCAGCAACCACATGATGGCTCACAACCATCTGTAATGGGGTCTGGTGCCCTCTTCTGGCCTTCGGGCATACACACAGACAGAATATTGTATACACAATAAATAAATAAATATTTAAAAAAAAAAAAGAAGAAGAAGAAATTTACCAGCTCACCATTTATGTGTCTCCCAGCTGTCTCTTCTGTTGGTAAGGCCAGTGAAGTCTATATTGCCAATGGCCAGTATTGAAGTCAGATTACGTTAGATCGGGCTGAGGAAAAAATGGGAGTCACCGAGAAGCAGGGGGATAGATTGGCTCTTGCTCAGAGAGGAATAGGTTGGTAGCACTAGGATTCATTTGTCTTTTCTCATAAACTAATCTTGTTGTCCTTTTAGTTTTAATCAACTGGACCTGCCTGCCTATGAGAGCTTTGAGAAGCTCCGCCACATGCTACTGTTGGCCATCCAGGAGTGCTCTGAAGGCTTTGGGCTGGCCTAATAAGGCCCTGCCTACTTCTGTGGGGTTTTTCTACCATTGTTGGACTTGGGGAGGGGGGATTTAAAAAGATCCAGAAAGAAAATGTCAAAATCCAATAAATGAAATTCACCAACTCACCATGTGTGTGTCCCAGCTGCCCATCTTCCCTAGTGCATACCTGTTCCTTTCTCATTCTCTTGCCTTTCTCTTTTCCATGCCGTCCATGATCCCCACCCCTGTGTTAAGAAGGCAGTAGCCTTTGCAGGGACCTGTTTGTCCCAACTGAACAGTGTGCTCCTCAGATTCTGTGTTCAGAAGGATTTGCTGCATTGAGACTTGAAACCTTTGGATAGGGGAAAAATTATATATATATATATTTTTTTGTTCTGTTTGCATTTCTTAATTTGTGCTTGGAATGTGTTGATGTGCACAGCTAATGATTCAATGCGAGACAAGATTGGCATCTGTGTTGTGGAGGTTTCAAATAAAGAGCACTCTTCATAACTCACTTTTCACAATGGAGTTTTTTTCAAATTTAAAAAAAAAATGAAAAAAGAGAAACATCTTCCATACTTGACAAATGAACTTTGCAGACAACCATCTCTATACCCTTATTCTCAGCCACCCACCTCCACTTCTGGTACAATTTCTTTCCTCAGTCAGTTTCCCCAGAGAAGAGACTGACAACCACCAGGAATTGGGATTTACCTTGAGTATTTAGTGAGCATTTATGGTAGTCTCAATTTTAATTTCCTTAGAAGTTTCTATTCCTTTCTAGTAATTTTAATAAACAATAGTTCTCCACAAGACCACCGTTTTTGTTTTCATTTTGTCTGTCTTGTCATTTGTCTGCAAGTCTTCACAGATTATCTAGTAGTCTTCTGTGGTTTTTATTCTATCCAGCACTTAAAGCTGATCAGACTTTGATGGTTCGTTCCAGCCTTGAACAACAAAGAAATTTAATAAAGTTTAGTTAGAAAACAAACCTAAGTAGTACTTTCTTTGTGTGGTTTTTCTTATTCTCTGAAGCACTACCGTTTAAAGATTTTCCCTGTTGACATAGTAGGCATAGGAAAGTGAGGGGATGTCCTCACCCTGATTCCAGGGGCCTTCTAAATTGGCTGGCAGACATTTTCTTTCTGTGCAACATTAGCTCCCCTGCTCTGACAACTGAAAAAAACAGCTGGTGAATTGCCACTGTCTCTGAACATCTTGTCTAATAGGAAGCAGTCGCCTCTCTTGACACATGCTGTCTCAGGCAGTTCTCCCTAGTGTTAACAGCCTTGCATTGTGTCCTAAAGCTGGGTAGGAATTGCATTTAAGGAAGAAAAGAGCATCTAGGTTGGGTTTAAAGGTTACAAGTTCACAGCAGGTAGTGAGCCTCCAAAGGACTGACCTAGGCCCTCTACATGTGTGTGACAGGTAGGTAGCTTGGTCTCATTGTAAGGCTTCTATCAGATCAGGACCTGTCCCTGGTGTTTAGCTGGCTTTTGCAAACCTGTTCCCCATGCTGGAGTACCTTGCCCAGCCTTGATGCAAGGGGATGAACTCAGTCATGCCTCAACTTGATGTGCCATGCTTTGCTCAAGCTCATGGAAGGCCTGCCCCTTTCTGAATGGAGATGGAAGAGTGGAAGGGGACATCGCACCTGTTATATAAATAAAAACTATTTTAAAAGTCACCAGGCGGTGGTGGCACACAGGTGGATCTTTTGAGAACCAAATAAAAATAAAAATCTCATTGCAACCCACAGGCCTGTGGGCAGGGGAGGGTTAAAAAGTCCAGCAAATGGAAGGGAATAAAGCTTGAGCTAGTTCCTAGCTTGTATGCTCGCATCTATTATCAAAGGACTAAAAGCTGGGGCAGGAGAGTTGCTGCCAGTTCAAGGCCAGCCTGGGCTATAGAGTTCAGACCCTGGCTCATAAAACTTTATTCTTGAGCTGAAAAATAAAGCTCAGTTGTGGTATGTTTGCGTAGCATGTGAGACCCTACATTTAGTAACCACAGCCCAAAAGAATTGAAAGGAGTGTATGGATTGGAGGTTGAGGGAGCTACAGGAATGGAGAATACAGGTAGAGTTGTAATAAAGGAACATTATTAATGGATAGGTTTACTAGACTAATCCAGCAAACAGTCTAGTTCTAGTCATAAAAACATTCAAAAGTTAAGAGTCATTTATTAAATAGTCAATTGTGATCCCAGTGGGGAACCAACTGCAGATTTTTTTAAAAAGTGTGACATATACTTGAAGCTAGAGAACATCATGTAGTTCTATTTCATAGCCAGAATTTATTCCTAGAATCAAGAGGTATAGATGGGAGTAGCTACTGTCAGTATTACAGCTGACTGAAGAGTTTTACTTCATGGTTCAGCAGCTTTGGCCTCTACCAGTTTGGAAATCTTACTCCCAAAGGAACTTCGATGTTTCCTGCCAAAAGGCACAAAATGGAAGGACAAACATTTTAGACTTTTGGGGCTCCTGCCAATGAAGGGGATTTGAAAATTAATTCAGCCTGCCACGGTTGCACACACCTTTACTCTCAGCACTCTGAGACAGAGGCAGGAGGATCTCTGTGCATTTGAGGCAAGCCTGGCCTACAATACCAAATTCAGACCAACCAGGGCTGCATAGTAAGACCCTGTGTCAAGAAAAGTTATGTTACTGGTTTCAGTTGTGCAATCCAGAAGCAATTATTTAGTGTGCTTTTTGGTACTTCAGTGTCCAGGGTAAATGTTAAGAACTACAGCAACCAAAAGTGGGCAGAATGATCAAGAACTTGGGCTCCTTAGGAATGAAAGTTTGGGCGGCTCCATCAGGTACAAAATTTTTTTGAGGTTCTGTGTGAAAACGGGACAAATGCAAAATGAATATTAGAGGAAAGAAGATACAGATTAATTATAACCTCATGATCAATCACTGAGTGTAGCTTTGCTTTTTTGCTTATTTGTACATATATTTAGACATGCTAAATGTTTCTCATTTTCATTTTATATACAAGTAGTTGTTGGAAGCTGATTTTACTTACTACCTTTTTTTAGTTTATTACTTAAAAAATACCAATCCAATTTCCCACTCCCTCCCACCTCTCCCCCCTCCAGTCCTAAGAGAGGACAAGGCACCCTGCCCTGTGGCAAGTCCAAGGCCCTCCCTTCTACATCTAGGTTGAGCAAGGTATACATCCAAAGACAATAGGATACCAAAAAGCCAGTGCATGCAGTAGAGACAAATCCCAGTGTCACTGTCAGTGGCCCCTCAGTCTGCCCCACTGTCAACCACATACAGAGGGATTAGTTTGATCTCATGCTCGTATACTCCCAGTCCAGTTGGAATTGGTGAGCTCCCATTAGCTCAGGCAAACTTTCTCAGTGGATGAACCCATCATGGTCTTGACCTTGCTCATATTCTCACTCCTTCCACTCCTCCAACTCGACCTTGGGAGCTCAGTCCAGTGTTCCGATGTGGTTCTCTGCCTCTGTTTCCATCTATTGTTAGAGGAAGGTTCTATAGTGATATTTAAGATAATCAGTCTGCCTATAGGACAAGGGCAGTTCAGGCACCCTCTCTATTGCTTATGGTCTTAGCTGGGGTCATCCTTGTGGATTCCTGGGAATTTTCTAGAGCCAGGTTTCTTGCTAACCCCATAATGGCTCCCTCAATCAAGATATCTCTTTCCTTACTCTAATATCTGTCCTTCCTCCATCTCAACTATCCCGTTCCCTCAAGCTCTCCACAACCCTCCCTTTCTCCCCTTCTTTATGCCCCCTCCTGCCTCCGTGCTCCCAATTTTGTCAGGTGATCTTGTCTGTTTCCAATTCCCAGGTGGGTCTATATATGTTTTTCTATGGGTTCACGTTATTACTTAGCTTTTCTAGGATCGTGGACTATAGACTTAATGTTCTTTGTTTATGGCTAGTATCCTCTTATGAGTGAGTATATACCATATTCATTTTTTGGGGGGGTCTAGGTTACCTCACTCAGGATAGTGTTTTCTAATTCCATCCATTTGCATGCTCCTCACCTATTGTACCAATTACTGAGACTGAGAAACCTCGCCTATGTTGGAGATAAAAAGCAGGCTCCCGGGCTGGAGAGATGGCTCAGAGGTTAAGAGCACTGGCTGCTCTTCCAGAGGTCCTGAGTTCAATTCCCAGCGACCACATGGTGGCTCACAACCATCTGTGCTGAGATCTGGCGCCCTCCTCAGGCGTGAGGGCATACATCGAGGCAGAATGTTGTATACATAATAAATAAATAAATCTTTAAAAAAAAAAAAAAAGCAGGCTCCCTGGTGTGTTACTAGCCTCATTTTTATTTTTTACAACCCTTTTTTTTTTTGGATTTTTCGAGACAGGGTTTCTCTGTGGTTTTGGAGCCTGTCCTGGAACTAGCTCTTGTAGACCAGGCTGGTCTCGAACTCACAGAGATCCGCCTGCCTCTGCCTCCCGAGTGCTGGGATTAAAGGTGTGCGCCACCACCGCCCGGCTTTTACAACCCTTTTTACAAAAAGAATTGCCTTGGCCTTGGTGAGCTCCCATTAGATCAGCCCCACCGTCTCAGTGGGTGGGTGCCCACCCCCTGCGGTCTTGACTTCCTTGCTCATGTTCTCCCTCCTTCTGCTTTTCATATGGACCTTGGGAGCTCAGTCCGGTGCTCCAATGTGGGTCTCTTTCTCTATCTACATCCATCTCCAGATGAAGTTTCTATGGTGATATGCAAGATATTCATCAGTATGGTTATAGGATAGGGCCATTTCAGGTTCCCTCTCCTCAGTTGCCCAAGGAACTAGCTGGGGACATCTCCCTGGATACCTTGGGAACCCCTCTAGAGTCAAGTCTAAGGCTTTGTGGGAGCCTAGCCTGTTTGGATGCTCACCTTCCTAGACCTGGATGGAGGGGGAAGGACCTTGGACTTCCCACAGGGCAGGGAACCCTGACTGCTCTTAGGCCTGGAGAGGGAGGGGGAGAGGAGTGGGGGAGGGGGAGGGAAATGGGAAGCGGGGAGGAGGCGGAATATTTTTCAATAAAAAAATATTAAAAAAAAGAATTGCCTTGGCAAGATACTTTTGCTTTTGTGTTCTTTTGTGTGACACTGACTGAAAATATTCTTTGTTTCTAAGAATTTGGAGGTTTATCCTGGGTTTCAAACCCATCTGGGAGAGTGTTCGGATTCCCCTCCCTTGAGAGATAAGTGTCCCCAAGGTCTCAGGTGAACTCACTCTTGGATCAATAACTATTCCATTACGAAACATTTTTTGACAATGTAGAAAAGGGCCCAAGCAAGTCTGTGCACAGGCCAGGAGTAAGAAATGCTGTTGGGTAATCCCAGCACTTGGGAGGCAGAGGTAGGCGGATCTCTGTGAGTTCGAGACCAGCCTGGTCTACAAGAGCTAGTTCCAGGACAGGCTCCAAAACCACAGAGAAACCCTGTCTCGAAAAACCAAAAAAAAAAAAAAAAAAAAAAAAAAAAGAAATGCTGTTGGGGAGAGCAAAGCATTTCCTTAGTAGTTGGGAATTCTAGCTGGTGCTCATGAGTGAAAGAGGGAGGGGTCCTGCCTCCAAGGGATGTAAGAAAGTTCCTCCTTAGGGATGGGATATTGAGCATCTAAGGATTAAGGATCAGAATGCGAACTAATCAGAACGAAACAAGCAGCAAGAAAAACAAAAAAAGGAAATATATTCTCCCAGACAGAGGAAACAAATCCTTCTGGCCAGCCCAGAGACGTCCCAAATTTATTCAACATAACCCTTCCTGCCCCAACTAAGGAGACTGAGACCTCCCTGGGTACTGGAAAACGTTGAATCTAAGGTGGGGGATGGGAGGAAAATAGTCACTTGGTGTGTGGTTAGACCACATGACCCCAGGCAGCTGCTTTTCTAACTTAATAAAAGTGTCACGCAAAGCTACTAAATTAGTAATATAAATTGAACAAATTGATTTCGATATTAATTTGGTTTCTACTTGTGTGATAAACACCATGACCAAACGCAATCTGTAGAGGAAAGGGTTTATTTCAGCTTCTGTCTTCCAGCCCATCACGAAGGGAAGCCACTGTAGGGACTCAAGGCAAGAAACTGAGGACAGGGACTGAAGCGGAAGCCATGGAAGAGTGCTGCTCACTGGCTTGCTGAGCCTGCTGTCTTATTCAACCCAGGCCACCTGCTCAAAGGTGGCGCCACCCACAGTGGGCTCTCCCATATCAACCATTAAGATGGGGGATGGGCTCAGTTTATCATGGAACTGAGTTCACTCTAAGCAAAAAGTAGCCATGTAGTTTGTCACCATCTTGACTGATGACCCCATAAAGATAGAAACAACCATGGGACATCTTTGTTAAGGATGTCATTAAGATTGAGACAATCACGTGACATAGCACCATCTTGGTTAGTAGCATCATGAAGGTGTGAGGACCATGTGACTTCACCACCATCTTGGTTAATGCAGCCACTTCCAAGTACCTCGGAGCCCTCAAGAGATCACTATACCCCCTTTTTTTATATTCAGTATCTGATCATTTATTTGTTACTTTAAAAAAAACTTACCTATTTTAATTTTGTGGGCATTGGAGCTTTGCCTGCGTGTATGTCTATGGGAGGGTGTCAGATGCCCTGGAATTGGACTTACAGAAGTTGTGAGCTTCCATGTGGGTGCTGAGAATTGAACCTGGGTCCTCTGGAAGAGCAGCCATCTCTCCACCCCCCTCCCTTTATTTTTACTCTTAAAGACTTTTTACTGATTGGACTCAGATGTAGAAGCTCTCTGTGAGGACATCTCTCAGCATCCCCCATGTTTTTCTTTCCTCTTTCTCTTGACAAAAAGTTTATCATATTCTGTAGCCGCCACCTTATTTTCCTTAGTGTGTTTTTTCTTCAGAGCATTAGGTCAGTATTTGTGTCACAGGACACATGGAGTAACAAGACACTGAATCTCAGATGCTTTGGTCCTGGGCTTCTTACCTTCCTTGTTTAAGGGCTTTCTGACAACATATTGGTAGACATCATCTTCTTTTTTTTTTTTTTTTTTTTTTTGGTTTTTCGAGACAGGGTTTCTCTGTAGCTTTGGAGCCTGTCCTGGAACTAGCTCTTGTAGACCAGGCTGGTCTCGAACTCCCAGAGATCCGCCTGCCTCTGCCTCCCGAGTGCTGGGATTAAAGGCGTGCGCCACCACCGCCCGGCTTGGAACTAGCTCTTGTAGACCAGGCTGGCCTCGAACTCACAGAGATCCGCCTGCCTCTGCCTCCCGAGTGCTGGGATTAAAGGCGTGCGCCACCATCGCCCGGCTAGACGTCATCTTCTTTAGAGAATCTGAAAACCTTTCAGATTCTCCTAGTTCTTTTGGACCCCAAACATCAAGGCACAGAAGTATCTCTAAGTCTCAGCATCTCTCTCTCTCTCTCTCTCTCTCTCTCTCTCTCTCTCTCTCTCTCTCTCTCTCTCATAACCAAGTTGAGAACACTCAGATTGGTATTCACAATGCATCTTCAAAAAGACATGGGCTTCCTTGTCTCCTTGGTATATAACAGGAATGCATGCCCCTTACTCAACAGTAAGTGCATGCTGACATGAGTCAAGACACCTTGCTTCATGGGAAAAGCTTATTTGTCGTTCCCACCACTGATTCAGACCACGTTCCATTCCACCCTTCACCCAGAGCATCAGCAGCTACTGCTGGGATCTTGCACTGAACTTCTCATAGAAAGCTTGCATTCATCATCCACTTCAAAGCGTTTCTGACAACCATTGTTTTACATGATATATTTACTGCTTTCCATGGGGGGCTTAAGAATGTTCCCAGCCATGTGCCGCCAACACTAGTCAGGTATTTAGCTAAAGTTGGAAAGGTCATATGAATTTGCAGTAGGCCAGAGAAAACTTGGGAAGTCACGTATCTAATCAGGACCCAAAGGATGGACTGCCAGGTGCTAGACATGCTTCTGCTGGGCATCAGCTGCAGCTCTTGGAGACAAGGAAAACTGCCTGGGCAGGAATTGGAGATGTAGGCAATCCTGGGTTTTAATGCCAACTTCTTCTGCGTGGCATCTCCCTGCCTGTTTTTCTCTAACTGAGAGCATTCTTTCCCTTCTTGAGACACTTTTGCTCCATACTTGGTTTCTGCTTTTGTTTCTACCCCTTTACTTTCTACTGCTCTCGCTTTTCAGTTACAATGGCACCGACGGGCTAAGGCAAAGAATGGCCTGATACCATCCTTTCCAGGTTCTTTTTAGGTTTTATTATTTTCTGGGTTCCTCTAAGTGACAGGTACTTAATCCAAGATTGCACGTGGTAAATTATAATGTGACTTTTCTTTTTTTTAAAATTTATTTAACTTTATTTTATGTGCATTGATGTGAAGGTGTCAAATCCCCTGGAACAGGAATTACAAGCAGTTGTGAGCTGCCATGTGGTTGCTGGGGATTGAACCCAGGTCCTCTGGAAGAGCAGGCAGTGAGTGCCCTTAACCACTGAGCTATCTCTCCAGCTCCCATAATGTAACTTTTCAAATCCACATTGCCTGATTGGTAGACCTCTTTTCAAAAGGAAACTCACAAGCTGGGCATACGGGTGCATGCCTTTAAACTCCACGCTAGAGTCAGAAGCAGTTCAAGACCAGTCTGGTCTACAATGTGAGCTCCAGAACAGCCAGGACTGTAGAGAAACTGTCTCCAAAAATAAAAGAGATTCACTCTGCTCTCATGCTTGCCTCCCTGTCTACATTGAGAAATGTAATATGGACAGACATATTAGAACTTTAAGAAAAGTGGTCAAAGGGGATGTTTAAAGGAGAATATCAGAGGTTCAACCCACAAAAGAACCAAGGTCATCTACTCACATATAATCTTTATATCATCCTTTATAGGAGGGAGAGTACTTAATACGTTTTTCTTGTTGTCTGCCTCCATTTGCAGGCACCCAAAATAATTGTGGGTGCATGCTTCCAAGCAGTTGATCACCCCAAGTCTAGCTATGGAGGGTGTCAGGTTAGACATTGGTAAAGGCAGACTCATCTGTCACCTTGATACTCTTTGATCTTGGGTGCAGACTGCCACTCACCCATGACCTTATAAAGTTTAAAAATATCAAAGGGCGATCCTTCAAAATCAAATGTCCTGTCTCACATAGGACTCTAATTGTGTATGAGTGTGTGTTCTCTCTCTTTTTAATCTCATTTTCCAGCACATGACCCGACAGATGACAAACCTCTGCAGGTTGTAAGAAAGACAGGTGTTTGGGTCTGTCCAGTTAGAACAGGACTCAGACGCAAGCTTTCTATCCAGTGGAAACCAATGGGCTTCAGTTGTATGAAGGAACAATAACTTTTCTGTTTGTTTTGGTTTGGTTTTTGGTTTTTAAAGACAGGGTTTCTCTGTGTAGCTTTGGAGACTGTCCTGGAACTCACTCTATAAACCAGGCTGGCCTCAAACTCACAGAGATCTGCCTCTGCCTCCCGAGTGCTGGGATTAAAGGTGTGCACTACCACTGCCCAGCCAATACTTTTTAAATACACTTTAATTGATATTTATTGAGCTCTATATTTTTCTCTGCTCCCCTTCCTACCTCTCCCCTCCCTGCTTCAGCCCTCCCCCAAGGTCCCCATGCTCCCAATTTACTCAGGAGATCTTGTCTTTTTCTACTTTCTACTTCCCATGTAGATTAGATGTATGTAAGTCTCTCTTAGGGTCCTCATTATTGTCTAAATTCTCTGGAATTGTGGTTTGTAGGCTGGCTTTCTTTGTTTTATTTTTTAAAAAACCACCTATGAGTGAGTACGTGTGATAATTGTCTTTCTGGGTCTGGGTTGCCTCACTCAAAATAATGTTTTCTAGCTCCATCCATTTTCCTACAAAATTCAAGATGTCGTTATTTTTTTCTGCTGTGTAGTTCTCCATTGTGTAAATGTACCACATTTTCCTTATCCATTCTTCAGTCAAGGGACATTTAGGTTGTTTCCAGGTTCTGGCTATGGCAAACAAAGCTGCTATGAACATAGCTGAGCACAGGTCCTTGGTGCATGATTGAGCATCCTTTGGATATATGCACAAAAGTGGTATTACTGGATCTTGAGGAAGGTTGTTTCCTAATTTTCTGAGAAATCGCCACACTGACATCCAAAGGGGTTGTACCAGCTTGCATTCCCACCAGCAATGCAGGAGTGTTCCCTTTTCCCCACAACCTCTCCAGCATAAGTTGTCATCAGTGTTTTTGATCTTGGCCATTCATTCAGGTGTAAGATGAAATCTCAGAGTTGTTTTGATTTGCATTTCTCTCTTGACTAAGGATGTTGAAAATTTCCTTAATTGTCTTTCAGCCATTTTAGATTCATCTGTTGATGAGTTTTCTCTGTTTAATAGAAAACCAGTAAATAAAAAATGTTAGCAAGATGTAAACCTGTCAATAGTTTTAGTAAATAAGGATTTGTGTACAAAGATTAAGATGTCTGGATGTTTCCAGAATGGGAAAGAAAATTAGAGAGTTATAAAGGTCTGAGTAAGTTATTTAAGGTATGTAAAGGGGAAAGCTCCGAGATGATGTATATGATGGTGTTAGTTCCTTTTCGATTGCTATGATCAAACATCATGACCAAGGCAGCTAATAGAAGGAAGGATTTATAGCGCTTATGGTTCCAGAGGGATAAGAGTTCATGGTGGCAGAGCAGAGGTGGCAGGCTTGGCGGCTACAACAGTGAAGCTGAGAGTTCACATCTTGAACTGCTAGTAGGAAGCCAAGAATGAGCACTAGGAATGGCGTGTGGCTTTTAAAGCCAGTGCTGTACTTCTTCCAGCAAGGCCACACCTCCTGAATCTACGCAAACACCACCACCAACTGGCAGCCAAGTAATTCAGATATCTCCGTCTAAGGGGGAGATTCTCATTCAAACCACCACAATGATATTAAAATTTCTAAGTTCAAAGGTCATTATTTTGATGTCAAACCTCTGCTTAAATCAGTAGACCTATGGATCTGCTCTTTAGAACAATTACAAAGACTGGCTTAAAAAACAAAAATTCATGTATGTATAATCAAAGTTTATATAGAAGTGTTTGGGTTTTGGGGCATATACCTAAAGGATGCTCAATCATACTACAAGAACATTTGTTCAACTATGTTCGTAGCAGCATTATTTGTAATAGCCAGAACCTGGAAACAACCTAGATGCCCCTCAAATGAAAAATGGATAAAGAAAATGTGGCACATCTACACAATGGAGTACTACTCAGCGGTAAAATACAATGACATCTTGACATTTGCATGCAAATGGATAGAACCAGAAAAAGACATCCTGAGTGAGGTAACCCAGACCCAGAAAGATGATCATGGTGTGTTCTTACTCGTAAGTGGATACTGGCTGTAAAGAAAAGCATTACAAGTCTACGACCCTAGAGAAGGATAACAAGTTCATGACCCTAGAGAAGCTAAGTACCGAGGTGAACCCTAAGAGAAACATATGTACATTCCCCTGGGAAGGGGAAATAGACAAGATCTCCTGAGAAAATTGGGAGCATGGAGGAGGAGGAGGGGAGAAGGGGAGGGTTGAGGAGAGCTTGAGGGAATGGGGATAGTTGAGGTGGAGGAAGGACAGGTATGAGAGCAAGGAAAGAGATATTTGAGCCAGAATGGGGTTAGGGAGAAACCTGGTTCTAGAGAAATTCCCAGGAATCCACAAGGATGACCCCAGCTAAGATCCTAAGCAATAAAGGAGAGGATTCCTGGACTGGCCTTGCCCTGTAGTCAGACTTATGATATACTAAATATCACCATAAAACCATTTGGGCTCAGGTGTACCCTTTTTGAAAAGAGAATTGCCAATCCCAGCACTTGGGAGGCAGAGGCAGGCGGATCTCTGTGAGTTCGAGGCCAGCCTGGTCTACAAGAACTAGTTCCAGTTCCAGGACAGGCTCCAAAACCACAGAGAAACCCTGTCTCGAAAAACAAAAAACAAACAAAAAAAAAAAAAAGAAAGAAAGAAAAGAGAATTGCCTTGCCAAAGTTCTTTCGCTTTGTGTGTCCCTTTGTGAAACACGGGGACTATTTATTGTTTGTTTATGATAATACAAATTCAGATGTGTGTAGAGTGGTGTACATGGAAGCTGGTCGGCCAAGGGGGTAGATCACCACCCACCAATTCCAACCCCCCACACGCACCCCAGACTTTCAAATTCAACCTTTTTGCCTACTCTGTAAAACTGGATCTGATTCTTTACTCAGTAAAGTGTTTTCTATTTCCATCCATTTGCATGCAAAATTCAAGATGTCATTTTTTTTTTTTTTTTTTTTTTTTTTACCGCTGAGTAGAACTCTAAAGTATAGGGGGCTGGAGAGATGGCTCAGTGGTTAAGAGCATTGCCTGCTCTTCCGAAGGTCCTGAGTTCAATTCCCGGCAACCACATGGTGGCTCACAACCATCTGTAATGAGGTCTGGTGTCCTCTTCTGGCCTGCAGACATACACAGACAGAATATTGTATACATAATTTAAAAAAAAAAAGAACTCTAAAGTATATATGTGCCACACCTTCTTTGTCCATTCTTCTATTGAGGGGCACCTAGGTTGTTTCCAAGTTCTGGCTACTACAAATAATGCTGCTATGAACATAGTTGAACAAATGCTTTTTTAGTAAGATTGGGCATCTCTTGGGTATATTCCCAAGAGTGGAATTGCTGGATCCTGAGGTAGGTTGGCTCCAGTTTCCTGAGAAAAAGCCACACTGATTTGCAAAGTGGTTGCACAAGTTTGCATTCCCACCAACAATGGATGAGTGTTCCCCTTACTCCACAACCTCTCCAGCAAAGGCTATCATTGGTGTTTTTGATTTTAGCCATTCTGACAGGTGTAAGATGGTATCTCAAAGTTGTTTTGATTTGCATTTCCCTGATTGCTAAGGAGGTTGAGCATGACCTTAAGTGTCTTTTGGCCATTTGAACTTCTTCTGTTGAGAATTCTCTGTTCAATTCAGTACCCCATTTTTTTGGGTTAATTAGAGTTTTAATGTCTAGTTTCTTGAGTTCTTTACATATTTTGGAGATCAGTCCTTTGTCTGACGCGAGGTTGGTGAAGATCTTCTCCCATTCAGTAGGTTGCCTTTTTGTCTTAATGACAGTGTCCTTTGCATTACAGAAGCTTCTCAGTTTCAGGAGGTCCCATTTATTCAATGTTGCTCTTATTGTCTGTGCTACTGGGGTTACATGTAGAAATTGGTCTCCTGTGCCCATGTGTTGTAGAATACTTCCCACTTTCTCTTCTATCAGGTTCAGTGTGGTCAGATTTTTTTTAATATTTATTTGTTTATCTATTATGGATACAATATTCTTTCTATGTGTATGCCTGCAGGCCAGAAGAGGGCGCCAGACCCCATTACAGATGGTTGTGAGCCACCATGTGGGTAGCTGGGAATTGAACTCAGGTCCTTTGGAAGAGCAGGCAATGCTCTTAACCGCTGAGCCATCTCTCTAGCCCCCATGGTCAGATTTATATTGAGGTCTTTAATCCATTTGGACTTGAGTTTTGTGCATGGTGATAGATATGGATCTATTTTCATTCTTCTACAGGTTGACATCCAGTTATGCCAGCACCATTTGTTGAAGATGCTTTCTTTCTTCCATTGTATAATTTTAGCTCCTTTGTCGAAAGTCAGGTGTTCATAGGTTTGTGGGTTAATATTCAGGTCTTGTTCCATTGGTCAACATCTCTGTTTTTATGCCAATACCAAGCTGTTTCCATTACTGTAGCTCTGTAATAGAGACTTCAAAAGTTAGGGATGGTAATGCCTCCAGAAGTACTTTTATTGTATAGGATTGTTTCGGCTATCCTGGGTTTTTTGTTTTTCCATATAAAGTTGATTATTGTTCTCTCAAGGTCTGCGAAGAATTTTGTTGGAATTTTGATGGGGATTGTATTGAATCTATAGATTGCTTTTAGTAGAATTGCCATTTTTACTATGTTGATCCTCCCAATCCAAGAACAAGGGAGATCCTTCCATTTTCTGGTGTCCTCTTCAATTTCTTTCTTCAAAGACTTAGAATTCTTGTCAAATAGATCTTTCACTTCCTTGGTCAGAGTTACCCCAAGATATTTTATGCTATTTGTGGCTATCGTGAAAGGTGATGCTTCTCTGATTTCCCTCTCTGCTTCCATATCCTTTGTGTATAAGAGGGTGACTGATTTTTTGGAGTTGATCTTGTATCCTGCCACATTACTAAAGGTGTTTATCAGCTGTAGGAGTTCTTGGTGGCACTGAAGCTCTACCAGTAGAGGGCACTGGAGACAAGCTTAAAGAAGAAGGGGTTTGCTTTTTTGTGTGCCATCTTAGCACATACAACTTCTCCAGTGCCTGGCTAAACAGGGGAGTTTCACATTGCCAGGATAGAAAGCACTGGCCCTCCTGAGTTCAGGGAGGGAAGGCAGGAGAGAAGGAGGGAGGAATTTTCACCCAAAAAAGGGCTAAGAGTAGGGGAGTTTCACATTGCCAGTTTAGAAGCTAGTACCAACCCCCATGGAAGGAGGAAAGGAAGGAGGGAAAAAGGGAAGGAGTGGGTGGTATTTTCACCCACTAAAGGGTCTGGAAACATGACTCGGAAGTTAAGAGCACTTAGAGGATCTGGGTTCTTATCCAAGCACCCGTGTAGTGGCTTTCAAGCATGCATAACTCCAGTTCTAGCAGACATAACACCCTCTTCTGAACTCCGTGAGCACCAGGCAGGCACCTGACGCAATACATACATGCAGACAAAACGTTCATACACATAAAATAAACAAATCTAAAAAGAATTTTTTTTCTCTCTGTAGCTTTGGAGCCTGTCCTGGAACTAACTCTGCCTCCCGAGTGCTGGAATTAAAGGCGTGTGCTACCGCCGCCCGGCCTAAAAAGGATTTTTAAAAAAGGGCTGGAGATGTTATCTCAGTGCTAGAGCATCCACTTAAGCATGTGCAAAGAATGCCATGGCTCCAACCCCAGCACTATAAAGGGAAAGGTGAGGAAGAGAGGGAAGGAAAAGGAAGGAGAGTGACTAGGGTCCCACAATTTCTGGGCACCCCTTTCTGATGCATGGTTACTAGCAGCATCCAGTAGCCAACTGCAATTTGCCTCTGGATCCAAAAGCATGCACAGCATCTCCTTTCCTCAACTCTTGCACTGTATGGCTTGCAGCGCCAGCTGCCAGCAACTTTCCATGGCACAGCGATGTTAAGACGGAAAGCCTCCAATTTGACTCCTTCTTCTACGGTTTGAAAGTCCTCCAAAGATTCATGTGCTGGGGGCTTGGTCCCCACCGATGATGGCAGCAGTATGGTGAAGTGGTGGGATATTCCACAGCGGGGGGGGGGGTCACTGGATATAATGGAATATGCCTATTATCTCAACACTCAGAAGCCTAGGACTCCAGAACTTTGTGAACATGGCCTACATAATGAGTTCCAGGCTTGATAGAGCTCCATTGTGAGAACCTGTCTCAAAAACCAAACACAAACACAAACAAGTGGAGTTTTAGGAAATTCTAAGGTTAATTGATGGGGTGCCATTTGGGAAACCCTGCTCTCTTTCCTCCTTTTTTTTTTTTTTTTTTTTTTTTTTTTTTTTTTTGGTTTTTCGAGACAGGGTTTCTCTTTGGTTTTGGAGCCTATCCTGGAACTAGCTCTTGTAGACCAGGCTGGCCTCGAACTCACAGAGATCTGCCTGCCTCTGCCTCCCGAGTGCTGAGATTAAAGGCATGCGCCACCACCGCCCGGCTCTTTCCTCCTTCTTACCTGGTAATGTGATGGCCGGCTACCACATGTTCTCTTGCCCTCCGAATCACTGTGAGGTGGCACAGCTAAAGGGAGTCCTCACTAGGGTCTGCCTTATACTGTTTAGACATTCACCTTGAAAAATGTGAGCTAAATAAAAGTTTAGCAAAGGTTTATTGCCAGGTGGTGGTGGCGCACACCTTTAATCCCAGCACTCCAGAGGCAGAGGCAGGTGGATCTCTGTGAGTTCGAGGCCAGCCTGGTCTACAAGAACTAGTTCCAGGACAGGCTCCAATGCTACAGAGAAACCCTGTCTCGAAAAAAAGGTTTATTTATTCTTCATTTGTGTGTGCACGCACGTGTGTGCACTTGCCTGTGTGTATGTAAACCACATGTGTACAGGTGCCTTTGGAGCGAGAAGGTGTCAGGCACAAGCAGTTCTGAGCTTGTGTGGTTGCTAGAAACAGAACCAAGTTCCTTTGCACAAGCAGAAGACCCTCATGACTGTTGAGCCCTCTCTCTGACCCCTACATTTCCTTTTAAACATAACATTAGCCTACCCCAGGTAGCTCATTCGAGTAACAAATCAACTGACTAATAAACCTCCCATGGATCACTTTCTTTAGCATCCCAGATGGTGTCCTTCTGGCAAGTTCCAAAAAGCAGATTTCCAGCAAGTTCTACCATTTGATGAACCATAGCCATGTTGTCTCCAGTAATGACTGGATCTCCGCCGTGAGCAGAGGGTGGCAAAGGTCTGCGTGAAAGAGTTTCCCTTGAGATATATTTTGACTGTTTGGACTTTTTAGCGCTCTCTTAAATATATGGCATATATTTAAAGATAGAGTCTCACTATGTAGCCCAGGTTGACCTTGAACTCAGATCTGCCTGTCTCTGCCTTGTGAGTGCTGGAACTAAAGGTATCTGCCACCATTCCCAGCTATGACATATATCGATAATAGTATAATGTCCTTTTTCTTCCTGTTCTATCATCTGGATCATTTTCCTGTGGTTTTCCCCCATTGGTGCTTATATTTTCTGCTTCTTTGCCTGCCTGAGAATTTTCCTTTGCATTATAATTCATCTTTTATTATTAATAATAATTATACTTATTAGTTATGTTGGAAAGTGAACCTATGGCATTTTTGAATTTTTCTATTACAAATATTTATTTACCTGTCTGTCTGTATATGTGTGTGTGTGTGCACTGTGTATGTGCACTCATGTATGAATGCATGTGTGCCTGCCAAGAGTCAGTTCTCTCTTCCCACCATGTAGGTACCAGAAATCAAACTCAAGTCATCAGGCTTGGGAGCAAGCACTTTACCTGCTGAGCCATGTCACAAGCCTGGACACAGACATTGAGCTTGCTAGACAAAGCCTCCGCTGCTGAGACACATCTTAGCCATGTGCCTGTAACTTTTATTGGATTCAGACATGGAGCCTATCCTGGAACTAGCTCTTGTAGACCAGGCTGGTCTCGAACTCACAGAGATCCGCCTGCCTCTGCCTCCCAAGTGCTGGGATTAAAGGCGTGCGCCACCACCGCCCGGCCTGATTATTCTTCTTGATCTTGACACCTAGTCCTTGTAAAATTTCCTCACATATGAGTGTGCATCAAAATCCTACTGGAGACTTGAAAGCCACCCACTGGAGGTCTCGGGGGCTTTCTTTGTCTGTGCAAGAGTTAGCACCGCCATGTTAGTCCTACCTGCCGTTATCTCCAAATCCAAAACTGTGTCTTCTAAACTCTGAGAGACCTTCAACTTCTTCTGCATATATTGGAAATCTCCTAAGGAACAGAACTAGGAAACAGAGTGTGGATTATCCATTATCCATATAATCCTAAAAGGGAATTTATTAGATTGACTGGCTGGCATGATCTAATGGATAGTCCCTTACTGTCAATCTCAGAGTGGAAAAAACTCAGTAGCTACTCCGTTCAGGAAACTGGAAACTTCAGAACAAGTGGGACCGGTGATGTAGCTTGAGTCCTAAAGCTGGGGGCTTGCAGGCCCCCTGGTGGGCTTGCGGCTGCCAAGTCTTCATTTCAAGGCTGAGCCATCTGGACCTGCTATCTAAGGGAGGTGGCGGCCACAACAACAATAAAATGCTCCTACTCAAGCAAGGTCAGGGGCACGCATGCGCATGCTTTTCCCTTGTGCTTTTTCAAAAAGTTTTTCAGTTAATTACGTTTGTTCTTTGACAATATTCGAAATGTATACAATGCATTCTGACCCCTCTCCCCCGCCACTCTCTCATCTCTTCTACCCTTGCCAATGCTCCTCCTTGATGTAATCCATGTCTCTCTTTAAAAAAAAAAAAAGTCCATTCCCTGTTTAGTATAAACAGGGCCATCTGTGGGACCATGGGTGTGGAACTATACCCACTGGAGCCTGGTGGGCTCGCCAGTGGGTACACAACTAAAGACAATGACGACCCCCTGTGAGAATCTGTCAGCTGTGACCTCAGGTCTCTCGAGACAGACCAGCCGACCTCAAACTTAGAGCCATCCTCCTGCTTCACCTTCCGAAACTAGAACTACTGGTGTGTGTCACTATGCCGTCCTCCTTTCCACTTGGACGGTACCGCCCACAGGCAGGACAGGTCTCCCTGACTGCGTCTCACTGACCCACGGGCCAGTTACTCGGGAGACACCCAGAAGGATACTTTGCCAACTTTCAAGGTGCCTCTGGCTCCCTGCCGTGAGGGTGACAGCTAGGATTAGTCACCACAGCCTCCCTGCAGCACCTGTGGGAACTCTCCAGCCCATCATTCTCATTTCTTTTCTCAGGGAGCGTGTGGCCTCATACCTGAAAGCTTTGGTTTCACAAATGTTACTTTTTTTTTTTTTTTTTAACTTGGTTAAGACCAGATAATAAACCGGTCTCTGTTACTTCACCGTGTATGGAAACAAAATTTCCTCATGTCATCCGCACTCTGAGAATTTGCCTTCTGGACCGCCACCTTCGCTGGTTCATAAAGCCCCCATACTCACAACATCTCTGAAGGTAGGGGTCGCCATGATGTTCCAATGGGAACGTGGCTGGCTCTTATTTCACAATAGTGCAGCTCCCTCAAACCATGTAATTCTAAAGATAGGAGTCCTTCTGGCACTTGGATGGCAGTCAGCCTAGTCAACCAGTAAGTTCCAGTTCCACCGAGAGATCCTATCTCAAAACCTAAGATGGGCTGGGCGGTGGTGGCGCACGCCTTTAATCCCAGCACTAGGGAGGCAAAGGCAGGTGGATCTCTGGGAGTTCGAGACCATCACCTCCCCACCAAGACCATGCTCCCTCCCTCTTAGAGGACCCCCCTCCCCCACAAGCTCTCTTTATTACTCCAGGCTCCTCCTCACGCCCTTCAGTGTTTGAGGACTTTATCCTCGAGTCACTGCCACACCATACTGTACCCCACTTGTCCAGGCTTTTATTATTTTTCTATGTACGTGCTCGAGTGTGCACATGTTTTTGTGGATATATGCACATGTGTGTGTGTGTGTGGTGCGTGTGCACATGTGCACACATAGAACAAAAACAGGGATTGACATCAGGTGTTTTCCCTGATTGCTCTCCATGCCCCTCCCCAGACAGGGTTTCTCTGTGTAACCCCGGCTGTCCTGGAACTCTTTATAGATTCCAGATTCTCCTGCCTCTGCCTCCCCTGGGATTAAAGGCGAGTGCTACCATAGTGCCACCATGCCCTGCTCCATCTTAGTTTGTTTGTTTGTTTTGGTTTTGTTTGGTTTGCTTTTTTGAGACAGGGTTTCTCTGTAGCTTTGGAGCCTGTCCTGGAACTCGCTCTGGAGACCAGGATGATCTTGAACTCCCAGAAATCCTCCTGCCTTTGCCTCCCTAGTGCTGGGATTAAAGGTGTGCGCCATCACCACCCGGCCCATCTTAGGTTTTGAGATAGGATCTCTCGGTGGAACTGGAACTTACTGGTTGACTAGGCTGACTGCCCATCGACCCTCCAGATCATGTTATCCATATCTCTCAACTCCCAGCACAGGGCTCATGGAGGCCCTGCCTAGTTTTTATGGGAGTGCTAGGGATTCAAACTTAGGCCCTTATGCTTCTGTGGTAGGCACTTTACTGAGAGGCCATCACTCCAATCCCATTGCTCAGGATACTTGATGATTTCGTTGATTATGGACTCAAAATCCACCTTCTCGTCATCTGGCCTCTCTACTGATATTGTATTACCCTGCATCCACCACCAACTGGCACTTTTATATTGTAGGCCTTGTGGTTAACAATATTGTCAGCCCCTCAATTTCACTCATTGAAGGTTACACCTCCACTCCTAGCTCAACTCACCTTTTTTTATTAATGATAGTTCTCCAGACAGAGGAAATATAGGCATATAAATACAACAGACGCCTCTTAACTTACGGTGAGATTACATCCCAGTAAACCCATAATCAGTTGAAAATATCATAGGTCAAGAGGCATTTAATGTACCTCACCTACACAATGCCACAGCTTAGTATTGCAGTGTGCTTAGAGCATTGGCTTTTTCTTTCCCCTCATGACCACATGGCTGACTAAAAGCTGCAGCTAGCTCACTGATAATACCTAGCATGAGAAAAAGCATACCTCATATTGCTAACCCAGAGAAAGGGAAAAACTAAAAATCCGAAGTAAAGTTCTTTTTTTTTCTTTTAAAAATAACACACTTTATTTTTCTATTGTAAAATGGATATGCCCCCACAGAGAACTTGGAGAGCCCGAAGATGCTTAAGGAATAAATTAAGTTACTCTATTGTAATTGTTTTGACAAAGCTTTTGTATAGTTTTTCAAAGCTGATGTGACTCTCTCCTGAGGAAACCTGGCTTTCTTGTTTCGGTGTCTTCTCTGGCTGGCAATGTGGCTTAATTGGCAGAGCCCTTGTCTAATATACACAAAACCCTAGTTCCTCATCACCGCAGAATCCAGACTGTAGCTGCAAGAGGATCAAGAGTTCAAGGTCATCCTCGCTGCATAGTGAGTTAGAAGCCAGCAGGAAAAATGCAAGGAACCTCCGGCTGGATTCCAAATGCAGCCAGCCACCCAAAGCCAGAGAGAGGAGTTTTGAGAAGGATGCTGGGCACATGGTCTCTGGCTCTTGCTATTCTCAGCTATTCTCACTAGGTAGGTCCAGCATGGTGGGTGATGCAGGCCATTCCCTGGGGCAGCTTCGTAGTCACCTGGCTGGAGATAATTACAGTGGCACCAGTCAGCTCAGCACCTTGTGCAATTACGCTGGAAGTCTGCTGCTTCACTTTCCAATTGGAAGCAAAGCTGTGTGCAGCTCCATGCCCTTGAGGTTACAACTTGGTGTGAGTGTGGCCATTCCTGGATGTGTCCGTGTTGACAGATGTGAAAAGCCCCATCATTTTGTCCTCCTCCTTTCCTTGCTGTGTAGCCCGGGTTGGCACCACACTTGCCATCTCCAGAGCAGCTGGGGTTGCAGGCACACCCCAAGTAAAGTTCTGATAAGTGTATTTCACTTTCACACCGTAGTAGAGTGGAAAATAGCACATTGGATCATCAGAATTTTGACACACACACACAGAAAGAGAATGGGAGAAAGATTATAAGGAATTGGCTACATAATTTACGGGGGGGGGGAAGCTTCATGATCTACAGATTGATTCAGCAAGCTGGGAAATTACGTTTGAAGGCACAAGAGAATCACTGATGTAAGTCCCAGCACAGAATGACAGGCCCAAGTTCTAGGAAGAGCTAATGTTTTGGTGTGAGGCCAAAGACAAGGGGGAAAACCCAATATCCCAATTCAAGAGCAGACATATAAGTGCCCTGTACTTTGGAAGGATTGGTCTTTTTATTCTAGTAGGGTCTTCAGCTGGCTGATCAAATGAGGGCCACGTATCAGGGATATCGATCTGCTTCACTTAGACTGCTGATTTAACTGTTAGTCTTATCCCAATACTATATCACCATAACACTACAAACAATGTTTGACCAAAAGTTTGGGGAACCTGAGGTCCAATCAAGTTACTACACAAAACTCACCATCGCACGTCTGCCCGTTAGCAACTTGACACCCAGACACAATCAGCTTAAAACCATACGGACTTTTCAAAGGAAGATAACAAGAATTGGGTGTGGCTCCACCCCACCCCCCCAAAAAAAGTAACAGCCTAGACAGAAAGCCATCCAGAGAACTCTTAACAATTGTGATAAGGATGCTAAAGTGTAGCTCCCCACAAGTGATGACGTGGGGCGGGAGTGAAGGTGGGAAGGTCTCAGTTTTCTTTAAGGGGCTGGCTGCAGGAGTTTGCCCATGCTCCAGGGAGTATATGGGCAACACAAATTAGACTTTTTTCACCCTTCTTTTTTTCTGGAGGGGAGGTTTTATTTTTTATTATTATTATTATTATTTTTATTTTTTTTGGTTTTTCGAGACAGGGTTTCTCTGTGGTTTTGGAGCATGTCCTGGAACTAGCTCTTGTAGACCAGGCTGGACTCTAACTCCCAGAGATCCAAGGGAGACCTGGGAGGACTGGGAAGTGAGTGTGCTTGGGGTTCATGATAGGACACTCCCAAATAATCAATACAAATATTATGGAATAAAAAACTGGATGTGGGAGTTCTCGCCGGAGCTTGGGGAAGGAAGTGTCCGTGTTGGCCTCGGAGGGACGCGCTCGCGCCAGGTAGATGCCGCGCCACCGTCAGCTATGGGCAAGGGAGACCCCAACAAGCCGCAGGGCAAGATGTCCTCGTATGCCTTCTTCGTTGTGCCGCGAGGAGCACAAGAAGAAGCACCCCGACTCGTCGGTCAACTTCGCCGAGTTCGCCAAGAAGTGCTCCGAGAGATGGAAGACCATGTCTGCAAAGGAAAAATCGAAGTTTGAAGATTTGACCAAGAGCGACAAAGCTCGCTATGACAGGGAGATGAAGAATTACGTTCCTCCCAAAGGTGATAAGAAAGGAAAGAAAAAGGATCCTAATGCTCCAAAAAGACCACCGTCTGCCTTCTTCCTGTTTTGCTCTGAACATCGCCCAAAGATCAAAAGTGAACACCCAGGCCTGTCTATTGGAGATACTGCAAAAAAATTGGGTGAGATGTGGTCTGAACAGTCTGCCAAAGATAAACAACCCTATGAGCAGAAGGCAGCTAAACTAAAGGAGAAATATAAAAAGGATATTGCTGCATACCGTGCCAAGGGCAAAAGCGAAGTCGGAAAGAAGGGTCCTGGTAGGCCAACAGGCTCAAAGAAGAAGAATGAACCAGAAGATGAGGAAGAGGAGGAGGAGGAAGAAGATGAAGATGATGAGGAAGAAGATGAGGATGAAGAATAAATGGCTGTTCTAAAATGTGTGGAGTGTATGTGCTCAGGCAACTTATTTTGCTAAGAATGTGAAATTCAAGTGCAGCTCAACATTAGCTTCAGTATAAAAACTGTACAGATTTTTGTATAGCTGATGAGATTCTTTGTAGAGAAAATACTTTTTTATAAAAGGAGTTTGTAGCCTTTAATCCCAGCACTCAGGAGGCAGAGGCAGGCGGATCTCTGTGAGTTCGAGACCAGCCTGGTCTACAAGAGCTAGTTCCAGGACAGGCTCCAAAACCAAAAAAAAAAAAAAAAAAAAAAAAAAAAAAAAAAAAAAAAAAAAGCGTTTGATGTTGAATGTTCCTAAATATTTAATGGTTTCTTTAATTTCTTATGGTAGCACAGCAAACATACATAGGAATTTGTATTACCAGTAAATTTTTTTAGGATGTTGCATTTTCTCTTGTTATTTTTTTTAAAAAAATTTGTAATAAAATAATGTATATTAAAAACAAAAACTGGATGTGGTTGCACACACCTGTAATACTAGCACTTCGGAGACCAAAGAAGGATGGATAATTTGAGACCAGTCTGTGCTACACAATAAGGCCATAACCCTTACTCTCCAAAATAAAGAGAGACAAAACAGCAAGGACAAGGACACTAACAACCTAACCAGCCTGTGTTGGCTAATATTGGTTATCAACTTGACATGCCTGGGCAAAGGGAACCTCTATCAGATTGGCCTGTGGGCATGTCTGTGAGCATTCTCTTGATTGTAAATTGATGTAGAAGGCCCTAGGTACTCTGGTCAGCGCCATCCCTAGGCAAGTAGGCCTGGGCTGTATAGGAAAGGTAGCTGAATGAGAGCCAAGGAGCAAGCCAGTAAGCAGGGCTCCTCCACGGCTTCCACTCAAAAACTCTTGCTCTGAGTTAAACAGAGAAGAAAAGGTTCTTCCCTAAGCTGCTTTTGGTCAGTGTTTTATCATGTTATAGCTGTTCTATTCCAAATGCTTGCCCCCTTCCTAGAAGAAGAGAAAATGTTCTCACATGTTTCCTTTTCTTTTTAACAACAACAACAAAAAAAAACAAAAATAGTTTTTATTCCATTTTCTGTGCACGAATGGTTTGCATGCATGCATGTCTGTGCAGCATGTGCTTACTGAGGTCAGAGGAGAGGGTCAGATCTAGGCAGGTGTGAGTGCTGGGGGTTGAACCCCAGTCCTCTGGAAGAGCAGCCAGTGTTCTTAACCACTGAGCCATCCTATAGCAAATACTGATATGAACACAGTCGGTGGCAATAATAAGGATAAGAGAGGAAAGAGAAGAAAGATACCTGATCCATAGATATACTCTAATCACAACAAGGAGGAAATAGGATTAGAAGCCTTGTTTCTGTAACTAAACTCCCGGTTATATGCACTGCTGTGCAATATTAGTTTAAGATGTGTTACATTTGTTTATGCGGCAGAATATTTAATGACGCAAAGATCTTTTGCATTCTTTTATGTTGCATTTGTTTAACTCAGTGAAGCTGTGTTACTTTGCCTGTCTAAAACACCTGATGCTCTAATACAGCGCTGAACGGCCAGTAGTGAGGCAGGAGAAAGGACAGGAGGGGAAATCTAGGCTCGGGAAAAGAGGAGTGAGGAGCGAGAAAAGGAGGAGAGGAAGATGCCAGGGACCAGCCACCCAGCCATACGCCAGCCACACAGCAAGGAGGAAAGAAAGATAAATAGAATAAAGAGAGGTAAAAAGCCCAGAGGCAAAATGTAAAGAGAAATGGGATAATTTAAGTTAGAAAAGTTACCTAGAAACAAGCCAAGCTAAGACTGGGCATTTAGAAGTAAGAATAAGCCTCCATGTATTCATTTGGGAGCTGGATGGCAGGCCCCCAAAGAGTAAAAACCAACCAACTACAATGTAGTACTCATAACTACCTTCTTTCTTCTACTCGATCTCTAAGCTGCTCATAGTTCTTTACCCAGAGTGATTCGAACCTCCATTTCTGAAGCATGTGAGCATTGGGAGTCCTATCTGGATTAAGCTGTTGTAATTTTCCATTGACCTTAGTCACAAGTTGTGGAAAAACTTATAAATGCTCTAAGCCTTGGGGTTTAAGGGATCCCTGTGTTCCAGAATACTCTTCCTTACCCCCCTTTAGTGGTCACACCAGCCCACACCTAATCTTTGCCTATTGACTCGGGCACAAGGAACCCAAAGTGGGTGGGTGCCATTCTTCATTACTAGGGCAGCAGAATTACTGTTCCGTCTCTAGAATTCATTCTTGTAGAAGTAAGACCTCTAGCTAGCAGGAATAGGAAACATCTTATGACCCAGGCAAGCTGGCATGTGGAATTAGCCATTTATACCCTGCAATTTATATTAGAACTGAGTGGTTTTGTCTGCTCACTTAGCTTTTGATATTTTTGTATGTATATATAATGCATTTTGATTATGCTCTGTCTCCTCTTATCTTCCTCCCATTCCTATTAGTCCCCTCCCCATCTTACCAGTCCCTTTCCCAGATTCACGACTGGGTTTTGTTTAGTAACTCCTTTAGTTTAACCAAGGTCATTCATGTGGCCATTGGATTGAAACTATCTATTGGAGCCTGAAGGGGTCACCAATAGATACAGAACTGAATGCGATGACTACCCCTTTCCCTGAATCTATCAGCAGATAGATCAGCAGAGGGAAGCAAGATTCCCCCAGCCCCTCCTCCATCCATGCCTGCAGTCACCGGCAATTGCTGCGAGTTTGGGGTTGCAATAGCTCAATCCTGCCCAGAAGATGTCATTTTGTAACACTTCTCCTTCATCTCTTCTGACTTTTACATTCTTTCTGCCCCCCTTTCTTCAGTGCAACCTTAGCCTTAGAGGGGACGGTGTAAATGTTTTGATTAGGGTTGAGCATTCAGCCGTCACTCATTCTCAGCACCTTATGTGGCCACGAGTCTCTTCATTCAGCCTCGCTCACTGGGGAAAGGCTTCTGTGATTAAAACTTAGAGTAGCATTTGTCTGTGGGTATAACCATAAATATTTAGAAGACAGTTTGACTCCATGTCAATTTAGCTAAACAACAGTTTTAAGTTCCCTCTTGTGGCCTGTTCTCTCTTCCCTATGTAAGATTTATTTTATGTTTAATTATGTGTGTGCATGCATCCACGGATGTCATTCTTCCTCCTTCTCCCCTCCCTCTTTCCTGACCTATCTGCTCATATGTGTGTCTGTCTGTCTGCCTATCCACCTACCTGTGTGTCTGTGTGCTTGTGTGTGGGCATGTGCACATGAGTTCAGGTGCTCATGGAGTCCAGAGCCACGGGATCCTCCTGGAGCTACATGTAGTTGTGAGCGGCCTAACGAAAGAGCTGGGAACTGAAGTCCTCTACAAGAGAAGCACACACTCTTTTTCTTTTCACTGTTATAATACAGGATATCTCTGTGTAACAACCCTGACTGTCCTGAAACTCTCTTTGTAAACCAGGCTGGTCTCGAACTCACAGAGATCCGCCTGCCTCTGCCTCCCGAGTGCTGGGATTAAAGGCGTGCACTACTACCTCCCGTCAAGTGGTACACACTCTTAACCTCTTAACCATTGAGCCAGGTGTGATTTCTGCCTGTGGATCGGGTTTCAAATCCAGTTCATGACAGTAGCGCCAATTGTGCTTGTCGGGGCATGTTACCTGGCAGGTTGATATTGGTATGTAGGGCTCATTATTGATACCTTGTCTCTCCAGCAAACTGAACAGCGCCTTCTGGCACTATGAAAGCTAGCTGGCAGTGAGGAAGCTTCCAGATTAGTGGAAACAAGTACTTTGTAGATGTTTTGGGACTTTAATGATCTCCACACAAAATACTGGCAACAAACAAACAATAGATGGAAAGATGTTTGCTTGCTGTTGTACTTTCAAGAGGGGATTTCATGTAGATCACGTTGGCCTCAAGCTTTCTGTGTAGCTGAGGCTGACCTTAAACTCCAGACCCTCTTGTCCCCACCTCCCAAGTGCTAGAGTTACACCTGCCGTCTTCACCAAAGATCTAAACACTGTAAGAGAAACAGTTAAGGCGAAAGAACTGAACAGAGAGTTCTCAGAAGAAGCGCAAAAGACACATACATAGTTTTTGGAGTGCTCAGTATCTTTAGGCATCAGGAAAATGCAAATTAAAACTACTTTGAGATCCCGTCTAACCCCTGTCAGAATGGCCATTAAGAAAACAAACGCCAGTGAGGATATAGGGATAGAGGAACCCACAAATAGACTCTTGACTGGCAACCTGGTACAGCTATCATGGAGACGAACATGGAAGTTTCTCGAAAGGCTAAAAATAGATATTCTATATCACCCAGCTATACCACTTCTGGGCATGAACCCAAAGGCCTTTATAGTCTACAGAAATGCTCACGCCCATGTTGACCACTACTCCGTTCATATTAGCAGGACAATGGAATGGTACATATACACAAGAAACTTTTTTTGAGGCAGAGTCTCTCATAACCCAGGTTGGCCTGAAGCTCACCGTGTCAATATGTAACTAAGGATGGCCATGAACTTTTGATTCATCTGCCCCTGTCTCTCAAGCTCTGGAGTTTCAGGCATGTGTCATGTCCTCGGTTTTATGTGGTGGTGAGTCTCAAACCCAGAGCGTCATGCATGATGGGGAAGAACATTACCAACTGAGCCACATTCCCAACCCACAGCAGAATTTTATTGAGCCATAAAGAAAAATAAAATTTGGAGGAAAACAGATGGGAAAGATTATATTAAGTGAGGTAAGTCAGGCTCAGAAAGACAAACACCACATGTTCTTCTTATATGTAGATCCTAGCTTCTGGCTTCTCTGTGTAGAGCATTTATGTAGGAGTGGGTGTGTATAGAGCCCAGAAAACTGTAAAGGAGCCCATGAGAGGAGAAAAATATTCTTTAGGAGGGATCAGCGAAACCCATGTGCAAGTGGAAAGGAGGACACTGGGAGTGGGAAGGTTCAAGCACGGGGAGTGGGTAGAAAGATGGGGAAGGGTAGCCGAAGTTAATGCTATATGAAACAGCCATAAGGACATCTGCTTGATAGAAATAATCAAGAAACAAAAAAATGTTTTTTAAAAAGAGTTTGGACAGAAGTACCGTATCCTGTATGGGTGGACAGGACTACTCCCAAGAGCTATATAGGTTATTTAACAAAAACCCCAGTGTCGAAGGTGGGCTACTTCTTATGAGTTGTTATGGAGGCTTCTGAGGCCCCCAAAACAACGTAATTGCCCTTGTTGTTGGTTGCCCACCAGAACTCGATGGTAAGACCCTATTACTGGACACAATACATGTTTTAGCCACAGGACGTAGCTGGAAGCGTCTTCCCTGCTGGTTAACTCTCACTGCCAGAAGACGTTATGCAGAGTGAGAATTCTCACCAACAGTCTTACTCGCCTTTGAGCCCTGTGTGCAACGATACTAACCAAGTAGGTGAAGTGAGGCCACTGGTGCAGAAGTGGCAAATGTGTGGCGAGCTTTCTTACTGGGCTCGATATCGGCTCCACAAGAGAGAATTCACGTCTAATACTGTAAATCCAGTCAAAGCCCAGGGCGTGGAGGGTGGGTGACAGGCCCTAGTGGGGAAGCTATTGCTATTACTTTGCTAAAGGGACATCATGTCCCTATCAGTCAGCTTCTAAATAACGATGTTTATGCCTATAGTAGTGATGCTGTCGGCTTTATCAGAGAGGCTTCCTTTTGCAGTGGTCAGTAGCGGCTGCAGAGACTCATAACTAGTCAAAGTGCTGAGGATAAAAGGGATATCATACTCTCTAAGGCTCAGGGAACAGTGAAGAAGGAACAGTGTTCTGGCTAAGTTTATGTCAGCTTGACCTAACCTAGAGCTATTTGGGAAAAGGGACTCTCAATTGAGAAAAGGCCTCCATAAAACTGACATGTAACTAAGCCTGTAGTGGAGCGTTTATCTAATTATTCTTAATCAGTAAGAAATTGGGAGTCAGATATCGGGGTGAGAACCTGAACAATCAGGAAAGTAATAGAAAAGTGATCAGTGGCCTCCTCCCTCTCTCCTGCCTCAGTCCCAAAGGGCTGAGAATCTTTCCAAGCCGTTTACTGCTTCCTGTGTCTCTCTCTATGTCCTCAGTCCTCCAAAACCTCTCTGGCTAGTTTTGGTCAGCTAGTAGCCAGCGCTGCCTTCTAATTCAAAGCAAACTTTATTGTCAGAGTGTGATCAAAATATCCCACAACACTGTAGGGCATTTTTTTCTTTTTAAAAGATTTTTGTTTGTTTTTTTTGTTTTGTTTTTCCAAAACAGGGTTTCTCTGTGTAGCCTTGGCTATCCTGGAACTTGCTCTGTAGACCAGGCTGGCCTTGAACTCACAGACATTTGCCTGCCTCTGCTTTCCAAGTGCTTCTGTTAAAGGCAGGCACCACTACTACCTGGCTAAAAGTTCAGTCTCTTTAGAATATTCAAAATCTCCCTAAAATTCCAAAGTATCTTTCAAAGTCTTAAGTCTCTCAGCTGTGGGCTCCTGTGAAACCAGAAGTTAAATATTTCTTATTCCTAGAGAGAAAACCAGGACACAGTCACAATTAACTCAAAGCAAAAGCAAATTTCAACAATGAAAATAACCCAGGGTCCAATGTCTGGGATTCGCTCACAATCTTCTGGTTTCCTCCACAGTTCTTGGGTCACTTCTCTGACTCCGTCCTCTGCAGCACACACAGCCTGTCTCCTAGGTTCAGACCCCTTCCATGGTAGGGCGGCTGCTGTCCTTGGTAGTGGTTCCGTGTTACCTGCGGCTCAAAAATTCCGGGGCCTCCAGCTGAAACGGGGCTTCACTTTTACTAACAGCCTTTCCCGGGCTCTCTTAAGGGACGCTGTCCCTGATAGATGGTGCGTCACTCCAAGGACTTGTACTACAACTAAGGCTGCACCTTCATCAGTGGTATCTCCTGGCTTCTCTTCAGGGACTCCAGCCCCGACACGGAAGTACCAAGTCTCAGCTGCCCTCCGTGACCCCTTCATGCCTTCAAAACCAGTACCACCAGGGGAACTCTCACATATGACCAAGTCTGACTGTCTCCCTCCTAGGTTATTCAGAGTTGATACCTGCTGGGAGAGGGAAAATCCATTTCCTTCAATGAGGTGACACTGGGTATATTAAACACACCCCAGGGCAGGACTCATGTTCAGTTGTCATCCAACACAAACTGGACTCCATGTTTTTAAGGGGGTGAAAAGGTGGCTGAAGAGATGGCTCAGCATTTAAGAGCACTGGCTTGCTCTTATGGAGGACTGTGTTTGATTCCTAGCACCCACATAGTGACTCACAACCATCTGCAACTCCAATGCCAGGAGATCCAGCTCCCTCTTCTAACATCTTTAGGTACCAGATCTACACATGTGGCAATACATGTAGGCAAAACATTTATATGCATAGAATAGAATAATTTTTTCTTCTATTATTTTATTGAAACTATTTCCTGTGCCTTTGATCTGGGCTTCTTTCCTTTTTTTGAAGCCCTTGTTTCATAGGCTTTGTCTTTTCATAGTGCATTAAAAAGGCTGAGTGCTCTGTTCACTGGTTTTTATGGTTTTATTATTGGGGTGGGGGTGGGGCCGGAGAGATAGCTCAGTGGTTAACAGCACTTAGTGATTTTTCAGAAGGCCCAAGCTCACCTACGTCAGGTAACTCACAGCTACCTCTGACTCCAGCTCCAAGACCTCTGGTGTTCTCCTCTGGCTTCCACAGGCACCTGCACACACATGGCATTCACAAAGACTCAAAGAGAGGGGGAGACATAAAGAAAAGTAAGCCTTCACAGAATTACTTCTTTTAAAAAGCTCCTTCTTGCCGGGCGATGGTGGCGCACGCCTTTAATCCCAGCACTCGGGAGGCAGAGGCAGGTGGATCTCTGTGAGTTCGAGACCAGCCTGGTCTACAGAGCTAGTTCCAGGACAGGCTCCAAAGCCACAGAGAGACCCTGTCTCGAAAAACCAAAAAAAAAAAAAAAAAAAAAAAAGCTCCTTCTTTGACTGAGTGACCCAGTTCCTCTACTTTGTCCCCTTCTACTTTCTATGAGTGCGACTTGCCACCAAACTTTCTGTAGACCCACCGCATCTTTCTGTGGAAAGTTTTATTTCTGCTTGTGTTTTCTTCAGTAGTCCTCTTTATTGAGTGCTATTAGACACATATCCTCTAAAAGCTCAGAGACTAGCCAGGTGCAGCAGTACAAATTTGTAATCCCAACACTCAGGACACTGGGGAAGGAGTATGGCAAGTTCAAGGCCAGCCAGGACTAGTGATCAAGACCTTGATCTCAAAATATGTTCAAAAATGGGCTGGAGAGGTGGCTCAGCTGTTAAAGGCTAGGTTCACAACCAAAAAAATGTTCAAAACAAGAGCCACAGGACATGGGCTACAAAGGGCTGTTTCAGTCTCTGAAGGTGCTTGCATCAAGCCTAATCCGCAGAGTGGAAAGAGAGAACCAGTTCTTGCTGGTTCTCTGACCTATACATGTGCACTGGGGCACATGCAAACATAATAAATATTTTTAAAATTATGTGCATATGTGTGTCTGTGTGGGGTAAGTCCAGGGCCTGCAGAGACCAGAAGAGGGCAACAGAGCTCTTGGAGCTGGAGTCAAAATTGATTGTGAGCCACTCAATATGATCTCTAGTAATGGAACTCAGATCCTCTAGAAGAATAACATGCCCTCTTGACTGCTGAGCCATCTCTCCAGTCCCTACATCAATCAATCAACAATAAATGAACAAACAGATAAATAATAAAACAAGCAAACATTTTTTTTTTGAGAAAGAGTTTCACTATATTGTCCTGGTTGGCCTAGAACTCACTATGTAGACCAGGCTGGCCTTGAACTCACAGAGATCCACCTCCCTCTGCCTCCCAAGTGCTGGGATTAAATCCATGCACCACCACATCCAACTCAATAAATATAATGCCTGAATCCTCAGATACTGAGCCACACAGTTTGGAACACCAACCTCTCAAACCAATAAAGTTTTGAGGCTAAAATAATATTATAATGCTAAGTATGGCACTCTATGGAGCAAAGATCCAAGAAACTAAGATACCACACATACCACAGTATAAAGACTCTCAAACATATTAAAGTACAGCCACTTTTATAAATGACCTAAAACAGCTCAGAGGCATTGTACCCTCATGCATAGAAACCACAAACATCTATCTCTGTTATGGTTCGAATATGTCCCCCAAAAGATCATGGTTAGAGACTTAATCCCCAATTCATATGTGCATGTGTTTTGAGTCTTTTTTTTTTTTTTTTTGGTTTTTCGAGACAGGGTTTCTCTGTGGTTTTGGAGCCTGTCCTGGAACTAGGTCTTGTAGACCAGGCTGTGGTTTAGGTTTTTCGAGAAAGGGTTTCTCTGTAGCTTTGGAGCCTGTCCTGGAACCAGTTCTTGTAGACCAGGCTAGCCTCGAACTCACAGAGATCTGCCTTTCTTGCCATGCGAAATCCCTAGCCATGTCGTGATAGAGCAGGGAGGCTCTCACAAGATATTAAACAGCTGGTGGTTTCATGCTCTTGGACTTCCTACTTTCTAAAATCATGAGCCAAATAAGCTATTCTTTGTAAATTCCCCAGTCCCTGATAGCTTGTTACAATATTAGAAAGTGGAACAAAATGCTGTCTTGTTTGTCTTTGAGATTTCACAAAAAGATAGTTAAAAATTAATTTGGGGGTGGGGAGCTGAAGAGATGGTTCAGCAGTTAAAAGCAATTTCTGTTCACCTAGAGCAGTGGTTTTCAACCTTTCTAACGCTGTGATCCTTTAACACAGTTCCTCATGTTGTGGTGACCCCCCCAACCATAAAATTATCTTTGTTGCTACTCCATAACTATAATTTGGTTATTGTTAGGAATCATAATGTACACACCTGTGTTCTCTGATGGTCTTAGGTGACCCTGTGAAAGGGTCATTTGACCCCAGAGGTCACAACCCACAGGTTGTTGAGAACCACCGTTGTAAGGGATCTGAGTTAGTTCCCGGCATCTACATCGGCAAGTTTACAACTGCCTATGACCCCAACTTCATGGTTGGTCTTTTTTTTTTTAAAAAAAAAAATTTTATTTATTTATTATGTATACAATATTCTGTCTGTGTGTCTGCCTGCAGGCCAGAAGAGGGCACCAGACCTCATTACAGATGGTTGTGAGCCACCATGTGGTTGCTGGGAATTGAACTCAGGACCTTTGGAAGAGCAGGCAGTGCTCTTAACCTCTGAGCCATCTCTCCAGCCCCTTCATGGTTGGTCTTAATGTCAACTTGTCACAAATTAGAATCAATTTGATGGGGTGGGGGTCAGTTAGGAAATTGTCTTCATTGATGTGGGAAGACCCACTCTAAATGCGGGTACAACTTCTGGTATCAGCCCAGTTTTTTTTTAAAGGGAGCATGACAAGAAGCAAGGTTATTTGCCTTTTTCTTACTGGGTCTTCCCTCTTGCTACCACATTGATTTACCCTGTTGCTGTTACTACTGCTTCCTTTGCTGACGTCAGAAACAATATTGCCAGACTTCCATCATTGGCCAGCAACTCTCTAGGAACCTTCCAGGTTTTTGGTACTAGACTGGGACTGCTAAGACCCCCAGCAAGTGGCCTAAACAATACTCAGGTGTGATTCAGCTGTTCAATTAGAAGTAAGCTAATATAATTATATGTACTATATTTATACAAATCTCTCCATGCTGTCACATCTGTCCCCTCTAGAAAACCCTGCTGAATTCAGATGCCCTCTTCCGGCTTCCTCAGGCACCCACACACATTGGGCATATACTATAAAATAAAAATAAAAGTAATATTTGATTTATGAAAGTCATTGGCCTCACATTTTTTGGTCATAGTCATAAAGTTGGCACAAAAACTTGGTCAATACACTTTAGAACAGCAATGTGATCTCAAAGAGATCTTAAAAACATGAATATCTACAATTAAGGAATATGGTACTCAAACATATGAAATACCTAAAATAAAAATGAAAACTTAAAAATGCAAAGGAACCACAGAGTTCAGGAAGACCATAGCACAGCTGCAAACAAACCAGCGAGGAGACTTCTCTCTCTTTTTTTTTTTTTTTTTCGAGACAGGGTTTCTCTGTGGCATTGGAGCCTGTCCTGGAACTAGCTCTTGTAGACCAGGCTGGTCTCGAACTCACAGAGATCCGCCTGCCTCTGCCTCCCGAGTGCTGGGATTAAAGGTGTGCGCCACCACCGCCCGGCCGAGACTTCTCTCTTGAAGTATGTGATGCCCTACATTCGGAAAGGAGAGCACCCAAAATGTCCAGAGTCATACCCCAGGATATAGATCTAGAATCCATCCTAGAAACCTCATACCCTGAAACTCAGAGAACTCCAATGTTCCAAGGAATTTATAGCCTAAGACAGCAAAAGCAAACATCTCAGCGAGCTCACATCCTCTGACACAGGCTTCCAAACACTTTAGGACCTCATCTCGTCTCATGGGCCAGCAACCCCCAAATAACTCAGCTTCCTCCTTGAAAACATAAATACAAAATGTTCAAGACCCTGTGACATGGATGCTGTTTTCCACCTCCAGCCAGGGAGCAGGCTTTCTCCAGACTTTCCCAAGCCTGTGGATGCCTAGTGGTACTCTTGGAATATAATCCTGGGAAGCAGTAGGATGTCCCTGTAGCGATGTGATGGTTATGTTCCCATGTGCTTAGATGTTTGAACACTTGGTCCCCAGTCGATGACAGTGTTTGGAGAGGTTTAGGAGGTGAGGCCTTGTTGGAGGAAGTCATCACCAGAGGCAGACTTTGCAAGTCAAAGCCTCCAGCTCTCCGGGTGTTGCAGGAGCTCCTTCTGCTCCTTCAACCAATAGCTGCTGAGATACCAGCCCATTGGGGTGTGGTCTCTCTCCCTTTAAAAAAGCAGCCACTTCCCTCTCCTCTCTCTCTGGCTTCCGGCTCCACTTCCAGCGACTAGGCTCATTTCCTGACTGTGCAGAGGGCTGTTGTCTGGGACGGTGATCTGTAAGTTTTCCCCTTTAAATAAATAACCATTCTATTAATCATAATTCCAAACTGGTGTGGGATTGTTTGTGACTTACGCCTTCACTCCAGTTTGTTTTCTTTGCTTCATTCTTGCAGTTGGAAGTTGAGCCTTTAGCTTCCTTTTCTTATCACCATGACTACCACCTGCTGCCACGCCCCCCACCATCATGGATTCTTATCCCTCTGGAACCATAAGCCCAAGTAAACCCTTCCTTCTACAAATTGCCTTAGATATGGTGCTTTGCATTTTTTATATTAATTTATTTATGTGTATGAGTGTTTTGCCTGTGTGCGTGTATATACATGGCACATGTGCTTCATGCCTACAGAGGTCAGAGAGGTCATCAGATCCCCGAAACCGGAGTTACAGACAGCTGTAAACCACTATATGCAGGCACTGGGAACTAAACTCGGGTCCTCTACATGTACTTTTCACCTCTAGACCCTTAACCAAGGTAATTTATCACAACAGACAAGTACAGCAGCCCCTTTAACAGCAGCCCCTGTAGGCCCTCCACTTTCTCCCTAGCCTGTACTCAGCCTCCAGTCCCCAGTGGCTTTAGCCTCATTTAAGCAAACGTTCTGGTCCCGTGTGTCTCCAGAGTCTCCCAATTTCAGGAATATGCTCTGTCCTGTGATGTTTGTTCTCACATGAGTTTATTCATAAATTTGTTTGCTTGATGTTTTTATTCTTCCTTGTGGTGAAGATGAAAGTTTGTTTTCTTACAAGACCACGAGGAAACCAGAAGCTTTTTCATGTCTTCCGAATCCCTACGACTGTCCTTGGCATCTGTTTCTCCAAACCACTCTCTGTTGGGTTTATTGGTTCTTACATTCCTTGTAGTTAAGTCTGCATTTCTAAATGGCTTTTTGTTTGGTTTCTAGTGTGTTCATGAGATCAACTACCTAGTTTCTGAATGTTTCTCATTCTGACTTACATTGTCCTCTGCCATCTGGTAGCATTTTCTAATCTCTCTGAGCTCATTTAGAAATACTATAAGGTTTTTTTTGTTGTTGTTTTGGTTTGGTTTTCTTTGTTTTTTTGAGACAGGGTTTCTTCTTTGTGTAACAGTCCTGGCTGTCCTCGAACTCGCTTTATAAATCAGGCTGGCCTCAAGTTTTCAGACTCACTGAGATATGCCTCCCAAGTGCTAGGATTAGAGGCTGCCACCGCTGCCACCATCACCTGGCAAGTTTTCATGTGTTTTGTAGATAGCCTTTTCTTATCTGTAATGTGGGAAATGTAGCACAGTGTACTGTCTTTCCTGCCAAAACTTAAGTGAAAAAGTTCCACCTGTAAAGAAATTTGTAAAGACACTATCCAGCAAAAATCCCACTCCGAGCCATCGTTTTTCTAAGGCAAAAGTTTGTATTCAAAGTTTCAGGCTGCTATCATAAAGTTGTTTTTGCCCTCAGCTGTACAATTGTGAGTTACTCAGCTACCTAAGAATGTGAAGCCAAACTGGGTGGCGGTGGTGCATGCCTTTAATCCCACACTCGGGAGGCAGAGGCAGGCAGATCTCTGTGAGTTGGAGGCCAGCCTCATCTATAAGACCTCATTCATGACAGCTAGGACTGTTACATAGAGAAACCCTGTCTCGAAAAACCAAAAAACAAAAAAGCAAACAACAACAACAAAAAAATTTTTGCAGCAACATTTGCACACGTGAATGTATCATATTTTGATCATAGTCGCCTTCCTTCTATCCCATCTTGCCCTACTATCTCTTTCCCTTTTCCAAGTCCCTTTCTACTTATGACATAAATTAGTAACTAATTAGTAATTCTACTCCTGGAAATGTGCAAAATGTTACATATACAAGATTAATTATTCATCTGGATAACTAGAAGTTGGAAATAACCCAACCTTAAAAAATTAGTGTACATGCACATAAAGAAACACTAAAGAGCTGCAAAAAAAGGACCAGAGCGATGGTTCAGCAGCTAAGAGCACTTGCTGCTCTTGCATAGGATCCGAGTTTAGTTTCTGGTATCTACAAGTGTCTCACAACCATCCGTAACTTCAGTTCCAGGGGATCTGACATTCTCTTTTGGCCTTCTCAGGACATGCATGTAGTGCAGACACATGTGCAGGCAAAACACCTGCACACATAAAAGAAAAGAAAATATTGAGAGAACCTGGGTGAGTGTCTCCATAACTGTTGGGGCATTTAGTATTCAGAAGGCCCTGGGTTTAACTCCCACCTCAGAAAGGAAGGAAAAAAAGAGTAAGTTCCTATAAACTGGTTTGTAAAAATTTCTGGGATGCATTGTTCATAAAAGGTACAGAACTGTTGTTTTTTTCTTACTCTTTTCTCTTTACTCTTTGGGGGCCCACCATCCAGTTCCCAAATAAATTATCAGACTCTTATTCTTCCTTACGAAGGGCTGACCTTAGCTTGGCTTGTTTCTAGCCAGCTTTTCTTAAATTATCCTGTCTACCTTTTGACTTTGGGCTTTTATCTTTCTCTCTTCTATATACCTTCCTTTAATTCTTACTCTGTGACTTGCCGTGTGGCTGGGTAGCTGCCCCTGATGCCCTCCTCTCCTCCTTTTGCTCCTCAATCTTCTCTTCCCAGATTTCTCCTCCTATTTCGTCTCTCTTCCTACCAGCCCTGCCTCTCCTTTCTCCTCCTTAGCTATTGGCCGTTCAGCTCTTTATTAGACCAATCAGGTGTTTTATGATGGAGGAAGGTCATTGGTTAAAAAATAAAGAAACTGCTTGGCCCTCATAGGTTAGAACATAGGTGGGTGGAATAAACAGAATGCGGGGAGGAAGAGGAAGTGAGCTCAGACGCCATTTCCTCTCCTCTCTGAGGCAGACGCGATGCCGCTCCTCTCCAGAGCAGACGCAATGAAGCAAGCCACCAGGTCAGACATGCTGAATCTTTCCCGGTAAGACTGGTGCTACACAGATTATTAGAGATGGGTTGATCGGGATATAAGAATTAGCCAGTAAGGGCTAGAGCTAATGGGACAAGCAGTGTTTAAAAGAATACAGTTTGTGTGTTGTTATTTTGGGGCATAAGCTAGCTAGGCAACCAGGAGCTGGGATGGCAGGAACACAGCCCGCAGCTCCTACTACAAAACTTTGCCCTTTTTCTGTTTAAACAAAAAAAAGGAAGTCTTTAACTTTAACATAGCAAAATTACATATAACAAAACAGTTATCAAGTAAAAATTACAATATTTACATCTATTTTATATTTATCATAACTAAGGAAAACTATAACTATAACTAACTATTCTTCAACTCCATCAAAGACTCCAGAAGGATACAATATTACCTAAGCACACAAGAAATAAGCAACTTTCAAACTCTAGAAATGACAGAGACATCTCGCTGCCTTGACAGTCACCCAAAGTTTCTCTGTACCGTTGGGGCATCCATCTTCGGCCTACAGGCCCATAGTTTCCAGCAGACATTTCCATGAAGCAGAAAATTTCAAAGGCAGTTCAGTCACTATCTGCTGTGTCCTGCAGAATGTCTCGCAGACTCTTTCATGAATCAGGAACCCCGAAAGATCATCTCACCTTTAGGCAAGTTCAGCAGTCCTCTCTCTGAAGGGTTCTTTGTGTCCAGTTTATGCAACAGTCCAGGCAAGAGCAGTTTCTTTCCATAAAGATCCTCTTCGATGCCCATCTTCTTCTTGAAGTAGATTGGTGCTGCCAGGAGCAGAGTGTCTCATTGTCATGAAAAGTCCTAAGTTATTAAAACATTAAATAGCATATTCCATAGTCTTTGAAAGATATGAAGAATGTCTATCTAAAATATATCTATGTACATCTAGAAAATCTAACATGACTACAAACTTGACTATTATAGATAACTATTCATTAACAACTTATATACATAACATTTTTACATGAGCTACACAATACCTTAATATCAGAAATACATATACATATAACAAAATTGACCTTAAATTTAAATCACTAAAGCAAAATCCATATCAATGCAAATTATTCATATCTATATCATATCCCCCTTTAAATGTAAAAGAACATTTATAAACAATATTTGGGAATATGGACGTAGTTATTTCTCTAAAACTGCTTCCTGCTGAATGGGGGCGCTGTTAATCAGATATTTCAGGGTATAACCTGTGTGCTAGGTTCATCTCAGTCGTCAATTGAGTGAAGTAATTTTTTGAAGGTGTTCACAGCAACCTTTCAGGAGGGCGTGGTCTATCATACCATATTGGGATGGAAGCAATCCACAGGGTGTCATCGTCTGTGAAAACAAAAAAAGAATCTCTTTTCCAAAGTATCATATCCTTAGATCCAAATTCTGAAGTCAAGGTATTTTCAAAATATCTGTCTTGTATTAGTTCAGCAGCATTTATAAACAAATATCTTTTATCAGCTCTTGCTCCTTCCTCAGCATTCAAACAATTCAAAGAGAGCATAATAGCATAAAGTATCAAGATTCTCTGTGTATTTTCCATGTTTGTGCAGCTTTATTTTAACTCTATTATGTTTATTTTTACTTTTTGAGACAAGTTTTCTGTATTTCTTTGTTCTGGAATAACTCTGTAGACCAGGCTGTCCTTGAACTCTCAGAGATCCTTCTGTCTCTGCCTCCCAGGCATTGGGATTAAAGGCGTGTGCTACCACACCTTGAAGTCACAGAGGTCAATCTCCCTCTGCCTCCCAAGTGTTGGGATTAAAGGTGTGTACTACCACACCCAACTACTTCCTTTTCTTCTTTTTTATTTTTAAGAACTTTAACTTTTAGCCTGCATAAATTTTTAAACACACTGTAAATCATTTAAAGTTTTCTTTGTCTTTGAATCTCTCTTTACTGTATATCTCTCTTTTTCTGACCACATGAGTCTTTAATTTACCAAGCAATATCAGTAGGACGAAAGCTGTGGCTTTGATGGCTGGATCCAGCCCATTCCTTAGCTTTCCAGCCTCATGGCGGAGATACCGGCTGTAGCCATTTTTATTGCCACAAGTCTAAGTCTATGGCGTTTCAAGGTCCTTGCCAGCAAGCAAGCTGCAACAGTATTAAGCAACACTCAAGTCCTCTCTCTGTAGCCGGCCCTCCTGCCTCAAACAGTCAGAGTTTGCCCTGGCAGGACGGCCCAGAAAGCCAGCATTTTTAAACAGCACAACTTTTTTCCTGCTACGGCTGAAAACAAATAAGCATTCAGTCAGCTTTTATCAATACCATTTAAGTGTTTTGTGGCAGGACCTCTTAATGAGCTGCAGGGTTTTGCAGCTGAAGCTGAGTCAGGAAGCCTCTCTTAGATGAGAGCGCTTGCTTGCCTCTAGCAGGCAGAGCAGACCAGAGAAATTGCTGCTACCACGTTGGGCGCCATTTTGTAGTAGGAGCTGCGGGCTGTGTTCCTGCCGCCCCAGCTCCTGGTCGCCTAGCTAGCTTATGCCCCAAAATAACAACACACAAACTGTATTTTTTTAAACACTGCTTGGCCCATTAGCTCTAGCCCTTACTGGCTAATTCTCATATCCCAATCAACCCATCTCTAATAATCTGTGTAGCACCAGTCTTACCGGGAAAGATTCAGCATGTCTGACCTGGTGGCTTGCTTCATTGCGTCTGCTCTGGAGAGGAGCGGCATCGCGTCTGCCTCAGAGAGGAGAGGAAATGGCATCTGAGCTCACTTCCTCTTCCTCCCCGCCTTCTGTTCTGTCTACTCCACCCACCTATGTTCTAACCTATGAGGGCCAAGCAGTTTCTTTATTATTTAACCAATGACCTTCCTCCATCAGTTTTAGACAGGCAACATAACACAGTTTCACAGAGTTAAACAAATGCAACACAAAAAATGCAACACATCTTTGCATAATTAAACAAACATTCCACAGCATAAACAAATGTAACGCATCTTCATCTAACATTCCACAACACAGAACAGTAGAAAAACAACACTTTTTGGTCACCATCCTCCGCTATCAGAGAGATGCAAATTAAAACTACTTTGAGGTTTCATATTACCCAATCAAAAGGGAGATTAGTAAAAGACAACAAAAGCTCACAAGAGTGTGGGTAATGGAGCCCTTATGCACCGTTGCTGGGAACGCAAATGGACATTGGTGTAGAGAGTTAATTCATTGTTTCTTCCTGGAAAGCTATGGCAATTCTTCTTCTTTTTTTTTTTTTTTTTTTTTTTTTTTTTTTTTTTTTTTTTTTTTTTTGGTTTTTCGAGACAGGGTTTCTCTGTGGTTTTGGAGCCTGTCCTGGAACTAGCTCTTGTAGACCAGGCTGGTCTCGAACTCACAGAGATCTGCCTGCCTCTGCCTCCCGAGTGCTGGGATTAAAGGCGTGCACCACCACCGCCCGGCTTATGACAATTCTTCTAAGAGTAAAATTGTTTATTTGTTTTGAAAAATTCATATATATATACAATGTATCTTTATCATCTCCACCTCCACTTCTCCCCTTAACTCCTCCTGGATCAATCCCCTACTCCGCATCCCCACCCTACTTCATCTCTTCCCCTTAAAAGATAACTCATTCTAGAACTAGACCCAGCTGGGGCACTCCTGGGCGTATACCCAAAGGGTTTGGTTTCCTACTACGGAAACACATATGCACATCCCTGTTCATTGCTGCTCTAATCACAATGGCTAGGACATGGAAACAGCCTAAATGTCCACCACCTGAAGAATGGGTAAGGAAAATGAGGTGTCTCTACAACAGAGAATTTTGTGCAGTATAAAGAAAAAGTAAGCCGGGCGGTGGTTGCACACGCCTTTAATCCCAGCACTCGGGAGGCAGAGGCAGGCGGATCTCTCTGTGAGTTCGAGACCAGCCTGGTCTACAAGAACTAGTTCCAGGACAGGCTCCAAAGCCACAGAGAAACCCTGTCTTGGAAAACCAAAAAAAAAAAAAAAAAAAAAAAAAGGTAAATTATGGATTTGCAGGTAAATGGAACTAGAGACTGTTATACTGAGTAAGGTAACTCAGACTCAGAAAGATAAATACCACATTTTGACCCACAGATACAAAATATCACATTGAATTTTGTATTTGTAAGATTAATTCTGGGTACCTGTATAATCCAAATACTTGCTATTTATGGATCACCCAGCTTGTTTATTTTATGCAAACCAGGTGCCCAGGGATGGCACTGCCCACAAATTCCCCCATAGACTTGCCTACAGGCATATCTGACTGAATCTCTTCTTCCCAGATGGATATAGTTTATGTGAAGTTGACAAAAAAAAAAAAACCCGGCATAGTTGCTTCCCAGAACTTGATGGTAAAACTCTGTTGCTGAAGACACTGTTGACTTTGGACCCAGGATGTGAATTAATCAGTTGGTACCTGCCTAAGATGTGACCTACCTAATGCCTAGTTTTCATAGTACTGAAAGGCGCTATGTAGGCTGGCTGGGGGTTGGGGTGTCATCAACAGTCATAGCCAGCTGTGAACTCTGTGACAACAATGACCAGCATGTCAAGGCATACCCATGAATAAAATAATGGCACAAATCTTATGAGTGACCAGCCACTTTTTGATTGGATTGGATTTGAGGCTCACTCCGCAGAAGGAAACACATGTCTGGTAGTATAAATCTGGCCCCAAACCCATAATCGGGGAGGTCATAGGCCAAAGGATGAACAACTACTACTGTTGTGTTGCTAAAATGCACATAGCATTGGACTGCACTCTAAATTCCCCTCTCTATATTCATAGATTACTGCAGCTCTCAGACCATGTCAGAGAAGGGTTTTTATTCTGCTAGTGAAGGCACTTAACACAGAAATTCACAACTGGTCAAAGTGATAAGAGTATAAGTGTCAGTATAGATCTCAGTCACAAATTGGACATCACTCCACTTCCCTCCCAGGTTCAGAGACCATCACAGACAGGAGGGAGAAAGATCGTAAGAGCCAGAAAGAGGTCAGGGAGGACTGATGTAAAACAGTGTCCCCTGGACACCACAGGAGCACTGTCCTCAGGCGCGCACAGCAGCCGTGGCTGTTGGCACAAGACCCTTACAAGATCAAATCACTCAACATTCCCACCTGTAGGGGGAGGAGCTCATGCGCCTCCATCCCTAACAGAGGGGCTGTTTACAGTTGGTGGCTTCCAGGAGACGAAGAGTCAGCTTTCTTTAAGGGTGTGGAACATGGTAGGTCCACCACTCCAGTGGATGGCCTCCCCCACAGGAGTAGAGTAGCAGCACAAATTGGATTGAATGAGTTATCTTTTAAGGGGAAGAGATGAAGTAGGGTGGGGATGCGGAGTAGGAGATTGATCCAGGAGGAGTTAAGGAGAGAAGTGGAGGTGGAGATGATAAAGATACATTGTATGTATATATGACTTTTTCAAAACAAACAATTTTACTCTTAGAAGAGTTGCCATAGCTTTCCAGGAAGAAACAATGAATTAAAATGAGAATGATGGGGGCTGGAGAGATGGCTCAGAGGTTAGGAGCACTGACTGCTCTTCCAGAGGTCCTGAGTTCAGTTACCAGCAACCACATGGTGGCTCACAACCATCTGTGGTGAGATCTGGCGCCCTCTTCTGGTGTGTGGGAAGCAGAATGTTGTATACATAATAAATAAATAAATTTAAAAAAATTAAAAAAATAAAATAAGAATGATGTCCAATTAAGTACTTCTTTGAAGGAAAAGGACTAAGAATTGTGTTTTTCTTTTTTTTTTTCCTTTTGGTTTTTCAGGACAGAGTTTCTCTGTGTAACAGTCCTAGCTGTCCTGGAACTCGCTCTGTAGACCAGTCTGGCCTTGAACTCACAGAGATCCACCTGCCTCTGCCTCCTGAGTGCTGGGATTAATGGCGTGTACCGCCACCACCGCCAAGTTTGTGGGACCCTCACCTCTTATTCTCAAAGGGGCAATCAGAAATTTCCTAGCAGAATGTTTTCTCAGGAAGATAGTGGCCTTCCCCTCTCCCACCCAGGAGATTCCGAGCACAAGGTCTCTTAGTTCAGCCCAGCCAGCTACCTGGTACAGGCTGATAAAGATGGCCTAACTCAGGAACAGTGGCCTTGCTCTAAGAACAAGGAAAAAGCTAACTTAACAGAATGGGAGGGAGCAAAAGTCCTTGTACCCATGCCAAAGCAGCTTCAAAGATTCTCTTTAAAAGCTTACCCCACAGAGGAGATACAACTCCTCTCTACCTTGTTGTAATGGGGATGGAGATGAGTTCCAAACATGTTTGTATTGTGCTGATTAAACCTTGCTTATTACAGTCTGGGTCTCTCTGGTGGTCTCTCTCTGGGGGTTGTAATCTGAGCACAACAGGCTGAATTCTGTTTTTCTAACACACCACTTAGCCAGACCTTCGAAGGCACTGTTGTGCTTTGTTGTGAAGGCCAGTAGTATTTCATCGGATCTATATATGAAGGCCAGTAGTATTTCATCGGATCTATATAAGATGGCTTTGAAATAGCATCAGGAACGCCCAACTCTCACCACCTTCGCTGTTCCAACAGGAATCTCTCCGCTGGGTTGTTCTACTAGACACCAATGAGGTTGTGCTCTTCCACCCTTTCCGCCCTCACTGCCAAGTCTCAGTAGAGGGTGAGAAAATAGCTCTAAATATAAACCACGGTACTTCTCAAACTCTGTAGGGTTCCCATCTCACTTGCTGAGAATAAAAATCTCGTGAAAAAAGAAGAACATGATAACTTTTGTGAAAGAAATGGGGATTATCTAGCCATACTTGCTTGTAAATGCATAAAAGAAGTTCTGATTAGAGCTGGAGAGATGGCTTAATGGTTAAAAGCACTGGCTGTTCTTCCAGAGGACCCAGGTTCAATTCCCAGTACCCACATGGCAGCTCACAACTGTCTATAATTCCAATTCCAGGGGGTCTGGCACTCTTACACAGACATTCATGCAGGCAAAACACCAATGCACATAAAAATAAATAAATATATTTTTAAAAAGAAGTCTTGGTTGGATACACTAATAAACTAATGAGGGAGTTGAAGACGAAAACCCACATTCTGTGAGCTGGCTTATAAGTCCTTCTAGAATAATGTTTTTTTTTTAAGATTTATTTATTTATTATGTATACAACATTCTGCCTCCATGTATGCCCGCACGCCAGAGGAGGGCGCCAGATCTCATTACAGATGATTGTGAGCCACCATGTGGTTGCTGGGAATTGAACTCAGGACCTCTGGAAGAGCAGCCAGTGCTCTTAACCTCTGAGCCATCTCTCCAGCCCCATAGAATAATGTTTTGAATACAGACTGCCTATCATTTTGTGTTATTTTTCTGTTGCTGTGATAAAACTCCATAACCAAGGCAACTTATAGAAGGCAGGATTTATATGGGCTTACAGTTCCAAAGGGATAAGAGTCTGTCATGGTGGGAAGCACTGTAGCAAGCAGCAGACTGGAGCAGGATCCCGAGGGCTCACATCTTAAATCACAAGCAGAAAGCAGAGACACAGAATTTGAAATGGCACTTGGCTTTGAAACCTCAAAGCCTACCCCTGGTGTCATACCTCCTCAAACAAGGAGACAGCTCTAAATCTACTGAAACAATGCCACCAGCTGGGGATCAAGTTTCCAAAGATCGGCGCCTGTGAGAAACGTCCACATTCAATTCACCACATGGCCTTAATCCAGTGGTTCTCAGTCTGTGGGTCTCAACCCCTTTGTGGGCCTACTATCCCCTTCACAGGGTCACATATCAGAGAGCCTGCACACCAGATATTTACATTACCCTTCATGACAGCAGCAAAATTAGGAAGTAGGGTAAAAGGGTCAACTGGAGCAGGAAACCCACCAATCACTGAGCACCCCAACTCTGAACCCAGAGTCAGTGAGAAGGAACACACCCTGTATTTGAGACCTGGGCCAGGAAGAAAAACATCTTTATCCCTGAACCCAGGACCAAACAAAAATGCCCTGACTCTGAAACCAGTGTCAAAGAAACACACTTTGTCCCTAGAATCAGAGCCAGTGAAAGAAATATGCCCTGGTCCTAAGATTAGAGTCAAAAAGCTAAAAAGGATCAGTGAAAGAAACACAGTTTGGCCATGAAGTCAGAGTCACCTCTGCCACTGACCAGCTAAACTGACCAATCCCTGGGCAGGGAAAAACTAACCAATCCCTCTTCTCCCTGGGAAAACTCTGCCCCTAAGAAGCCCTATATAAGCCTCTCTGCCCCTTCAGTTAAAGGCTGCCATTAATCCCTCCCTGACAGAGGCAGCCACTCTCCTGGATTACTCTTTTCCAAATCAATCTTTCTCAAGACTCTTGGATGATGAGCTTCATTCACTGCTGCAGACTAGAAGAACCTGGCTGGGACCTTCCTTACGGGACTGAGCTGAAAAACCTTGCTGAGACGTTCCCTAGGGGGCCTCAGCAAGGCAGAGGAGAACAGAAAAATCTTGCTAGGGGGACTGAGCAAGGCTGGGCAAATAAAAAGTAACAACTTTTCACCAGAGCCAGAGGAGATTGCTACATTTCTGCATGGGCTTCCCCTTTAGCAGAGTGTTAGCAGAAGAAACATCTTTAGCCTGAGAAGCAAATAGCTCCGCTAGGATGTTCCCTTAAGGGAACAGAGCAGAACTCAGCTGTAGCTGCTCTCCAGGAGAAGAGCAAGATTGCTAAATACTGCGGGGAGACCACCCCCCAACTTAGATAGCCTGGCTTCCTGATAGTTAGGACACCTTTTCTCCAGGGCTGAGCTGTGCTATTGCTGCTCTATCCTCCAGGGCTGAGCTGTCCTATGGCAGTTCTGTCCTCCAGAGCTGTCCTATTGTGACTCTACCCCCCCCCCAGCTGTCCTATTGAGGCCCCACCCCTCCAGGGCTGTCCTATTGTGACTCTACCCCCCCCAGCTGTCCTATTGTGGCTCCACCCCTCCAGGGCTGTCCTATTTTGGCTCCACCCCTCCAGGGCTGTCCTATTGTGGCTCCACCCCTCCAGGGCTGTCCTATTGTGGCTCCACCCCTCCAGGGCTGTCCTATTGCAGCTCTAAGTATATCCTGGCTTCCTGACAAGTCAGGATATCTCTGCAACACTACAACTGTAACCCATTCCCCTACAGTAGTAATGAAAATAATTTTATAGTTGGGGGTCACCACAACATGAGGAACTATTAAAGGGTAACAGCATTAGGAAGGTTGAGGACCACTGCTGAAGCTGTTCACACCTTTAATTCCTGAATTCAGGAGACAGAAGCAGGCTGATCTCTCTGAGTTCAAGGCCAACCTGGTCTTTGTAGTGAGTTCTAGGCCAGCCAGGGCTACATAAGTGAGATCCTGTCTCAAACAGATAAAAACATTAATCTGAGGGCATGGGAGAGAGCTCAGTTGATACAGTGCTTACCATGAGTGCATGAGGACCTGAGTTCAATCCTCAGCACCACATAAAAAGTCAGGTGCAATCTATAATCCCAGCACTGGGGAAGTAGAGGCAGGAGGATCCCTGGGGCTTGCTGATCAGCTAGTCTAGCAAACTCAAGGTTCAATAAAGTTTTTTTTTTTCAAAGAAGTAAGATGAAGGGCTGATGAGGTGGCTCACATGGTAAAGGCACTTGAAGCCAAACCTAAAAACCTGAATTTGATTCTGGAAACACATGGTGGAGAGGAAATCGAGAACTGACCCGTAATAGTTGCTGTTAGCCCCAGAGCATTGCCCCCCCATTCACATGCAAAATAGGCAAATAAATGCTAATAATAATATAAATTCAAAAAAAGGTGGGAGTGATTGAAGAACACACCCATTGTTGATCAGACCTCTACCTGCAATGTGCAAACACACACACACACACACACACACACACACACACACCCTTGGCAGGTCTCACAGCTAGCCTCGTCTCCCACTGGTTTTGGCACTGATAACATCTGACATGCGAGTTCTGATGAGAACCAGTTGTCTGGATTACTTTTCTGGATTGAAAGACACTTTGCCTGAGAACATTACTCTTCGCTTGGTCCTGCAAATGGCTGAGCAGAAGGCTTGGTGTTTCTGCCCTTACTATTGCATCTGGCTCCTTTCTTGCCTTAACCTTTGCATTGGGTTCTATTCAGGGCTGCACATACACATGCCAACCATTTAAGAAAGAATTTGCTCAGAATTATGATCTAGGGTTCACTAGCTCTAGACTTAACTTAGCCTTTCTCCTCCCCTTCCAAGGCCAATGACACCTACCTACCAGCAACCGTGAGAAGTACCAGAGCATAAAAGATGCCAAGCGGCGGTGTGAAGAAAAGTCAGGTATATCCCTTTTATTAGCCCATGTAGTCTCAAGCAGCCATGTGGTGCCACACCTAGGTCACTGTGTTAATTGCCTGTGTATATTTGTCTGAATTGTCCATTTGTATGGGCTTCTTCCAGACAAGGATTATAATTGGTTTCCATCTGTCTTCCTTCCCAGCTGCATAGACCCTTCATAAAGGAAGTACTTAGAATGTTTGCTGAATTTTGTTACTCTGTGGGTTGATGAACATTCATCATGAAAAATTGTGGCTTTCTCCTTTAAAGCCCTGATGCCTGTGAACTACCCAAAGTAACTCCATTTTGTCCTAGTTTTAACTAACTCACCCAATCGCCCCTCAAGCCCATACCCCCATCCTCCCCATGCCCCCATCCCCCCAGCTAACCACATCCTGCTAAGTAGAACATTCTCATTCTGCAGCGTTGGTCTACAGGTCCATTAGCCTACAATATAAAACAAACTGAATCAACTGAACTAAAACTTTTGAAAGCATTTCCCCCGCCCTCCACCCCCCATGGTAGCCTGCCTTTGGTGTGATGGAATTGAGGTTTTTAGTTTATAAATCCTACCCTGCCTCACTCGGAGTCAATAGTCTTTTCTGGTGTGAGCCTGCTTTCCACCTCTGGGAAATAAAGGACTCTTAATGAGACCGTCATTGAGTGGCATTCTTCCCTGTGTCTCGCGTGGGTACAACAACTGAACACTACCGTCTAAGACTGGTATGAACAACTCTAAGGAAAGCGGATTACCACCTTCATCTTAGCTCATTTCTATCAATAGACTGTGGGCCTAAGATCTCAATACCTTATTTATATCACATTATCAAGGTAGTCATGAAGGATTAAGATCTTATTAAAGTTAACAAGCCAGCCTTTAAGTCCTGCCCCCTCAGCTAATTCACTACCTAACAAATTGCTCTGCTCAGTCAATGGTTGCAACTCTGACTATACATTCAACTCAGCTGGAGAGCTTTCAATCAACCTCTTACTTGGGCCTCCACACAGAGAAGGCATATTAGAGCCTCCAGGGTGGGTGTCAGGCATCAGGAGGTTTGAAACTCCCTGGGTGATCCCAATGAGGGCCAGAGTGGAGAATGAGACTCGCTGATAGATAAGGCACTCTCGGGGGCTCTGACTGCTCCCTTCCCCCTCCCGTGGTCCACCAGCATCTGGCATCTCCAAGGCCCTTCCTCTCCTCCCTTGCCGGCCTTCTGGCTGCTCACCCATTGTCTGATAATACAGAGTCGGTAAGCCCGGGGCTCTGTCATCTTGTGATCATGCGGCAAACCGTACCCCCTCAGGCTCATGGTTTCTTCTCCAATTTAGTAATAACACCTGTGCTCACAGTAATAAGGGACTCTAAAGCCCTTGGCTGCTGAGGAACAACATGCAAATGTAAGAGCTATCGAGAGCCCTGAGCACCAATGTTTAGGGATAAAAAGCCACTTGTAGAAGGTGCCACATAGAGTTAACACGGCTCTAAAGTTTCAATCCAGGCAAACGAAACTGTATTGTGACTAAAAGCTACTAGGAAAGTATTTCTGGGTATAGTCATGTAAAATGAAAGAACAAAATATCTACAGGGATAATAAAGTCCATACTCAGGATGAGAGTAACTGTGGAGGGGTGGGGTACATGATGTACCTAGGAAGTGGAGCAAATATATCTTTAATGCTTTATTTCAAAAGGATTAGTTTTGTTTGTGTGTGTCTCATATTTCTTGTGCTTTTTGGTTTGTTTTTTTTCTGGGTTCTTTTTTCTGTTTTCTGTAGCGACTAGTTTTATGTCAACTTGACATAAGTTAGACTTATCTGAAAGGAGGGAACCTCAATTGTTGGGAGCCACCTTTTTGGGGTGACTTCTGCTGTGATCCTAGCCACGGTGGGTTCGCACATTCCAGGGTAGGGGCCTGAGGATTAGAAATGTTAGGTAGGAGGAACAGAGATAAGAAAGAATCACAGAGACATAGGAAAGTCTCTGGAGGGCAACTCAGTCCTGAGTTTGCCCGTGTTTAATTTCCATACACTTTTATACCCCAATACAAAAGGGGGAAAAGGCAAAGCACTGCTTTAATATGACACAAAGGACAACTAGATCAGGATACACACACACACACACATATAATACACTTTACAATAGTAAAGCAATGGGCTGCATCTCTTCTTTGAGGAGCCTGTACCCACACTTGGATATGTTTTACTTTCCACTAAGTACCTCTTTTTCTCCCTAACCCTCATACATAAGCCTATATTAAAGTATCATTAGTAAAATCTCCAACTCTGCTTCATAAACCAGCTAGTTCTGAAATAGTTTCAGAGTTGAAGCCACAAGTCCTGACTTGGCCTAAAACTCCTCAAGTTGATGAGGGTAACAGTGCCTCTTTTCCCCGTACCCCGAAGCACTGACAGAATTTTCCAATGTCACATCACTAGTCAGAAGTAAGCAAGACTTCATACTCAGGCAGCTTGGCCCTCCTGGAGCCTTTTTTCTGAGTACAAGCGGTCGCCATGACCTGAAGAAAAGAACAAGTAGCTCTCCATAGTTACCAGAGAGTTGGAGAGCTGCTCCACTGTCCCCTGGGACTTAATTGACCTTTGAAGACAGGAGGGAAAACATTGCCTCCTTTTCTCAGTCCCTGTGAGCATATCAGTACTGGCATTTAAAATATGATGTTCACCTAGAAAATCAGCCAGACCCATCTGGTGCTTTTGTTTTGTTTATTGAGACAGAGTTTCTCTGTGTAACAGCTCTAGCTGTCCTGGAACTAGCTCTGTAGACCAGGATGACCTCAAACTCAGAGATCCTCGTGTCCTCTGTGTCTGAGATTAAAGGCGGGCACCACCACTGCCTGGCCATATGTGCTACTTTTAATAACTACTGTGTAATAGTAGAGTGTTGGGGCCAAACCTAAACACTTTTTAATTTTTTTTTTTTATTTTTGAGACAGGGTTTCTCTGTAGCTTTGGAGCCTGTCCTGAAACTCACTTTGTAGACCAGGCTGGCCTCGAACTCACAGAGATCCACCTGTCTCTGCCTCCCAAGTGCTAGGATTAAAGGCGTGCACCACCACTGCCCGGCGTGTTTTGCCTTTATTTATGTGTATGCACCATGTCCATGTCTAGTGCCTGTGGAGGTCAGAAGAATATGTTGTATTTCATGGAACTGGAGTTACAGACAGTTGTGAGTAGCCATGTGGGTGCTGGAATCAAACCTGGGTCCTCTGGAAGAGCAGCCAGTGCTTTTAACAGTCAAGCCATATCTCCAACCCCTCATTCCCCAACACTTTTAAATAAACTGATTAGAGATGCATTTAAGAAGAAGTTTAACATCAATTTATTTAACTTTGATTTTGGAAATTTCAGTACCATATATATACAGCCTTGTCTGTTATGTACCTTTATGTGACTTGCTCAGACCTTTGTAACTTGCTTTTCAGTCTTCTTCTTCTTCTTCTTCTTCTTCTTCTTCTTCTTCTTCTTCTTCTTCTTCTTCTTCTTCTTCTTCTTCTTCTTCTTCTTCTTCTTCTTCTTCTTCTTCTTCTTCTTCTTCTTCTTCTTCTTCTTCTTCTTCTTCTTCTTCTTCTTCTTCTTCTTCTTGACTAGGTTTCTCTGTTTCTCTGTAGCTTTGGAGCCTTCAATCCTTCATTTTGGAAAAACATCCAGCCCCTTAGTCTTAATCAACAATTAACAAGCCCAGCTGTGATGCTGTAGACGCAGACACAGCTGGTCTTAGGAAGATAGCAATTGTTTGACTTAGAGGATAGTATATGCACCACCACCTTAAGAAAAGAAAGCTGAGTAAAAGCTACATATAGGAAAGTGTAATAAATTAATATTACCTGTATTTATACTGCTAAATGATGGAGCTTTATAAATTTCCAAGTACATCTTACAGAAAACATGAGATGGTTAAAAAAAAAATCTCTTTCTGTGCTTTGTACAGTCCAGAGAGTGGTCTGCCATGACTATTGTCAGAACACCGTCCAAGAATGGAGTGCTTGGGAGAAAGCTCCAAGAAACCAAGACAAGAGTCCTGTGGCCTCAGTTTCTTCAAAAACACAGAATCGTTCTTGGATTGTGTTTTTGTGCCCCTCCCCCGTGTGGCAGACAGGTGTGAGTTTACTTTAGATTATTCATTACAGCTGGCTGTTCCTATTTGTTTCTATGCTCTATGGGAAAACGTGGTTTTGCCATGTCCATCTTGTCTACCGCATTTGGCTGATCCTTGAGACTGGACACTTTACTCATGGGATTCTTTTTTTTTCCTTTGTCTTTTTTTTGAGACAGGGTTTCTCTGTAGCTTTGGAGCCTGTCCTGGAACTAGCTCTTGTAGACCAGGCTGGCCTTGAACTCACAGAGATCCGCCTGCCTCTGCCTCCCGAGTGCTGGGATTAAAGATGTGCACCACCACCACTTGGCTACTCATTTGATTCTTATCTCTCAGAATATAAATTGTCTGATGTTCTGAATAAAGTTGGCCATTACATGAGACTTTAGTTCACCTCATTTTTAGGCTCCATTCTCCCAGGTTCACACTGCCAACTAAAGCAGTAAACTGCTATACTTTGGGTTTTGAATGAGGTGCTGGTAACATATAGAGAAAAGCAACAATATATAGTAAAACATCATCAAATTGATGCTTACAACAACCAACACAACTCACTATTACATATAGTAAATGCAAAACTGTCCACATAATGCTTCCAAGAAGGCTTGAGAAATGGCTCTGCAGTTAAGTGTGTATTGTTCTTACAGAGGACCAAGATCAGTTTCCTTCCAGGACCCACATCAGAAGGTTCACAAATACCTGTACCTTCAATTCCAGGGGATCAGATGCTCTTTTCTGCCCACCGTGGGAACCCATACATGGGCTAGTACAGACATGAGCTGGATATTTGAAACTCCATGCCCAGCCTGGATGCAGGAGGAGGAGCTTGGTCCTGCCTCAACTTAATATGCCATGTTTTGTTGACTCCCATGAGGGGGGGGCTGCCCCTTTCTGATTGGAAGAGGAGAGGATGTGGGGGTTGGGAGGGTAGGGATGGGGAAGGTGGGTGGGGGTGGTAGGGGGAGGGGAGAGGGACTGGGAAAAGAGGAGGGAGGGGAAACTGGTTGGTATGTAAAATAATGAAAAAATTTAATTAAGAAATACACATAAATAAAAAAAAATGAATCTTAAAAAATGTTTCCAAACTGGATGTGGTTGCACATGCCTCTAACTCTATAGCATGTGGGAGACAAAGAAGAGAAGAGCATCGAAAGTTTGGGGCCATTCCACAGAGTGAATTCCAGCCCATCCAGGAATGTAATGTGAGGCCCTGGCTCCTAAAATCAAGGGCAAGCAAGCAAAGGAACAAGAAACAATTATTTCTAAAAACAATTTAATTGAGTTAATATACCTTATTTCAAAAATGATTTGAAGCAGCTATCAGTTCCAAGATTTATCTGTTCCTGGCATTCTACTCTGTAGCCAGCAGAGATAAACTAGGGCACGGTGACAAGAATGCCTGTTGGTTTCCTTTCCCAGTGTTAATGCTGCAGGTCTGAGAGGCACAGTGTACAATTAGAGCTGGCTGTGGGAACTGGGCAGGACAGGAGCCCCAACAAACAGGCCCTCATGTTATACGGACCCCAAGCTGCATAAAGCTTATATACTCCTGTAGGATTTGTTCTTTGTTTTTGGGGTGTGTGTGTGTGTGTTGTTTTTTGTTTTGAGACAGGGTTTTTCTGTGTAGCAGTCCTGGCTGTCTTAGAACTCACTCTGTGAATCAGGCCGTTCTCAGACTCAGAGGTCAACCTGTCTCTGTCTCCCAAGGGCAGGGATTAAAGGCTTGCACCACTGCCGCCTCCTGTAGGTTTTTTTTCTTTTCTTTTCTGTTTTTTGAGACAGGGTTTTCTTGAAAGCCTTGGCTGTCCTGGAACTCACTATTTTAGCCCAGACTGGCTTCAGACTCACGGATGTCTGCCTGCCCCTCCCTCCTGAGTACTGGGATTAAATGTGTGCATGATCAGACATGCTATATATTTATGTTTCGAATTATAATTTATTTTATTTGTGTGTGTGTGCATCTCTACTTGTCTGTATGTGTACCGCATGTGTATATTGTCTACATAGGCTAGAAAATGGCAGTGGATCCCCGGCACTAGAGCTACACACAGCTGTGAGCCATCCATCCAGTGTGGGTGCTCGAAACTGCACCCAGGTCCCCTGTAGGAGCCACAAATGCACTTAATCACTTAGCCATCTCTCTAGATCATATTTATGTTTTTAGTAGTAAGTTCTTAATTTTTAAAATTAGTATAATTGCCAGGTGGTGGTGGTGCACGCCTTTAATCCCAGCACTCAGGAGGCAGAGGCAGATGGACCTCTGTGAGTTCGAGGCCAGCCTGGTCTACAGAGTGAGTTCCAGGACAGCCAGAGCTACACAGAGAAACCCTGTCTTGAAAAAAAATGAAAACAATGAAGAGAAACCTCTATATGGATGCACCGCTCCCTAGGCCTGGATGGAGGGGGGAGGGCCTTGGACTTCCCACAGGGCAGGGTTCCCTGCCCTCTCTCAAGCAGGGAGGGGGAGGGAGGAGGGGGAGTGGGGGAGCAGGAGGAGATTGGGAAGAGGGAAGGAAGTGTAAATATTTGAATGGAAAAAAAATAAAAATAGGTCTGGAGAAATGGCTCAGAGGTTAAGAGCATTGCCTGCTCTTCCAAAGGTCCTGAGTTCAATTCCCAGCAACCACATGGTGGCTCACAACCATCTGTAATGGGATCTGGTGCCCTCTTCTGGCCTGCAGGCATACACACAGACAGAGTATAGTATACATAATAAATAAATATTTTAAAAAAATAAAAATAAAAACAAAAAATGAAAACAAAAGTATAATTACATAATCACCTCTCTGTTTCCTCCCTCCAATCCTTTACATGCACCTCCTTGCTCTCTCCCAAATCCTAGACTCTCTTTCTTTCTTTCATTGTTGTTACATACACACAAATACAGAGATTCAGCCTGTTTAGTCTGTGTAAGGTCCCCTGTATGAATATGATCTTAGGGCTCACCACTTGGTATAGTATATGCTATTGGGGGCTCATCCCTAGGAAAGATCATTTCTTTCATTTTTATCAATCACCAGATACGCACAGTTCTTTGTCTAGGGTTGGGGCCCCACAAGCTTTCCCCATTCTATGCCAACCCATCTGTCCATTTGTAACATTGTTCTTCAAGGTCATGTTTAGGCTCATGAAGACCAGACTTCATGAGTTTAACCTCTTAGATATTTCTAGGAAACACAACCTCACAGCAAACTTCCAATTTCCCTGGCTCTTCCAGTCTTTCTGGCCCCTTTTCCACAATGATCCCTGATTAGTACAGGAGTTGTGTTATAGACAGACGTATTATTTGGGACTAGGAAGCACACAATGTTTTGTTCTTGTTTTCTGCATTTTGGTCAGTTGTTGTTTTCTAGAAAGTTTTCCATCTGTTGCAAAGAGAAGCTTCTTTGATGAGGGGTGACAACTGCACTTATCTGTAGGTATAAGGATAAATATTTAGAATGTAGTTAGGAATTATGCTGATTTTAATAAAATTGTAGTTATTGGTACACCTCCGACATACATGATTTTACTAGCCCTGGGCAGCTGGCTAAGATTCCAGTACCCTCTTGTTGAGTGGACCCTAGGTCCACTTAGTGAGCTGTTGGTTACTGCCAAGGTGTGAGCCACTATTGTACCCTTGGGTTATTGTGCCATGCTATAGCAATTACAGTGTTTGGGAGTCTCTTGGAGAATACTGACAACAACTTGAAAGAGGGCTTCGCATTACTGGTGTTGGGGGTTCTGTTCGATCATCTATGGCTCTTCTGGGGAGCATTGCCAGCTCAGATGGGAAAACTATAATTCAACTATGTTAAGTATATGCACATACAGACTTCTATGTATCATGTGTAATTATAGGTAGATAGACAATAATATGATGGCTTACAACTTTTTCAGACATTTTTGTTATTTTACTTTGCTTCCTCCTTCTTCTAATTTATCTTCCTTTCATCTCCCTAATTAAATCCCTCCCCCATTTTCCCACTCCCCCTTCAAATCACTTAGACCCTGTTAGCCTCCTCTCTCTTGTATTCCTTCTGGGGTCTCTTTTACTCTCCTGGTTTCTGCAGTTACTTCAGGCTATGTGCTCACATCGAAGACTTGGAACTGGGAACCTCCGATGAGAGAGAGAGAGAGCACGTGATGTTTGTCTTTCTGGGCCCGAATTACCTCACTCAATATGATCTTTTCTAGTTCCATCCAATTCCTTGCAAAATTCGTGATTTCATTTTTCTTCACAGCTGACTAGCATTCCACAATGTATATGCAGCACACTGTCATTACCTATTCTCCTGCTGGAGGACATTTGGGTTGCTTCCATTTCCTGGCTATTGTGAACAGAGGAACAATGACCCAGCCTGAGCAGGTGTCTGTGGAGTAGGGTGTTGAGTCCTTTGGACATATGTAGATAGTATAGCTGCACCATAAGGTAGACCTATTTCTAGTTTTTTTTTTTTTTTGAGAAATCACCACATTAATTTCCATAGTGGCTGCACCAGTTTTTAATGCCACCCACAGTGACTGAAAGTTCCCTTTTTCCTACGTTCTCGTCACCATTTTGTTCCAATTATCTTTGAAGTTCTGATTGGGTTAAGAAGAAAGTTGTTTTGATTTGCATTTCTCTAATTGCTAGGGAACATGAACACTTTTTTGAGATATTTCTCAGGCATTTTAATTTCATCTTTTGAGAATTCTCTGTTCAGATTCTAAGCCCATCTTTTAAATGGGTCATTTAGCTTTTTGTTTTGCCTTTTTATGTGATATATTCTGATCATGGTTTCCCCTCCCTCATCTCTTCCCAGATCCTCCCCACCTCCCCATGCATCCAACCCTGTGCCTTCTTTCTCTCTCTTTTTAAAAAATGTCTTAGGGTTTCTGTTGCTACAACAAAACACCATGAATAAAAACCAAATTGGGGAAGAAAGGGTTTATTTCTGCTTACCCTTTCAATCATAGGTCATCACCAAAGAAAGTCAGGACAGGAACTCAAAGAGGGTAGGAACCTGGAGGCAGGAGTTGATGCAGAGGCCACTGAGAAGTTCTGCTTACTGGCTTGCTTCCCCTGGCTTGCTCAGCCTGCTTACTTGTAGACCGGAGGACCACCAGCCCAGGGGTGGTACCACCTACAAATGGGCAAGGCCCACCCTATCAATCACTGATTAAGAAAATGCCATACAGCCAGATCTTATGGAGGCATTTTCTCAGTTGAGTGTGGAAGCCCAAAAATATGAGCCTATTCCACCTTGTCTGAAGGTCAGAGAGTTTGATCTTATTTTGTTCCCTTGCGGTTGTTGACAAGACAACTTTGTCTACCTGGAAGGAAAGCTCAGTTCAAAGGAGGGACCTATTTCAGATGTCAAGAGGCAGATAGGGAGAGTGAGGGCTACATTCCAGGTACTAGGAAAGGTTTGGTCAGTAAGAGACATAACGACAACAACGAAATTAGAAATCTTTGAGACACTTGTCTTGAGCTACCTTCTTTACAACTCTGAAACCTGGACAATGAAACGCTCCTCAGAAAAGCGGCTGAATGTGTTTGTGATGGCAGGTCTCAGGAGGATTCTAGGTGTTGCACAAAGAGCTAGGCTGCACAATAATGACATAAAAAAATCTCCATCTATAGAAGAAAGTAAGCTACAGGATACGGCAATGGTGCTTAAGATACCTTGACTATGTTATGAGAATGAGTGATGGCAGATACCCGAGGATAGCATTGCTTGGAGGAGTGCACTGGATAAGGTGAAGACTAAGGCCCAAAAAACGCTGCATAGACAGTGTAAAGGAAGACTGTGGAACCTTGGGTATGACAAGCATCTAGGACTACCCAGGATAGGAACAACTGGAGAACTGTTATAAATGGGCTGCCCATGCATACTTCTGATGATGAGGTTGTTGACAAGAAGTATGGCTACATACCCCGACCTAAAGTTCAGTTTCTTGGTGTTTTGGACATTGGGATGGCATATAGAGATAGATCCATTCCACCCTGACCAAAGGTCAGAGGATTCAAGTGTATTTCTCCTTCTTTTGAAATAGGAGGTTTGACTCAGGGAGTGGCTGCCTGCAGGATACTCGGCCCAGGGTGTTTTCACTGCCTCTGCCCCAAGCTTCAAATACTTTTCTCCCGATATAATGACTTGATGTCTCAAAATATTGGAGCAAGTAGTCCTTGCTATATGGATTTTGGTGGCATTTTGAAGTTACTTTCTTATCACTGAGTGGTTCCTGAGAGGCGTTTGATAAGTTCACAATCCATAAGGTAAAAATCTAGCCACACAGATGCTGTTGCTTTTACTCTTTCCTCTTTAGGGCTCTTTGGTTCTTCTGCTTTTGAGGGGGGCCACAACCCAGCTCCCAGGTGAATCTGACACGGAGGCTTATTCTTATAAATGCCTGGTCTAAGCTTGGCTTGTTTCTAGCCAGCTTTTCTTTCTCTTTTATTTATTTATTTTTTATTGAAAATTTCCACCTCCTTCCCTCCTCCCACTTCCCTCCCCTCCCCCTCCCTCTCCAGTCCAAGGAACAGTCAGGGTTCCCTACCCTATAGGAAATCCAAGGTCCTCCCTGTTTCCCCCAGATCCAGGAAGGTGAGCATCCAAACAGACTAGGCTCCCACAAAGCCTGTCCATGCAGTAGAATCAAAACCCAGCGCCATTGTCCTTGGCTTCTTTATCAGCCTCCACAGTCAGCCACATTCAGAGAGTCCGGTTTGATCACATGCTCCATCAGTTCCAGTCCAGCTGGCCTTGGTGATCTCCCATTAGATCAGTCCCACCATCTCAGTGGGTGGACCAACCCCTCGCGGTCCTGACTTCCTCGTTCATGTTCTCCCTCCTTCTGCTCTTCATATGGACCTTGGGAGCTCAGTCCAGTGCTCCAATGTGGGTCTCTGTCTCTATCTCCATCTATCGCCAGATGAAGGTTCTATGTTGATATGCAAGATATTCATCAGTGTGCTAGCCAGCTTTTCTTAAATTATCCCATGTACCTTTTGCCTCTGGGCTCTCTCTCACTTCTGTATAGCTTATTCGGCATCTGGCTGGGTGGCCGAGTGGCTGCTCTGTGACATCCTCCTCTCCTTGTTCTCTCTTGCTGCTTCTCTCATCCCAGAGTTCTCCTCCTTGTTTATCCTCTTTGCCTGTCAGCTCCGCCTGTCCTTTCTCCTGCCTGGACCATTCAGCCGTTTATTCGACCATCAGGTGTTTTAGACAACGAGTCACAGGTTCACAGAGTTAAACAAATGCAGCATAAACAGAAGTAACCCATCTTTATATGGTTAAACAAATGTTCCGAGCATAAACAAATGTGGCACACCTTAAAAATATTCTACAACACACAGATATACAAAGCCTCATAGGATATATTTGCTGTAAATAGTTTTGGTTGAAAATCTCAGGCAATGTTTGGGGAAAGGAATGATGGTCTACCCAAGGTCACATATATTCAGGCCTTAAGCCTGCATCATTGCTATTTTAACATAAACTAGTTATGAAAGGAATATCAACTCTATGTTGACAGCCTTTTGTAGTCAATGTTATTGACTGTGCCAGAATTCTTGCTTCTCCGCTGGCAAGAGGCTTTAATCAGATTCTGGAATGGTGGGCTCCTTTCTCTCGTATGTCCCCATAATTTTTCATTCTTTTAAATATTTATTTTTACCTTATGTATATATATGAGTGTTTGCGCCACATGTGTGGGTGCCAAAGGAAACCAGGAAAAGGCTTCGGATCTCCATGATCTGGAGTTAGAGGTGGTTATGAACTGTCTCATGTGGGTGCTTGGATCCAAACCCAGGTCCGTTGGCAGAGTAGCAGCAAGTGCTCTTAAATATTGAACCATCTCGCGAGCCTCCAATTGCCTGACTTTCTCTCTTGTCTTAGCTAGACTTTCCAATAGTGACTTTATTTATTTGTACTACCTATCTTACAGGGTTATGGTCAGAGTTAATGCATTCACTACAGAACTTCACATGCGGCATATGAGTCAAATAGTATGACTGGGGCTTAAGATCTTAGTTCGTTATAATGGGGCACAGAGATAGGGGTATTGCATAGCCTATATTGTAGGTACACATTTGTACTTTATTCTGTAAGAAGGACTCTACACACACACACACACACACATGCACACTGCTAATGGTTAGTTTGGGCTAGTTTTCAATCTAGATGTCATGTAAACAACTGGCTGTGGAGGAATGCAAGACTCAGAGGCCATCTATGGCCATGCCATCCTGAACACACCTGATGTCATCTGCTCTTAGAATCTAAGCAGGGCCAATCTGATTATTAGTACTTGCATGATAAGAATTTTTTTTTTTTTTTTTTGGTTTTTCGAGACAGGGTTTCTCTGTAGCTTTGGTGCCCATCCCGGAACTAGCTCTTGTAGACCAGGCTGGCCTCGAACTCCCAGAGATCCGCCTGCCTCTGCATCGTGAGTGCTGGGATTAAAGGCGTGTGCCACCACTGCCCGGTGATAAGACTATTTCTTTAAAGAAAGAAAGAAAGAAAGAAAGAAAGAAAGAAAGAAAGAAAGAAAGAAAGGAAGGAAGGAAGGAAGGAAGGAAGAAAGAAAGAAAGAGAAAGGAAAGAAGGAAGGAAGGAAGGAAAAGAAAGGAAAGAAGAAAAAGAAAGGAAGGAAGGAAGGAAGGAAGGAAGGAAGGAAGGAAGGAAGGAAGGAAGGAAGGAAGGAAGGATAGTGGAAACATCAGGTAGACAAGGAAGTAGGGGAAATTTGTTACAGGCCTTAGACACTATCTGGTGACATTCCCTGGCCTTTGGACTGGTGGGAGCTAGTGGTCTTCTAAGGATATGTTGAAAGGGTTTTATAGCCACAAGACTGTTAAGCAGAACTCTGTGTGTGAGGCTAGCCCAGTCTATATAGTGAGTTCTAGGCCAGCAAGGACTAAATAAGATTCTGCTTGAAGAGAAAAAAACCCTCTAGATCAGCATCCTAATTTATCTGTTATGACATTGCTGGACCTAAAGTGTTTTCCACTGTCATTTCCCTCTGCAGCAGTCTAACTCCGTCTATTGGTCCCCCTTGATCATCTGCCCGCCTGAAGGTCAGCAAGAGTAGAGACTCTAAATCACTGTTCTCAACCTTCCTAATGCTTCAGTCCTTTAATGTAGTTCCTCGTGCTGTGGTGACCCCTAACTGTAGAATTATTTTTATTGCTACTTCATAACTATAATTTGGTTATTGTTAGGAATCATAATGTAAACACCTGTGTTCTCTGATGGTCTTAGGTGACCCTGTGAAAGGGTCATTTGACCCCTGAAGTGGTCATGACCCACAGGTTGAGAACTGCTGCTCTAAAGTCTTCTATGCCTCATTCCAGCCAGAAGTGGTCAGGTCAACTAGATGCCCATCTCCTGAAAGATTTGAGGGCCTTAGTTCTTAAAGTGGGATTGCTGGTTAAGCAGTCAGATATGAACAGGCCTGAAGGTCACCTAGGATGGACCTTTCTCTCCTTATCAGCATCTTGTAAAACCAAGAATTAAAGGTGCAAGACTGATTACTGGTCAAAAGTAAAGGATCCTAAGTGTTGCAGAGATGGTTCAGCACTTAAAGAGAGCATACCGCTCTTGCAGAGGATATGAGCTCAGTTCCCAGGACCCACATCTGTTGGCTCTCAACTGCATGGATCTCCATCTTCAAGGGAATTTGACATCTCTGGCTTCTGCAGGCACCAGCATTCACATACATACACACACATGTACACACATACACACACACAGAGTGAGAAACCAACAATAAAAATATGTAGTTTGCTGGGCGCATTGGTGCACACCTTTAATTCCAGCACAGAGGCAGGTGGATCTCTGTGAGTTCAAGGCCAGCCTGGTCTACAAAGCGAGTTCCAGGACAGCTAGGGCTGTTACACTCTTACACAGAGAAACCTTATTTCAAAAAACCTTTCTATCTGTCTATCTATCTATCTATCTATCTATCTATCTATCATGTTTTTTTTTTTTAAATGATGGGATCTGGGTGGCAGGTGAAACGTCTCAGCACTTGTCTACTTGCCACCAAGGCCGATGACCAGAGTTTAATTCTAGGAACCCCCATAGTCAAAGGAGACACCAACTCCTTAAAGTTGTTATCTGCCTTCCATCTACATGCCTACACTCAAGCACACATGCAGGCTGTGCACACATATAAATAAATACATTTTTATAAAGAATAGGATCTGTGTACAATAAAAGAACTTCTGGAGGCATCACAATCCCTGACTTCAAACTCTACTACAGAGCTACAGTACTGAAAACAGCCTGGAATTGGCTTAAGAACAGACAGGAGGACCAATGGAACTGAATAGAAGACCCGGGTATTAATCCACACATCTTTGAAACCTGATCTTTGATAAAGAAGCAAAAAATAACAAATGAAAAAAAGAAAGCATATTTAACAAGTGGTGCTGGAATAACTGGATATCAACATGTAGAAGAATGAAAAAAGAGTCATATCTGTCTTCATGCACAAAACTCAAGTCCAAATGGATCAAAGACCTCAACATAAAGCCAGTCACACTGAACCTTATAAAAGAGAAAGTGGGAAGTACACTTGAACGCATTGGCACAGGAGACCACTTCCTAAATAGAACCCCAGCAGCACAGGCACTGAGAGAATCAATTAATAAATGGGACCTCCTAAAACTGAAAAGCTTCTGTAAAGCAAAGGACATGGTCAACAAGACAAAACAACAGCCTACAGAATGGGAAAGATCTTCACTAACCCCACATCAGACAGAGGGCTGATCTCCAAAATATACAAAGAACTCAAGAAATTAAACACCAAAAGAACACATAATCCAATAAAAAAAATGGAGTACAGACCTAAAAGAAAACTCTCAACAGAGGAATCTAAAATGGCTGAACGACACTTAAGGAAATGTTCAACATCCTTAGTCAACAGAGAAATGCAAATCAAAACAACTCTGAGATTTCATCTCACACCTGAAAGAATGGCCAAGATCAAAAACACTGATGACAACTTATGCTGGAGAGGTTGTGGGAAAAGGGAACACTTCTGCTTTGCTGGTGGGGATGCAAGCTGGTACAACTCCTTTGGATGTCAGTGTGGCGATTTCTCAGAAAATCAGGAAACCACCTTCCTCAAGACCCAGTAATACCACTTCTGGGTATATATCCAAAGGATGCTCAAATTGTGCCCCAAGGACCTGTGCTCAACTATGTTCATAGCAGCTTTGTTTGTCATAGCCAGAACCTGGAAACAACCTAAATGCCCCTCGATTGAAGAATGGATAAGGAAAATGTACCACATTTACACAAAGGAGAACTACACAGCAGAAAAACAAAAAAACAAAAAAATGACAGCTTGAATTTTGCAGGAAAATGGATGGAGCTAGAAAACATTATTTTGAGTGAGGTAACCCAGACCCAGAAAGACAAATATCACATGTACTCACTCATAGGTGGTTTTTAAACATAAAGCAAAGAAAACCAGCCTACCAACCACAATCCCAGAGAACTTAGACAACAATGAGGACCCTAAGAGAGACTTACATAGATCTAATCTACATGGGAAGTAGAAAAAGACAAGGTCTCCTGAGTAAATTGGGAGCATGGGGACCTTGGGGGAGGATTGAAGCAGGGAGGGGAGAGGTGGGGAGGGGAGCAGAAAAAATATAGAACTCAATAAATATCAATAAAAAATAATTAAAAAGAGGGAAAAAATAAAGAATAGGATCTGAGTCATATTTCACATTCTGTGGTGTCCTGACATTCTAAACTGCCTAGAAAGTCATAATATCAGTATTTAGCTGTGGCTTCTTAGTGAAAAAAAAAAGCCAGAGGTATACCATTGTTCCCTCCCTAAATTCACCCAAAGGTGCCTGTCAATCACTTGGGCAGAAAAACCCTCATCAAGAAAGCTGTCTGTTCTAAAGACATTATAAGCAATATAAAGTCCGTCTAAAATGTAAGTCAGTACCATGTATCTCTGGAAGTTGTCCCTTTCGGCCCCTTGAGAATGTGTCTTCCTCTGCAATGGTCTGTTTGACCATTATCCACTCTCATACTTCGAGACTGCCACACCTTACGTTGTAATAAATTCTACCTACTTGCAGGATTCCCGCTTCCAAGTGTTGTCCAAATCACAAGAACAGGGGTTTCAGGGGCAGCTGAGACTCCTCCCAGGCAGACTCATCTTCCCTAATGGTCATTTACTATGTTCTGAGGCTTTCCTAATTCTAGCCTAGGCTGGAACCAAGTGGGAAGATCCTCCCTATTTGGGACTGTGTGAGACACTACATCCCCTGAGTTGGAGAACTACGAGGCCCAGAAGGCCAAGGCCCGGTGTCTACCTCTGACCACGAGCAAGTGGAATATTCCACTTTGTCTCACCTCTGTTGGCAGGAGGTCTGGGGAGGAGTTCGACGGGAAGAAAAGCTTTGCATTGAGTGCCACAGCCTCCCTCCCCGCCAGCTTCTGCCTCCTGTTTGAGGCATCTGTCACTCCTTACACTGGTGCCAAGTGCTTTCTCCTGTCTTGACTTCCTTCCTACCTGTTTCCCCTGCTTTTCTCTGGGCTCTTCATATCTCTCTTTCTTCTCCCCACCTCTCCCTTGCTGTTTTCCTCACCTCCTTATGTCCAGGATACGGTTGTCACCCTCCCACTCCTTGTTGCTCTAAAAAATCAAAACAGAGAATAAAATAAAATAAAACCCAGCTGGTCCTATAACAGCCTCACTAAGTGCGCAGGCAGATGACTCTCAGCCTTCCAGACTGCCTACCTGGATGGATACGGAAGCATGAACAGGCTCTTCCACGGTTGGGAAGGGAAGGCGGATTATAGGAGGAATTTCTACTGTACAGTGATTGGGCTGTTTACTGAGTCCACCAGAAAACGCAGGCTCATCGCAGTATCCTTCATATGCATCTATTCACCGAGCAAACAATGCCATTCTCTTAGGCACTGAGCCACGTGGTATCGTTTAATACGGACACACAGGTCTAACTAGATTTCCAGCCCTTTGGGAGGATAGGTGCTGGCTCACTGGCAGGCGTATGGAACTGTAGGTGCCTGAGGAATATCTCACTATCCCGGCAGTCACTTGTGGGGTAGAACTGTTAGAGTTGACAATAAAAAAAAAAAATACAAGGTACACACAGATCTGCACCATATGCTTATCTGGTGATGCTACAGAAGGAGAAGTGGGTTAAGTTCTAGCATAGCCTGGAAAAGGGAAAGGAAAGCTAAGTGGTAGGAAAGAGCCAGGCAGTGCAGCCTTGACTGAGGGTTAGATGTATTACATCATCTCAGTGGGGCGGTGGTGGCGCACGCCTTTAATCCCAGCACTTGGGAGGCAGAGGCAGATGAATCTCTGTGAGTTCGAGACCAGCCTGGTCTACAAGAGCTAGTTCCAGGACAGGCTCCAAAACCACAGAGAAACCCTGTCTCGAAAAAAAAAAATGTATTACATCATCTCTTGGAACTGTCCTTGCTCTCTGTGCCAAGCACCATATCCAAGTTGCCTGGAGAAATAGAGAAGTAGACAATACCAAAGTAACTGCCTTGACTTTTCTGTTTCTGCTTCTGTAAACATGTTTGCTTTTTGAAAAAAATCAAATAAAGGAGCTGGACAGATGGCCCAACAATTAAGAGCACTGGTTGCTCTCCCAGAGGATCCGGGTTTGATTCCTAGCACCCATGGTGGCTCAGAACCATCTGCAACTTCAGTCTTAAGAGATACAACACCCTCTTCTGACCTTTGTGGGCACTGCATGCATGTGGTGTATAGGCATACATGCAGGCAGAACACCTTGCATATAAAATAAAAATTAAATTTAATTTGAAAAAAAGGAAAACTGGGAAAAATAAAATTTCTCTGTAACAACACAGACTAAGAATGAAAGCCTACTAATCAGAAAAAGATGCCAAAAAATAATGCTGTATTGCCAGTAAAGAGTGTATGAGGCCAGGTGGTGGTGGTGCATGCCTTTAATCCCATCTCTTGGGAGACAGATGCAGGAGGATCGTTTGAGGCTAGCCTGGTCCAAAGTGAGTTCCAGGACAGCCAGGGTTGTTACACAGAGAAATCTTGTCTTGAAAAAAACAAAAATAAAAACAACAAAACCAAAAACCCAAACCAAACAAACAAGCAAAAACAAAGCAAAAAAACAGCTAGGTGGTGGTGGCGCATGCCTTTAATCCCAGTTTTCAGGAGGCAGAGGTAGGTGGATCTCTGTGAGTTTGAGGCTAGCCTGGTCTACAAAATGAGTTCCAGGACAGCCAGCTAGGGCTGTTACTCAGAGAAACCCTGTCTCGAAAAAAACAACAGCAAAAAAAAAAAAAAAAAAAGCAACAACAACAAAAAAAGCAAACAAACAAAAACAAAAAAACAACCAATAAGAACATCAGGATTGAATGAGACAAAGGACTGGAGTCCTATTATTTGAAGCACTAGCTGAAATTCTATTGCCCAATAGCTTGAGTTCTCACTCTTTCCAAGTGCAGTTTGGTGATCTCCTTCTGTAACAGTCATACCACTGCAGGAAGTTATAAAGTTGTGCATTATTGCCAAAAAGTACAGTGTCTTACTGGCTGAAGCTAGACAGTCCACATCCATCAGATGATGGAGAACCTTAAAAGTGAGGGGGAGACTCCAGGTTAGCCAGGGATAGATGGTGTGAACCTCTCTCAAAAAGGAAACTAGAGGGGATCACCAAAGGTATTTAAAAATTGGATTTTAGGAAGAGGCTTTCGTTGGCTTGTTTCCTTAAGCATCTTTTAAAGAGGGACAACAATGGAGTCTGATCAGTTGAAATAGGATGGGCAAGAGCTTTTGGGTGATGGTTATAAGAGAATAGGAGAAAGGAAGTGCCAAGTCCAAGCTACAGTTGGGGATTGGGAAGTATCACAATGTCAGAGCACTTGGCTAGCATGCAAGAGGCCCTGGGCTTAATCCCCAGCACCATCAAAACAAAATGAAAAACCAAAGGCATGCTGAGGGGAATTGGCAATTGATTAAATGAGGTAAAGTGATGCAGGAGACTTCTTATTTGTTATGAATGTTTGACCTATCTTAGACTTGTTTCTGGCTCCTTTTTTTAAAAAGTTAAATTAACCTGTTTCTCTTTATCTACCGTTTGCCTTTGGCTTTTTACTTTTATAATGGTATACTTTCTTGCTTCCTCCAGTGTATGCCTGTCTGGCAGCTTCCTGGTTTCTGGCTTCCCTCTTTCTCTGTCATTCTCTTCATTCTTCTTTCCACTTTCTTCTCTCCTATTTATTCTCTTTGCCTGCCAGCCCTGCCTGTCCGTCCCTTGCCTAGCTATTGGTCATTCGGCTTCTTTTTTTTTTTTTTCCCCTGAAACAGGGTTTCTCTGTAGCTTTGGAGCCTGTCCTGAAACTAGCTCTTGTAGACCAGGCTGGCTTCGAACTCACAGAGATCTGCCTGCCTCTGCCTCTGGAGTGCTGGGATGAAAGACGTGCGCCACCACCGCCTGGCAGTCATTCAGCTTTTTAATAGACCAATCAGGTGCCTTAGGCAGGCAAGGTGAAACAGATGCAACACATCTTCACATAATTAAGCACACATCCTTACATTACTAAACAAATGCATAACCAGATGTAACACACCTTTATACAGTTGAAGTAATATTCCACAGCAGAAACAAATGTAACACATCTTTACATAGTTAAAGTAATTTCTACAACAGTAAAGCATGCCTGAATCCTAGGACTGACTTGATTGCCTGGGAAGATGGGATTGCTACTAACTAAGACAAAGAAGGCTTTGGATAAAGACATTTCAGAGTGAAACAAATTGAGGCTGGGAGACACTAAACCAACCAAGATGCCACAGCATATAAAGGGCTATGGAACACTTCTCTGAAGAATAACATTAGTAAACTCTACATAGCTCTTGCTACAGGCCCAGAGCTGCTTGAAGTCTTGTTTTCTTACACAGATTTTTTTTTGTGTCTTTGCTTTTTGTTTATCTTGGACATGGCTCATGAACTCAGGCTGGCTTCAAGCCCATCATGTAGCCAAGGATGGCCTTTAACTCCCAATCCTCCTCCCTTAGATTCCCGAGTAGCTAGGATTACAGTTGTGTAGCATTGCTTTTAGCTATAAGTACTTTCTTGTTTTTAGTTATGGAATATTTCAACAAAAACCTTCTGTGGTATTTATTAATAGGCAACAAACCTCCCATGTTTATTTATTTCTATATTGGTTAGGGTTGACAAAATTAATCCGTTTTATTTTAGTAACTCTCCCATTGGCTTCACACATGGCAGGCTATGTTCTTGGCGCTGGCTTACCAATGGGTAAACGAGCAGGAGATCCTGAGACTTACCCTCCAGAAGATTATCCAAATTCTACAAACAAGACCCAGTTGGATCAGAGTACAATTTACCACAAGCCTTTGGGAACAGTTTTGCCATGCCCAAAGTTCTGAATATTAGTTGGTTTCCATATTTGGAGCCCAAACTTATTAGGTGAAAAAAAAACCTGACCAAAAGCATTATCAGACTATTTCTTCTTTCATACAGTGCAGAATTTCAAACTTTTAATTTTAGAGGGTTTTAAAATTTTTGTTTGCCGGGCGGTGGTGGCGCACGCCTTTAATCCCAGCACTCGGGAGGCAGAGGCAGGTGGATCTCTGTGAGTTCGAGACCAGCCTGGTCTACAGAGCTAGTTCTGGGACAGGCTCCAAAGCCACAGAGAAACCCTGTCTCGAAAAACAAAAAAAAAAAAAAAAAAAATTTGTTTGTTCCTTTTTTGTTGTTGTTGTTGTTTTTCAAGACAGGTTTCTCTGTAGCTTTGGCTGTCGTGGAACTAGCTCTGTAGCCCAGGCTGGCCTTGAACTCACAGAGATCCGCCTGCCTCTTCCTCCTGAGTGCTGGGATTAAAGGTGTGCACCACCACCACCCAGCTTTTTTTTTTAATGTTTTAATGTTTAACTACCATGTCCTAGGCCTTTCTTAGAAGCCATGTAGTATAGAATATATGCAGTATAAAGAGTTAGATCATGGCTGGGTGGTGGCACATGCCTTTAATCCCAGCCTTGGAAAAAAGAGGTAGTCCAATCTCTGTGAGTTTGAAGCCAGCCTGTTCTACAGAGTGAGTGAGAACAGCCAAAGCTACAAAAAGAAACCCTGTCTCAAAAAAAAAAAACAACACAAAAACAACAAAAAAGAGGGATCATATAGAATTTGCTTTCTCTCAGGGTTTAGTAATGCCCTTCTGAAATCCCACCACTTGGAAAGAAGAGGTGTGAGGTCAGTAGCTCAGTGCCATTCTCAGCTACTTAGTGATTTTGGTACTAGCTTAGGCTACACAGTCGCAAATTTAGAGAGAGAGAGAGAGAGAGAGAGAGAGAGAGAGAGAGAGGTCAGTGTTGGAGAGATGGCTCAGGCTAAGAGCACTTACTGCTCTTACAGAGTATCCAGGTTTGGATCCTAGCACTTACATGGTGGCTCAGAGCATTTGTGCCTCCCAAGTTGCAAGGGATCTGATGCCTTCTTCTGCCTTTGAGTGCCCCCACGTGAATGCAGTGCCTATAAACTCATGCAAACAACCTCATGTACATGTACTAATTAATAGACTAACTGATTCACTTTTAAAGCTGGGTATGGTGACTCACACTTCTAGTCTTAGTACTCAGCAGTCTGAAGTGGGAGGGCTGAGGAAGATTACTGCAAATTTTAGGTCAGCCCGGTCTATGTAGTGTGAGTTGCAGGATAGTCTGAGCTACAGAGTGAGAGACCCTGTCTCAAAAACAAATCAGCACCTTCCTATCTAAAGGAACTAGGTGGAGCTCTAAATGCTATGCAGAGAATTCAAATATGCAGTAGTATAGTGGCAACATGGTTACGGCTGGAGTGACCTGAAAGGACCCCCCACCTTGGGAAGGACTATTTTTAGTTTAATTCTGTATGAAAGAAGCAGCCACACAGGAATAGGCAATGCAAAACGAGCACAAAAGAGCCCACTGTAACTAAAGAGAGTGCATCAGGCCAATGCTCCCCATGCTAACCTTTGCTTCTTTTTTTTTTTTTTTTTTTAGACAGGGACTCACCATGTAGTCTACTCACGGCTAGCTTGGGATTGGCTATGTAGACCAACACAGCCTCAAATTTGTTACATCCATCCTGCTAGGGTCACAGTTGATGGGAGCACTTCCTAAAAACATTTAGATAGTGAGTCTGGGAATGGTGAACCGTTCAGTAGGTAAAGATACTGTCACCAGGCTTGATCTGTGTTTGACTCCCAAAATCCACGTGATGGAAGGAGAGAACCAACGTTCTCTCCTACGGTTGTTCTTTGACTCCCCCGCCACACACACAAGAATTAAAAATAAAGATTGTGAGTCAGATGCTAAATCCTTTGATAAAAATAGTGAAAATCAATATAGGTATACTGGCTGTCAACAACCCGGCGTCTTTGAGGGAAGTCTATACTTAACATTGAATAAACAGAATGCAGTTACAGGCAGAAAGTGTAGGCTGAGATTTGTGGGCCTGAAAATTTTGGGTTGAGGAAAAATATGGATGGAAGACAGATTAGATGTCCATCCTAAAGATTCTAATTGACAGGCAGATCTCTGTGAGTTCAAGGCCAGTCTGGTCTACAAGAGCTAGTTCCAGGACAGGCTCCAAAGCTACAGAGAAACCCTGTCTCGAAAAACAAAAACAAAACAAAACAAAAACAAAAGATTGTAATTGAGATATTAATGAAAACTCTTCTAGAATGACCAGAGCCTTGAGTTTTTAACAACAGTCTCTGGGTGAGGACCAATCTGCAGTGTGCTCTCTGGGCATCAAAGCCAGGAACAAAGGTCTCCTCTGTGACTTTGCTCCCAGCTGCACCTGTTTGGTAATGCCTGGCTCCTATCCCTGGCTCCTAATGACCTCTTCATCCACTGGTACGAAGCGTGATCCTACTTGGCCTCCCTCTATCCAGGCCTCAACATTTTTCTCTGCAGCTGCTTCTCTGTATCTCAGAATCGTCCTTTTCCTTTCTTTACTCTCCTCGGCTGAGTATTCTGGAATCTGTAGTTGGGCTGTTTGTAGCTCCGCGGTAGAGTACTTGTCCTACGGGTAGAAAATTAAAAAAAAAAAAAAAAAAAAAAGGCTGTTTCTCTGTCCCTTTTGTTGTCTGTCCTGTAACTTTGTCTTTCTCCAAACAAACTGTGTCCTCCTGGGAAGTATGGACCTGTTATTATTCCTCTGTGTGTCTGTGTCTGCAGGACCTGGTAGAACCTGGCAAATAGGAATCGGTTTCTCCTTACACTTGAAAACTTTACTGAGAAAGGGACTCAGTCTCTGTCTTCGTCCTGTCTTGCTCTGGTGGAGCTGGCTGCATGTCAAATGGTCAGCTAGAGAGCAGGGTAAAGCAGTGCTGTGATACTATGCAGGTGCCACCAGATTCTTTCTACAAACGAAACCGGGACTTTTCTCTTTCCGGGGTCCGGGAGCTGCAGGCCATGCTCCCCCCCCCCCCCCCGCCCCAGTCCCCACCTCCCTATCCCCCCCACCGTGCGGGGCGGCAGCTCCCCGCCCCAGTAGGCGGCTCTGTGCGGGCCAATCAGCGAGCGCATGTGCAAAAGAGCCTAAAAGCCCTCCTCTGGTGGCCAGACCGGTGCAAGATGGCTGCGGCGTGTCGGAGCGTGAAGGTAGACTGCCCTGTGCCTCTAACGTTTTGTTTTTCACGCAGGTTAGGACTGCGCTGGCAGGAGCTAGAGAGGAGAGATCGGGAGTAAAGGGTCCTGCTTATCCGGGCCTGGTTTTGTGGCAGCTGGGTGCAGTAGGTGAACATCAGCGTTTAACTGCATGTGTGTGAGGGATTAACAGAGATTCACGCCTGGGATGAGACACGCCCCCCCTCCCCTTGGTCCCAGCGGTGGGGAGAGGAAGCACATTGGGGTCACTGATTGTCCCCGCCCCGCGTCTTCGCGGAACTGGCAAGTGGGGGGTGCTTTGGACAGTAGCAGTTCACCGTGTACCTCTCTTCATAGGGCCTGGTCGCTGTGATAACTGGAGGAGCCTCGGGCCTTGGCCTGGCTACGGCCAAAAGACTGGTGGGACAAGGGGCCACAGCTGTGCTTCTGGACCTACCTAACTCGGGGGGTGAGGTCCAAGCCAAGAAGTTGGGAGAGAGCTGCGTGTTTGCCCCAGCCAACGTGAGTTACGACTCTCCCAGAGTGTGCAAGGGAAACTTGAGAGGGGTTCTCCCATAAGAGTGGTGTCTAGGGTCCGTTAGATGGCTTAGCCAGTAAAAGCACCTGCTACTATCCGTAACAACCTGAGTTTGATCCCCAGGACCCACATGGTATAAGGAAAGAACCGACTCTGACCTCCACACATGTGCCCTGGCACAAACATACAAATAAATCTAAGGGTGGTGAATTCATTCAGCTCCCTTTATCTTTTGACCTGAGTCCTTGAGCACATGAGAGCACCTGCAATAAAAACCCAGGGCTCAGCATGATGGGAATGAGGACTGGACACGGCAGAATTTCCTGGAGGAGATGTGAATAGTTGGAAATGCCTATCTTGCCCAGTGAGTTTGTATGTACGGAGTTGAAAAACTTGAACTCAGCAGAAATGGATTTTTAAAAAAGCTGGTTCATGTTCCTGTAGTTCTCAACAGGGTTGTATTGGAATATACTTCAGTGGTTGAGTTCTTGCCTAGCATGTGGGAGACTCCTCAGTTTGTCAATACTGCAAAAGAGAAAAGGCAAAAACAAGGTTGTATAGTGCCCTGATCCATAGTAGCTGAGAATTACCAGGGGCATAGGAATCCAAAGAGAGTACAGATTTAAAAACTGTTTTGCAATGCTTTTCTATAGTATCTACCATGATCCGCTTAATTCCGCCACAACTCTCTCTCGGCCTTCCTCTTGCTCTTACAATTCCATTCCCATCCAAGGACTGGGCTTGCCCTCCGCTCTAGGTTTAGTGGTGTGTGTATGTCAAGAAATAAATTCCTTTCCTTCATTTTACCCTTTCAAGGTGACCTCTGAGAAGGACGTACAAGCAGCTTTGACTCTAGCGAAAGAAAAGTTTGGTCGCATAGATGTGGCTGTCAACTGTGCAGGTATTGCAGTGGCCATTAAGACATACAACCAAAAGAAGAACCAGGTCCATACCTTGGAGGACTTCCAGCGGGTTCTCAATGTAAGGCCTTGGCAGATCTCCGGGGGTAGGAATAAGAAATGTCTGGTTGTGGGCATTCAGCTTTTTAAGCAAACAGAAGGCAGCTTCTGCCTTAGATCCTACATCATGGTTCTCCCCACCCTCCAGGTGAATCTCTTAGGCACTTTCAATGTGATCCGCCTAGTTGCTGGGGAGATGGGCCAGAATGAACCAGACCAGGGAGGACAACGTGGAGTTATCATTAATACTGCCAGTGTGGCTGCCTTTGAAGGCCAGGTATGTGGACAGGGGCAAAGTTCTTATCTGAATGACTTGTGGGGGCTCTTCCACTTAGAATCTCCACTCTTTTTCCAGGTTGGACAAGCTGCATACTCTGCATCCAAAGGGGGCATAGTAGGCATGACGCTGCCCATTGCTCGGGATCTGGCTCCCATAGGCATCCGTGTGATGACTATTGCTCCAGGTAGACCTTTCTTTCTTTTTTGCCATACCTAGAATTGGGTGGGATCCATAGGCAGATGAGGGAAGGTACCCACTACCTAAATATCAGCAACTTAGCAATAACGTGAGGAAGAGACAAGTAACTCTGAAAACAAGAATGAACTTTGGATTCTGGTCTCTTGTCTAGGTTTGTTTGCTACGCCACTGCTCACCACCCTTCCAGAGAAAGTGCGCAACTTCTTGGCCAGTCAGGTGCCCTTTCCCAATCGACTAGGTGACCCTGATGAATACGCTCAGATGGTACAAACCATAATCGAGAACCCATTCTTGAATGGAGAGGTCATCCGATTGGATGGGGCCATTCGAATGCAGCCTTAAAGGGTGAGAGAAGAAAAACACCAGCTTCTTTTCAGCGTGAAGGAAACCTAACGGCCATTTTGTAACTCTGCTCCAGTCACCCTCTGTGCCTAATAAATTCTCAAATTTACAGGATGTGAGCTTTCTTGTGTACTGGGAAACTAACATGGGGAAAGAGAGTGCAGGCTCTGAGGCTGGATAGCTAAGAGCCCCAGCGTGGAGTGGGAAAGGTGGTATTTTACACTTGTATTCTGTTACAACACATGCTTCACTGTATGGAGCAACTTTATTACTTAGGGTAGGTAGAAAGTGGAGGTTTGGGCTCAGTTCCCTCCTATTGAGAAGAGATTGGAGATAGGGGTATGTAGCATTTTCTTTTTGATTCCTAGCCACCTGTGAGATTGATAGGTGAGAAAGGAGATCACCATCCTGTGTTCAGCGGCTGGTGGTGTTGAACTGCAGAAAATACTGGGCAGTAGGTTGGTTGGTGTAGATGATCGAATTCAGATAATTTTGCCTGTGAAAATTCAAGGACACAGGTGATGTGCTTTCCCTGTCCCTGGTCCTTCCCTGTCATCCCTTCCCACCTACCCTCAGCCTTCCTCCCCATTGATACACCCTAGAACTCACTGGGTTTGTTGCTCCCTAGCTAACTCCTGGTTGAAGGAGCCCAGCCCCCTCCGGAATTCTGCACACAGTTGCTTCTCCTGTTCCTCTAGCTCCAGTGCTGCTTCAGCCAAGTTGATGGTTTGGCGTCCCCACTCAGCTTCCACGGACTTTTCTGCTTGGCGCTGTTCCTTTTTCTCTTGTCGTTGTATTTCTTGGGTTTTCCTGATGGCTGCTCGCTGCTCTGGAGACATGCCCTTCCAGCAATAGGGCAGGACCCTGTGAGGAGCCTGGGGGTGCTGGGCAGCCTGAGGATTCTCAGTCAGCAGATCACTGGTGATTTGTTTCTTGATCTCCATGAGGTTGGCCTCCTGTTGCTGCTGCTGTTCACGGCGCTGCAGCAGGGCCTGCTTAGCTGCCTGGTGGGTCCCCCAAATATAAGCAGTGTAAGGGCCCAGTCTTAAGAAACTTACTTGAAGGGGTGGGAAAAATACAGCTGTACTAATCTCAGAGAAGGGAGAGACATAGCATGGATTTTTAATGACCCTAAGGGTATGATGGAGGGGGAGAGAATGGCCAGGGCATTTCTCTGCCTTTAGTCTGAGATCAGGGATCTTAAGTCACCCTGTATGTGGAGGTAGGGGAGAGGTGACTTATGCTTTAATAGGCTCTTAGGTGGAAGTAGGGAGTTCTTGGGTAGATGAGAACGCTTGCACTGGTTTGAAATTGGGTGTGAGGAAAAAGTTGTGGGTAAGGTTCCCGTAGGACTTTGCTCAGGAATTGGGGTGGGCTTGGTGCACTGGATAGTCAGGACATACCTGGGCTTTGTTGGCATTGGCCATAGCAGTCCTCATGGCTGCTTTGCAGGACTCCTCCAGCCTGGCCAGTTCAGCAGCTCTTGTGTCCACGGCTAGGCGCAGCTGATCACTAAGCAAAGCTACACAGGGAAATAGGCCAGGGCATTGTACTTGCCTCTTCTAGTCCCCAGTCCAGGTTCACTCATTACCTATTTGTTTGACATACTTTATATTTGTGTATACAGATTTGAGTGTCAAAGTTAGTGATATGGAAGGAGTTACTCTTTGGGGTTACAGGTAGCAAAAGCACAGCAATTTGGGGAACAATGTAGTTCTGTCATATTTGAGCTGTGGCCTTAAGTAATTTCATCTCTCTAAGCCTCGGTCTACAGGTTATTTGTTAGGTTTTAAGGATACCACAGAATTAGCTCCTGTCTCAGAGAACTCCCTGCCTAGTCCAGTGTGGTGGTGTATGCCTATAATTCCAGCACTTGGGAGATAGAGGCAGGAAGATCAGAACTTCAAGGTCATCTTTGGCTATATAGCAAGTTCAAAGCCAGTGTGTTTCATGAGACCCTGTTTCAACACTCCCCACGCCAAGAAAAAAATCCTCCCTCTCTGGTGTGAGAGAGAGAGATCAAATAGGTAATCAGACCTCAACAACCTGGTAAGGTGAATGGCAGAGATGCATATAAGTATATTAAAGGTTTTGGGTGCTGAGAAAATAGCTCAGTGGTATGAGTATGTACTTAGCATATATGATGTCCTGGATTCTATCCCCAGTGCCAAAACAATAACAAATTGTTGAAGTTCAGAGATCAAGAGGAAAATGGCATGTCAGCCACGGCCACAGCATCAACAAAGCTACTAAATTTTTCCCAACCCCAGCCACACACCGGTCTCGCTGTTCTTAGGCCCCATCAGACCTTGGTGATTGAAAGTTGAAATATGAGCAGAAAGACATGGCCTTACCCAGGAAAGGTTTTCTCTAGTGTAAAATAAGGGTGTGGTCACAGACTGTATCATAGTAGTAATTGCTATTCTATGTGATGGAAATTATAATCCCTATTTTAAAGACAGAAACTGAGCTGTCAAGGTGGTGCATGACTGGAACCCCAGTATTCATGAGGCTGAGGAATGAGGATTAATGACTTCAAGCCCACCCTAGGCTGTATATACATAGCAAGAGCCTGTCTCATGAAATAAAAGAAAGACAAACTCAGTTATGGAGAGCCCAAAGCTGAAAGTAAGTAGAACCATAAAATGCTTCCCCCAGGACAGTGCCAAGAAGTCATGAATAATGGCTACAGTGTCAGTTGCTGAAGGAAGTCAAGGAGGTTAGGGTTTGTAGAGGCTAACCTTTCTGCCTCGGCTGGATGGGTAACTACCTCCTTACACAGTGCTATCCCCAGATCAGGTGAGCTCCCTGCTAGCCTACTGACCTGCACGCGCCTCCTCTTCTCTGGCTGCCTGTTGCTCCTGCAGCTGTTTCTCCAGGTTGTATCTGAACTGCTCCTGCTGCATTCTCAGGTGTGACTCCCTCTCCAGGTCCTCTCCAAGGAAGTACTGCATGCTGGCTGGGCCAAAGTATGGTTCGCTGTCATAGTAAGAGGCTGGATGCTCATAGAGTTGGTTGGGATCCCAGAAGTCAAATTCATGTCCATTCTTCAGTTGCTGTCTTTGCTCCCGAAAATCCTGCATTCTCTTGGATAACCGACATGCCCGTTCTGCCTCTTCCTTCTCAAGCATCTGTGCTACCAGATCATAGTGTGCACGCTTGGTATCTAGGAGTGATTGACAGGGACATGAAGACAACCCAGAAAAGAGCCCAGTCAACCAGTCTCTGTTCCTCATCTGACTTGTCTTAACACTCCCAGAGCCCCAGGCTCTATTCAGAGGAGGAATCGCCCAATTCCAGCCCACTCTCTCTCATACCTTTGTTTTGCCCCAGCCTTAGTTTACCATAAGCCGTATCATTGCTTCGCTCCATTGCTTCACGAATCTTTCGTTCCTCCACCTGGCTGTTCAGGGCTTCCACATCCACCTGGATCTCAAAGAAAGGGGCTAAATTAGAGTAGGGTCTCTGCATGGTACATTGAATGCTCTAACATGCTGTTTAGAAATTACCCCATTCTCTTTAGGACCTACTGGATAAAGTTCTAACCCCAGAACAAAGCTTGCAAACACCATTGTGGTCTTTATCTTTTTGTGCCCTCTTTCCCTGCCCCCTCACATTAGTCTCAGGAACTGTTAGTATTAGTCCAGTGATTTGAACCCACAGCCTTTGCTGTTTCCTCCATTTGGAAAGCCTTTCCTTCCTTTACCCCAACTTCAGTTTACCATTCAAGACTTGCTCAGGAAGGTTCTATCCCATAATCTAGGACCCATTGTCCAAATTGTAATGACATCAGATGCTCTATTATCTCCTCCACTAGGCTGTGAGCTGTTTCAGGGTAGAAGGTAGGCCTTAGCTATCATTATATTCCTCCACTGTCCAACATAGTACTTGGTATAGGGTGGATCCCAGGGAAATTCTTGCAACCAGGAGATCAGACCACTCAAACTTCAGTTTGCTTATGGTCAGGTAGTATGCTCTGATTTTTCAAAGTTGACATCTCAATGCTTTATTTGGTCTCATTTTACAGAGGAGGACAGGATAGATTACATATCATAAAGCCACATATATAATAGCAGACCTGGCTTTGAACACAAGTGTGGTGTCTTTTCTAGCTCATTAGGCTGCATCCGTTCTCTATCCACCTACTCAGCAGTCCTTTTTTTTAAATTAAAGTAATCAATACTTTCTCTTTCATTGTAAGTTACTTAAAACATTTCAAAATGGTACAAAAGGGCATACAGTTTAGTGAAGAATAAACAGCTGTGAAGGTTAATATTGTCAACATGGTCTGGTAAGATGCTTCAGTGGATAAAGTTCAGGCCTGAGAGAGTCTGATACCAGAGAGCCACATCGTGGAAGGAGAGGGCCAACTCTTACAAGTTATCTTTGGACCTGCACATTCACACTGTAGCATGTATATACCACATGCTCCTCCCAAATAAATAATACTAGCATCTAGAACCACTTAGGAGAGAAACCTTTGGACATGTCTATAAGGAAGTTTCTAGATTGGATCATTTTAAGTGGGGAAACCTGGCTTAACTGTGGGCAGTACCATACCATGAATTAGGGTCCTGTATTGAATAGAAAGGAGAAAGTGAACTTAATTCTGCTTCATAACTGTGGGTACAAAGTGGCCAGCCACTTCCTGCTTCTTCCCTCCATAATGGATTATATACTCAAATTGAGCCAAAACCCTCCTTCCTTGTATTGCCAGGCATTTTGTCATAACAGGAAAAATAACGAATATAACTGTCATATTTAGCCTTGCAGAAATCCTGTAAATATTCTTTACACACTGTTGTGGCTCCGTGTTGTTTCTCAAGAACCAGTTACAGTCCAAGAGTTGACCAAAGAGGAGCCAGCTGTCACCTTATCGTTTGTCCCTGCACAATTCTGACACTTCCTAAGCCTGTCCAGGCATATGAAGTTGGCTCCCCAGCTCCTTCCTTTCCACTCCTACGGCCTTCTTGAATCCAGAGGGGCTAAAATGCTACATTCCTTTCTAGGTGTAAGAGGGAAGTAACCCCAGTCTTGTAAAGTGGTTTCCATTACCCACTCACCCCCATGATTCGGTTCTGCACATTGAAGAATCGGCATTGTCGCTCCTTTTCTCGATTTTTTCTAGCCTCAATGGCTGCTATCTCCTTGGGATCTGGTGCGAGGTCTAACTTATACATCTGGAGTAATGAGAGGTGGAATGAAGCATCAATGCTGGCACTGTCCTTCACCATACTGTACCGCTAGTTCTTCCTCCCTTGCCACATCTCACTAGTTATGACCCTGAGTTTACTTTCTGATGCTTCCTATCCGTGCCCTCAGTCTCTGCTGTCACCACACTAAGTCAAGCTTTGCTCTAATGTCAGACAACAGTCCCAGAAACCTTGATGGTCTGTTACTCTAAAGTTCTCCTCTCTGCCATGGCCACCAAGGGGATCTTTCTGAAAGTGAGTCAGCTCATTGCAATCCTTAGCTTAAAGCCTTTGTAAGCAGGTCCAAGTGCAGAGAATAAGAGACTGCAGAATGTCCCCTAGAGGGGACATCTGTATCATATCCCCTCCTCCCAAGGCTCAGTAACCATTGCAGAAAAAGGGGTGGAAAGACTAAGAGTCAGAGGTGGTAGATGGATACAGGGAAAGTGTCCTCTGGACATAGCAGGGGCAGCTGTGCGTGTGAACCCACAGAGATTTTGACAGCATGCACAAACCCTGTGCAAGCTTAAGCTAGATCAAATCCCACCATGAAGAAAGGAAGTGGGCACCCTAGTGAAGGAGCTGTTGGCAACTGATAGCTGCTGGAAGAGGAGAGTCAGTTTTCTTTAAGAGTGTAGAGCCCACTCTTTTTATGGTATTTTACTTATTTATTTTTGAGACAGGGTTTTTCTGTGTAACAGCCCTGGCTGTCCTGGAACTAGCTTTGTAGATCAGGCTGGCCTCAAACTCACAGAGATCCACCTGTCTCTGCCTCCCAAGTGCTGGGATTAAAGGTGTGTGCCACTACCACCCGGCTTTATTTTTGTTTTTCAAGACAGGGTTTCTCTGTGTAGCCCTGGCTGTCCTGTTCTTAGTAGACCAGGCTGGCCTTGAATTCAGATCTGCCTGCCTCCACCTCATGATTTCTGGGAATCCAGGTGTGTGCCACCCAAACTGATCTTAGTGAGTTTGAGGCTAGCCTAGTTTACAAATTGAGTTCCGGGACAGCCAGGGTGGTTACACTAAGACACCTTGTCTCTAAAAACCAAAAGAAGTGTGTGCCACCACAATCTGTACCCTACTCCTAAATTGACCATGCTCCAGTAGAAGGTCACACATTCAATAATATATTGTCAGCACAAACCCGACATGATGGGTGAAAAAAAAAAGAGCACATAAAGTTGGGTGGGGGCAGGGAAAGGGAGCTAGATCTGGGAAGAGTTGGGGGAGGGGTAAGTATGATCAAAACACATTGTACAAAATCCCCAAGGAACTAATAAAATCTTTGTAAGCAGCTCTAAAACAGGTATCTAAAAGATAATGTAAAATAGGTGAATGAATTTAATTGATAAAAAAAAGATAAGGTTCAACTCTCTTTGTTAGCGCTCAAAAGGCCAGGGCAGGAAGATCAGGAGTTTGACATCAGTCTGGGTTACATAGCCAGACTCTGTCTCAAAATATAAACAGGAAAACTTAAAAAAAATGTTATTCATTGGCCAGGCAGTGGTGGCACAGACCTTTAACCCCAGCACTCGGAAGGCAGACACAGGTAGCTCTCTGAGTTTGAGACCAGCCTGGTTTATAGAGCGAGTTCCAGGACAGGCTCCAAAGCTACAGAGAAGCCCTGTCTCAAAAAACAAACAAAAAAACCCCAATATGTTTTTTTAAAAAAGATATATTTATTTATTTTGTATACAGTGTTCTGTCTGCTTGTATGCCTGCAGGCCAGAAGAGGGTACCAGATTTCATTACAGATGGTTGTGAGCCACCATGTGGTTGCTGGGAATTGAACTCAGGACCTCTGGAAGAACAATCAGTGCTCTTAACCTCTGAGCCATCTCGCCAGCCCCAAACCCCAATGTTATTCATGAATTCTCTCTCTCTCATACACACACACACAATAAATATTACAGATAGAACAATAGTAGATTTCACAGTATAGGGAGTAGTTTGAAAAGAGACAAGACATTTCAATGGGACCAGCAATTTCAATATGTTGAGGGGATTGTTTTATGCCAGGATTTCTCTGTCACCCAGGCTGGCTTGAAGTTGTAATACTTCACCAGACTTTCAAGTACTAACATTACAACTACACCTACTTTAAGTTAGGGAATTGGTTCATTGATTGCTATTTTGTCAGACTTCCAAACTTACATGTGGGCTATATATATTTTTCTTGTTGTGTCAACTATTTCACAGTTACAAAATGGTTATTGGAAGTTATAGAAATAGGAAGAGTTGGAGTACTTGAAGAGAGGCCAGATTGCCTGGAGCACTGTAACCATAGGAGACAGTGGGGTGAGACAAATTGAAAAGGTGTGTTGGGACTGGCTCTTAAAATCCTGTAGTAATGGGCCTGGGAGTGTGGGTCACTTGGTAATAATGTGCTTGTTAGCATACGTGAAGCCCTGGCTACAATCCACAGTACCACATAAACCTGGATTGAGTAGTGCATGCCTATAATCTCAGCGCTTTGGGGAGATGGAGACAGGAGGATCGGAAGTTCAAGGTCCTCTTCAAATACAGAGTAAGAACTGGTCTCAAGAAAATGTCTTAAGGGCTGGTGAGAGAGTTCAGGGGGTAATACTTGTCAACAAGACTGCTGAGCTGAGTTTGATGCCTGAAACCTACATGGTAGAAAGAGAACCGACTCCTACAAGCTGCCCTCTGCCCTCCACATGTGTGTGCCCACACTCCCCTCCCCTCACTAAATAAAATAAATGTAATAAAGCTTGCCTTTAGATTGTCTTCAAGAGACCCTGGTATGAGGAGAAATATTAGATTTATGTTTGCAACTCCCCACCTCCACCACTTATGTGTCATATGAAGGAACATGGACCACTTATCTGACTAGGTAAGTAATAAAATAAAGGGGAAATTTTATTTCAGAAAAGCTGCATGTCTGTGTGATGAGTGGGCAACAGAAAACAATACTGAAGAAGCTAGAAGGCCAATGTAGAGACCACTGAGGTTAACCAAAAAGACATGGCTATTGATTTGAGCAGGGCTATTTTAAGGAGAGGGTGGGCTGGATAAATGTCTCATTAAAGGGTAGTCTCACACCTAGAAAGACAAAGGAAAAGTAGTAAAGTCTGGGTTAAAGAATGTGTCCAGGGTTGGGGAGAGGACTCAGTGGGTAAAGCACTTGCTATGCAAGCATGAGGACCTGCGTTCAGATCCCTGGGACCCACAGAGAAGCCAGTTCAGTTTCTCCGGAAGGAAATAAACGCAATTACCATCTTGATTTTAGTCCACTGAGACCCAATCTGGACTTCTGCTTTCCAGAACTGTATGAAAATAAGTTTTTATTAGTTTATTAAGTTTAGGATGATTTGTTGTAGCAGTAGTATGAAACTAATGTTTAGTGGAAGATAGACTTTATCTAAAGCCACCAGCCCTGTTCAGTAGTCAAGTGACATACATTGGGTTAAATAAAATACAATATTAAAACCACAAAGGGGCCAATGAGATGGAACAGTGGGTAAAGGTGCTTGTAACCAGGCCTTATGCGTTCTACCTCTTGGATCCACATGGTGGAAGAGAACTCACTCCTCTATGTTGTCCTCTGACTTCCACACACACCCACAGAACAAAAGCCCATGAAACAGTTATGGTTACAAAACAGTAATGGTGTGTTTGTATGTTGATGTGTCTGTGCAGTTATACCACAGTGCACTTGTGGAGGTCTGAGGACAACTTGCAGGAACTGACTTTCCCCTCCCATCATGTGGGACCCAGAGATCAAACTCAGGTCAAGCCTGGTTACAAATGATAAGCCATCTCATCAGTTTATAATTATTGACTTTAATAGCAATTATCTTTATTATTAATGAGGTTTCACATGTGTCTGACCATTTGCTTAGTGATTTGTCAAGTGTCCATTCATCTTGTGTTCATTTTAGGGATTTTTTTTGCATTTAAAATCTGTAGGTAGGGGCTGGAGAGATGGCTCAGAGGTTAAGAGCACTGACTGCTGTTTCCGAGGTCCTGAGTTCAATTCCCAGCAACCACATGGTGGCTCACAGCCATCTATAATGAGATCTGGTGCCCTCTTCTGGCACGCAAGCATACATGGAAGGAATGTTGTATACATAATAAATAAATAAATTTTGAAAAATAAAATAAAATAAAATCTGTAGGTATACAAAACAAAATTATACACTGGGCGGTGGTGGCGCACGCCTTTAATCCCAGCACCCGGGAGACAGAGGCAGGTGGATCTCTGTGAGTTTGAGACCAGCCTGGTCTACAGAGCAAATTCCAGGACAGGCTCCAAAGCTACAGAGAAACCCTGTCTCGAAAAAAAAATCAAACTATACGTATTTATTGGTTATTATGTTTCAATACATACATATGCTATGTAACATTTAAAGCAGAGTAAATCTACCTCCTTGAACACTTATCATTCCTTTTTTCCAAAACAGGGTTTCTCAGTAGTCCTGGCTGTCCTAGAACTCATTGTGTAAACCAAGATAGCCTTCAACTAGAGATCTGCTTACCTCTGCCTCCCCAGTGCTGAAATTAAATAAGTACACCACCACTTAGCAAATGCTTCTAACCACTGAGCCCTCCTCCAGCCCTCATTTCACATCCTAAGAGTGAATTTTGGTAAACTTAAATTTTGTAGCATGTACCCATCTTTTTCTTTGGATGAAGTGTTTCTAGCTATTTAAGAAGTCTGCTGCAAAGTGTGATAGCTCAAACTCATAATCCCAGCAGCTGGAGGCTGAGAGAAGAGGACTGTTAAAAATTAGAGGTCACCCCGGACAACATAGGCCTGTTTCAAAAATAACCATCATGGATGCTAATGCTGTTCCCAGAAGAAATGAGTTATTAAATATAAATCTCAGTGCCAGGTTATTTGTTAGGGAGGTCTCAGAGGCACCTAAAACATAGGCTCTTGTTATTTCCCTTGGTTGTTCACCATAACTAGATGGTAAGAGCCTCCTGTTAAAGATATCACACACTTTAGCTGCTGGGCATAGAGAAATCAATCAGGACCAACAAGGAAATGTCCTCCATGCTGGCTAGTTTTCATAGTTCCAGAAGGTGCTACCCAGGCCACCAGGGCAAAAAGACATCTTACCTAGCAGTGAACCCAGCATGCTATAAATGCCAACCCTCCAAGTAAGATGTACCCACTGGTGTAGTAATGATATGGCTATTATAGGGTAACCAACCACTCTGATTAGATTTGAGACCTGGTCCACAAAAGGGAATTCATGCCTAGTTCTGTAAAGCTGGTCAGAAGTCCATGTCTGGGGAGGTCATAGGCCCTAGGCCATACTACTACTACTACTGTTTTGCTAACTGTCTTTTAAATATATAAATACAAATATATTTATATTCATAGATTAGTGCTGTTCTCAACTGCGGTCAGTTGCCTTTTTGCTGTAGGCAAGTTTATGCAGAGACTTATAACTGTTCATACTGTTGAAAATAAGTGACTGTTGAATGCCTAGCTTTAAATGAGATGTGTATCACCACTAGTCCAAAGTTCAGGGAACACTGTGTTAGAATAAGTGGGAAGGATGTAAAGAACTGGAGGATGGGGAGGGTATCATGAGATGCTGTCTTTCAGACACGACACGGCCATGCACTCATGAATTCACAGCAGCTGTGGTTATCTGGACGAGACCTGTACAAGAGCAACCCAGTGAACCTTCCAGCCTGGATGGGTGAGGAGCTCATGAGACTCCAACCCTAGTTGAAGGCCTATTAGAAATTGATGATTGCTGAGGTAAGTTTTCTTGCAGGACATACCATGCACACATGGGCAGGACTAATTGGACTCTGAGTTACAAAAGCAAAAGGGGGATCTGATGAGGGTTTAGAGGGCAGAGAGGTTGGAGTGGGGATGGATATGGACCATATTCATTGGTACCAAATATGAAAGTAGAAAAGGATTTTTAAAAGACCAGGTGTGGTGGCGCATACCTTTAATCCCAGCATTTGGGAGGCAAAGGCACGTGAATCTCTGTGTTTGAGGCCAGTCTGGTCTTCATAGTAAGTTTCAGGACAGCCAGGGCAATGTGGAGAGACCCTACCTCCTCGACAAAAAGAACTAAAATATATTAAAACCAACCAATCAACCCCCACCTAAAACAAAATTATTTCCCTAGTCTGAATTCATAGATATTCTCCTATACATTCTTCTACAATTCTAAAGTTTTTCCTTTATTATGTTTTTTAATTCATTTGAAACTGCACTTTGTAAATATTTAGAAATAGGGATACAGTTTAATTTTCTCCTAAGCTCCATCTCATCTTTGAAAATTAAATAGTAAAATCTTTTAAATTATATGCAATTACGGCCTTTGGTTATTTTATTCCCTCTTGTTGACTGTGGCTGTTTTTCCAACAGAGCTTCATTTTCAGCTTTCATATAAGATTCTATCAACCGAGTTTTCTCACTTTCCTAGACTCTTTAGGATTCTTCCCAGCTGTTAGACATTATTTAAAAACAGCTACAGAAATAGGACTGGGGAGATGGCTTGCTGGTTAAGAACACTTCCCAGTCTTCCAGAGTATCAGAGATCTCTCAGTACCCATCAGGTGGTTCACAACCACCTGTAACTCTGGCTCCAAGAAATCTGATGCCCTGTGTCTATGGCATACACACATACATAAACATACACACACACACAAATAAAAATGAATCTTAAAATAGTTACAGAGCTGGGTGGTGGTGGCACATGTCTTTGTTTGATTCCTGTACTCAGGAGGCAGAGGCAGATGGATCTGAGCTCAAGACCAGCCTGGTCTACAGAGTGAATTCCAGGGCATCCAGAGCTACACAGAGAAACCCTGTTTGGCAAAACCAATTCCAGGACAGGCTCCAAAGCTACAGAGAAATCTGTCTCAAAAAAAAAAAAAAAAGTTACTGTAATAGCTGTGGAAACGACTTTCTGAAAATGGCGCTAACCCCAGTCTATAAATTTAAACTGTTGCCACACTATAAGGCTGCTAAAGGGATGACTCAGTAGACACCCTGGGTTGCTAAGAGCATGACTTAGTAATGAGCAGATATAAGGTAATAGAAGGTGGTTGAAAGGATGAAGAAAAGAGATTGTAAGTGAGAAATGGGTATAAGGAAGAGAGAGGAGGGAAACAGGGACGCCAATGAGGGAGTCAGACAAAGGCAGAAAGAGCGAAGAGAAAGATGGGGATAAAGGGATGGTGTCATAGACATAAGATCCAGTGGGAATGGGACTGGGGAGAAACGGATGGGGGTGGGAAGGACAAAGCTGGAGCACTGGCTTAAGGATTCGGACCCCTGGTGTTCACACAAGATACCTTTCTCAGTACACAATTCCAACTTTGAAGCTCCTAAGTGGATTGGGTCCAAGTTGGCTCTAGGATTTGCGACGGCAGTCTTTGAATCTGCTTGAAGAATTAAGAGAGGAGCGGGCGATAGAGGCAGGATCTCAGAAACTACTTTCCCCAACTTGTATCTCCGTTGTCTAGGAGTCTAGGAGTCCCCTCACCCTCCTTCATACTCTAACCTCACCTAAGTCCTCCCTAAAATCCGTCCTCTTAGTCCAAACCGCCCGCCCCTCCGAGGGTGCCTCCTTCTAACTCCCAACTGAGCCCTTTGCTGGAGCCCCCAGACCGGCTAGACTCCAAAACAGCAGAGCGCCCGCCTCCCACTCGCCCTGGGGAGCCGGGAGGGCATAACCTTGCTGTAACTTCCGACCTGTCTTAATAAGCGTGGGCTCAGGCCCCGCCTGCCTTCACTTCTCCCCCACAGCGATCCGTCTGGGCACTAACGCGTCCCTAGTCCGCTGTTGCTTAGACGGTTGCGGTTGCGCAGCAACTACAAAGGGGGGCGGGGTCCAAACTCCCGGCACGCGCACGAACCAACCAACAAAAAACGCTCTTACAGGAGGAAGTGACTGCTCTCTGACACCGGAAGCCGGAAATCTGATTAGCTTCTACTTATTATCGCGAGGTTTACCGTACACCCGGCTTGCACCGCGGTATTTCCCGCGCGGGCTAACCTCGGTTCCCAGGAGCGAGGGGCGGCCTCTCCTACGGTAGCGCCGCTGCCATGGGTTTCCTGAAACTGATTGAGATCGAGAACTTTAAATCGTACAAGGGTCGACAGATTATCGGACCATTTCAGAGGTTCACCGCCATCATTGGACCCAATGGCTCTGGTGAGATAAATCCGGCTGCGGCCCTGTGGGTGTCCCGGTCGGGTCCCCCTGTCTGTCTCCATAGTAGTAGAACCTATCCCATGCAACCTGAGACGTTGTGAACCCTCAAATGTCCCTTGCTCTTCTTGGTATTATTCAGCTCGAACTCGCTCCCCCTTCAGCCATGCACTTAACTTGAGTCTCTTCCCAGATGTCAGTTGGCCGAGTTTTGTGCAGACCCCTCGGTCCGGAATGGTATGGGCCGAGCTGTGCGTTGCCCCGCCCACAACCCCTCCCGCCAAAAGAGGCGTTCCTGGAACTTGCTGCCAGTGTTTGGCCGGTGGCTCCTTTCCGGTCTGTTTTGTTCCACCTTCCTGGTCTTAAATTTGACACCTCTGGGAAACTTTGGGACCGTTATCTCTGCCGTGCGTCGGATCTCTAGTAGTTTACTCTCTGTTTTAGCCAGCCTCCCTCCGCACCCCCGCGTCTCACTAGAACACTCCAGTTCCTTTTCCTTCTTTTCAGCTGCGGCACTTTGGAGTTTTAGACCCAGTGCTCTGCTCAACAGAGTGCAATTCCGACCCTCGCCCCCTACGCACTTAAGACATTGTTGCCTCGATTTGTTCCTTTCGTATCAGGAAGCCGTAATGAATCTGAACTTGTTGGCTTGCCACATTTGTTGAATGTTTCGGGGTTTATTGGTTAAGTTTATGCGGAAAATAAGCCAAGTCCGTGATCGCAGCAAACTTACTATAGAAGATAAAGTACAAAATGTATTTAGGCTGTTATAAATGCTCTGTAGAAAAGGGGTTAAGCTGATAGCTTAAATTGATTTTGGTAGTAAGTAAGCCTATTTTTTCATACTTAAGTCTACTATCTTAATATCTTGATAATCATCTTAATATCTTAGTAATCATATATAATTGTATAAAATATATTAATTGATATCTTAATATATCGTGTCTTAATGTTTTATAGCATGTGAACTCCTCTTACCTATCCCTAGAAATGTCAGTTGGGAATCTTGGCTGTGTTCCTCCACTCCAGAGATGCTCTAGTTTACTCTTTTTCTAGCCTGGCAGGCCAGTCTTGCCTTAAAGTAGCTTATAGCAAATATTTTCCCTGGACTCTTGCCTGTGTTTTGTTCTCTGCTTAGAGCAACGTTTCCCAACACTGGCATTTGAGCAGCACACTTTGCAGTGGGGTTGGTCCTGTGTTGAGCTGTATTTCTGGCTTCTGCCCTCTAAATGACAGCAGGTCCACTTCCCAGAAGTGACCATCAAAAATGTCTCCTAACAGTGCCAGGGTCCAGGGATGGGGGTGATGATGACAGGTTACTTCCTTCCCCAACAAGATTTAAGAGCCACTGGCACCAGATGGTGGTTACAGGCCTTTAATCCCAGCACTCGGGAGGCAGAGGTAGGTGGATCTTTTTGAGTTCGAGGCCAGCCTGGTCTACAGAGCTAGTTCCAGGACAGTTAGAGTTGTTACACAGAGAAATCCTGTCTCTGGGAAGAAAAAAAAAAACCACTGGCCTAGAGGGTTAATGGCACTAAATTTCTTAGGGTTTTGATATTGTGCCACTTGTTAAAATCCAGTCCTCTCAGCATTATTAGAATTATAATCCAGCTATTTTGAAAAATGAGTTCTTACCCTCTCTATTCTTTTGTTTTTTGAGACAGTATCTTAGGCTTCAAACTCTTAGTCATGCCTCCCCCTCCCAAATGCTGAATGTGTTATACCACACCTGCCTTCTGTCTCTCCATATCTTTCAAAGCTTGGCTCTATAAAGCACTCCTTGATCTTGGTTCCCATTTTGTAAATTGCTCTCTCTCTTTTTCTCTCTCTCTCTGGCACAGAGTCCTTCCTTCTGTCTGCCCATCCATCCGTCTGTATAGCTTTTGAACCTGTCCTGGAACTCACTCTATAGTCCAGGCTGGCCGTGAACTCACAGAGATCCACCTGCCTCTGCCTCCCAAGTCCTGGGATTAAAGGCGTGCGCCACCACCTCCTGGCTCAGACTTTTTTTTTTTTTTTTTTGGTTTTTTTCGAGACAGGGTTTCTCTGTGGTTTTGGAGCCTGTCCTGGAATTAGCTCTTGTAGACCAGACTGGTCTCGAACTCACAGAAATCCGCCTGCCTCTGCCTCCCGAGTGCTGGGATTAAAGGCGTGCGCCACCACCGCCTGGCTAAGACTTTATTTTCTGTCACAAATTTATAGTACCTGTTTTGTATCTTCATCATTAGAGTATGAGTGTCCTCAAGAAGCTATTTCTTGAGATGTTTTGTTAGTGTTCACACTGCACATTAGAAAAATGTTTGCAGCATTGAAGAATTGTGAGTAGTTGTGAGGTGTTAATCCTTGAAACTCATGAAAGAAGCTCAAAGATTGGAAATTGGTGCTTGAAAGACCGAATTCCAGTTTATGTTATGTGCTACTTCTGCTGCAATGGCGAGACAGTCTAGATTGTAGAGCAGTACATCTGTCATTCATTCATTCGTCTTTATTATTTATTCATTCAGCCAAGGCAGGATTTCTCTTTATAGCACTGGCTGCCCTGGATCTGTAGACCAGGTTGGCCTCGAACTCAGTGATATCCACCTGCTTCTGTCTCCAGAGTGCTGGGATTAAAGGCATGCTCCACCACCACTTGGCAGATCTGCTCTTTATTGAACACCAAATTGATCTTGGTGTTTGTTGTTCATTTGTTGAGATAGGATCTCATCTTCCATACTGGTGTCAAACTCTAGTTCGTCCAGAGTGCTGGAATTAGAGGCGTGCACTTCCTCCTGGTTTAATACAGCGTTTGGATTTAAACTGCTGGATAAGCACACACTTCAGCTGGGTCACAACCTCAGACTCACCAGGCTGATTTTTGAAGGTCTTTAGCAAACAAGTAACAGGATGAAAGACAATGAGCTGGATCTTGAAGCTGGATGTAGGTAGACTGCTTTGTCACCCTGTCAGCTGAAGCAAAGAACTGGCACGTTTAACTTGAGGAGTGACGGAGGTTTCTTCCTTTTTAAAGCAGAGGAAATGCCTATTTCCTAAGACTTTTGGATAAGCTAAATTGGGTAATTAATGTGAACATGAATCACAAAGTTGTATGAATCATGTGATGTAGTATTTTTAAGAAAATAGCTGATTATACACTGGTATTTTAGTAAGTATTAAAAAGAGTCCAGGGTGCTGTCAGACAAAAGAGAAGGCTGCAGAGATGGCTCAGTCTGTCAAGTGTTTGCCACACGAACATGAGTTTGGACTCTCAGCACCCACTTAGGAAGCAAGCTGGGTGTGGTGCTCTATACCCATAACCCAGCACTGGGGAGGAGGAGACTGCAGGATACCTGGGACTTGCTGACCAGCTAATCTAACTTAGTTGGTGAGCTTCCAGACCAAGAGAGATCCTGTTTCAAAAAATAAGATGAATAGTTATTTAAAAAAGAGACACCCACCATCAACCTCTGACCTCCTCATGCTTGCACATAAATTGGATGTTTAAAAGAAGCCAAGTATGTTAAAAATAGTATACTAATGATATAATTTTGGTAACATAAATTTTAAAAGTTTGAGAACCTGATACTTGCTAGGTTTGATGCCACACATCCATAATCTCAGTACTTGTGCAGTTAAGGCAAAAGATTGCTGAGTTCCAGGTCAACCTGGGCTGCATAGTAGAACCCTGTACCGAAAAAAAAAAAACAAAAACTTTGTACTGATTTTGCTACTCAAGTTTGTTTGTTTTGGTACATTTCTTTCTTTTTGCCTCATTTAATCAAGAGACTGGACTGAGTGATTTCAAAAAGTACAAAACGTTTTCCAAATGTATGATTCAGTGGTACATATCTGAGCAGACTCAGAATTATATCAAGTTTCACTCTTTAATGCTTTCTTTTTTTCTCTTTTCCTTCCTTCCTTCCTTCCTTCCTTCCTTCCTTCCTTCCTTCCTTCCTTCCTTCCTTCCTTCCTTCCTTCCTTTCCAGGGTTTCTCAGTAACTAAGGAGCCAATCCATAGACCAGGCTGGCCTCACACTCCACCTGCCTCTGCCTCCCGAGTGCTGGGATTAAAGGCGTGCATGCGCCACCATCACCCGGCTCCTCTTTAATGTTTTTATTTAATTATTTTTTAAAATGACATTTATTTTGTGTGTGTGTGTGTTTGTATGGTTGATGTTAGTGTCTTTTCCCCCCAATAACTCCTTATTTATCTATTTATTTATTTATTTATTTCAAGATAGGGTTTCTCTGTGTAACAGTCCTGACTGTCCTGATCCTTGCTCTGTAGACCAGGCTGGCCTCGAACTGAGAAATCACCTGCCTCTGTCTCCTGACACCACTTGGCAACTCCAGCTTATTTTTTGAGACAGGGTCTCTTATTGGCCTGGACCTCATCAACTGGGCTGTATTGCCTGGCCAACAAGCTCAGTATTTTGTCTCCACTTTCAATGCTAGGTGATGGGCATGCACCAACACAGCCAGCTTTTTAAGTGGATGTTAAAGAGTCCAAACTCAGGTCCTTATGTTTGGGTGGCAAGCTTGGTACTTGTGTAGGGATCAGAGAACAGCTTTGCAGGAGTCAGTTCTCTCTTCTGTCTATGTGCGTCCTGGGGATCAAATTCAGGTTAGCAGGCTTGGTGGCTACTGCCTTAATCTGTGGAGCCATCTCAATGGCCTGTTCATAGGTTTTCTTATTCCTTTGCTTCTTTCCAAGTTTTGTTATGAACATTTGCAAACATATATGTGGTAGCAGGGTGTGGTGGTGCACAACTTTAATCCCAGCTCTCTGGAGGCAGAGGCAGGTGGATCTCTGAGTTCCAGGCCAGTCTGGTCAATATACAGAGTCTGTCTCTTTCTGTCTCTGTCTCTGTCTCTCTCTGTCTGTCTCTCTCTCATGTGCCCACTTAAACATTTGAAAATAAAGACTTAGCATTTCCCCTTTAATTGCTTCAGCATCATATAAAATTATTATCCTGTCTTATCACTATTTCATTATTACAACAAAGGAAATTTTTTGTGTGTCATCATTTATCTAGTTTTTCTTTAAGCTTCAAGCTTCTATAGTTGCTCAGTTTATCTAATATATATTCAAGCTTCCCTAATTGCTTCCCAAAATGTTCATGTTTCTTTTTTTGAATGAGTCCAATCATAGTTTATACTCTCAAGTTGGGTGGGATTTCACACACTTGTAATCCTAGTATGTGGGAAGCTGAGGCAAGAAGCTTGTGACTGTAAAGCCAAATTGGACTGTGTAGAAATTTTTTCCTAAAATGAAATAAAAGATTAACCTATAGTACCATCCACGTTTTATTTTGTCTTTATTTAGTAATGGGGATGGAACCCAGGGTCTTGTGTGCTAGTAAAGCCCTACCTCCACTCCTGGTACAGATAGCGAGTTTTTTAAAAGAGCAGGCCCTTTGTGTTGTGGAACATCCTATAATCCTGTTTTTTTTTTATTTGTTTTTTTTTTCTTTTTTCTTTTTGTAGTGTCATTCTTTTCTGTATTGCTTTATAAATAATACCATTCAAAATTTCCACTTCCTTCCCTCCTCGCATTTCCTTCCCGCTCACCCACTCTCCCTCCCATCCCCCTCCAGTCCTAAGAAAGGGCAGGGTAGCCTGCCCTGTGGGAAGTCCAAGGCCCTCCCCCTCCATCCAGGCCTAGGAAGGTGTGCATCCGAATAGAATAGGATTCCAAAAAGCCAGTACATGCAGTAGATACAAATCCCAGTGCCATTATCTTTGGCTTCTCAGTCTGCCCCAATTGTCAGCCACATTCAGAGAGTCCAGTTTCATCCCATACTCACTCAGTCCCAGTCCCCATGCTCGTTCAGTTCCAGTCCAGCTGAATTTGGTGAGCTCCCATTAGATCAGGCACACTGTCTCAGTGGGTGGACCAACCCCTCGTGGTCCTGACTTCCTGGCTCATATTCTTCCTCCTTCTGCTCTTCAACTGGACCTTGGGAGCTCAGTCCACTGCTCCGATGTGGATCTCTTTCTCTATCTCCATCTGTCTCCGGATGAAGGTTCATATTTGTATTTTTGGGTCTGGGTTATCTCACTCTGGATAGTGTTTTCTATTTCCACCCATTTGCATGCAAAATTCAAGATGCCATTGTTTTTTTACTGCTGAGTAGTACTCTAATGTGTAGATGTGCCACACTTTCTTTATCCATTCTTCCATTGAGGGGAATCTAGGTTGTTTCCATCTTACACCTGCCAGAATGGCTAGAATCAAAAATACCAATGACAACCTATGCTGGAGAGGATGTGGAGTAAGGGGGAACACTCATCCATTGCTGGTGGGAACGCAAACTTGTAAAACCACTTTGGAAATCAGTGTGGCGGTTTCTCAGAAAATTGGGAGACAACCTACCTCAAGATCCAGCGATACCACTCTTGGGAATATACCCAAGAGATGCCCAATCATACTACAAAAGCATTTGTTCAACTATGTTCATAGCAGCATTATTTGTAATAGCCACAATCTTGTTTTGTTTTAACTCATAAAGCTAAGGGAGATCTTGAATTCTTGTTTTTTTCAAGGTAAGGCTTCTCTAACTGTCCTAGAACTTGCTTTGTAGACCAGACTGGCCTTGAACTCAGGGATCTCCCTTCCTCTGCCTCCTGAGTGCTGGGGTTAAAGGCTTTGACCTTGAACTCTTATTGTGTTTTGCTTGTGTGTCCATCTGTACGCGTGTGCTTGGTGCTGGTAGAGGCCAGAAGAGGGTGTTTTATCCCCTGAAACCTAGAGTTTCAGATGATTGTGAGTTGTCTTGTGGGTGCTGAGAGCCAAAACCTGGGTACTCTGGAAGAGCACTGAGCCAACCTTGAACTTTTAATCCTTAATTTTCCTGCTTTAGTCCCCTGAAGGTGGGCTAGGGTTAGAAACATGCTACTATACCTGCTTTCCTTTTAGTCTTTCTAGTCTTTGGGGGATTGTTTTGATTTGTTGTTATTGCTTGAGGCAAGGTCTTACTATGTTGATCTGACTGGCTTAGAATTTGCTATGTAGACAAGGCTGGCCTGGAACTCAACAGAGATCTACCTGCCTCTTCTTCCCAAGTTCTGGAGTTTAAAGAATGTACCATTGCACCTAGCCACACAATTTATTTTTATCTTAAGCTTTTCTTGTATTGTTTATCAGGTTCCTTTATTTGCTATATTTCCTAGAGGTTTGAGTGTGATTATAATAACTTACTTATTAGGTTGAATATTTTTTGGCCACATATTTCATTTCATAACCAATGTTAGTGCTTTATAATGTATTATAACTGGAACATGCCCTTTTAAAAATTTACCAAATTAGCCTTTGTTTGTTTGTTTGGAGACAGTTTTTGTTCTCTGTGTAACAGCCCTGGCTGTCCTGGAACTCACTTTGTAGACCTGGCTGACCTTGAATTCACCGTGATCTACCTACCTCTGCCTCCCAAGTGCTGGGATTTAAAGGCAGGTAACAATACCACCCAGCCAGTTTAACCACTTTTAATGTACAGTTTAACAGTGTTACATTTTAACAGTCACACTTTTTTGTGCAACAGATCTCTAGAACTCTTCTGTCTTGTCCCCTCAGTCCAGCCTGCTTTTATTTTTGCATGGTTGAGGTCAAGCTACTGGGTTTACAAGGTAAAAATAATACCTCTGTGTTATCATAGTAAAGGTTGTAGAACAATCCATTCTATGAATACTTGTTTCTTTATATGGGGTTTTAGTGTCTGGCTCCTACAAGTAATTTATTTAACTGCAAAGGAACTATTTTTCCTAAGTCATTGGCCCAGTTTTCTGACAACAGTTTATTTTCTCTTTTCCATTAGTCTGATATTAGAAAATAGAATAGAAAAGAACACATTTCTATTCTCAATGTCCTTTATTGCTTTTCCCCTTCCCATCTTCCTAATGTTCCCTCTTCTGCTTCATCCCCTTCTCTCTTAGGTAAGTCAAATCTCATGGATGCTATCAGCTTTGTGCTTGGTGAGAAAACCAGCAACTTGCGGGTAAAGACTCTGCGGGACCTGATACATGGAGCTCCTGTGGGCAAGCCAGCTGCTAACCGAGCCTTTGTGAGCATGGTCTACTCTGAGGAGGGTGCTGAGGACCGCACTTTTGCCCGTGTCATTGTAGGTGGGTAAGGCTGATCAAAAGACTCTTTGAGTCCAAGGAAGCAGATAGACTCATTGCTAGGATGGGAGGACTACCTGACCCTTGCTAACTCATTCATTGTCTTGTAGGGGGCTCTTCTGAGTACAAGATCAACAACAAAGTTGTCCAGCTACATGAATACAGTGAAGAGTTAGAGAAGTTGGGTATTCTCATCAAAGCTCGTAACTTCCTTGTCTTCCAGGTGGGCTATTTTTTTTTAAGACAGGTTCTCATTGTATAATCCTGGCTGTCCTGGAACTCACTATGTTGACCAAGCAGGCCTTGAACTCAAAAATATCTGCCTGCTTCTGCTTTCTGAATAATAGGATTAAAGGTGTGCACCACTGTGCTCAGCAAATTACTTTTATTTTTTATCCTTAAAAATTTTTATTTGAAGATTTTATATGCTGTATTTGCATTGTTTCCACGTTCCCTCTCTCCAACTCTTGTATCTCTCTAACCACCTCCTCTGGAATTTATGACCTCTTCTATCTGTCTGTCTGTCTATCTATCTATAGATTTTTGTTATTGTTGTTTTTTGTTTTTCAAGACAGGGTTTCTCAGCTGGGTGATGGTGGCGCATGCCTTTAATCCCAGCACTCGGGAGGCAGAGGCAGGTGGTTGAGTTCGAGACCAGCCTGGTCTACAGAGCTAGTTCCAGGACAGGCTCCAAAGCCACAGAGAAACCCTGTCTTGAAAAACCAAAAAAAGACAGGGTTTCTCTGGCTTTGGAGCCTGTCCTGGAACTAGCTCTTGTAGACCAGGCACAGAGATCCTCCTGCCTCTGCCTCCCGAGTGCTGGGATTAAAGGTGTGTGCCACCACCACCCAGCGTCTATAAGATTTTTTTAAAAGATTTTTATTTTATATGTATGAATGTTTTGTATGTATGTGCACATGTGTGGTGTGCCTGGTGCCCACAGGCCAGAAGGCAGCATCAGACCCCCTATAAATGGAGTTACAGATGTTTGTGAGCCACCTTGTGGGTGGTGGTGGGAATTAAATAAGAGTCCTCTGCAAGAACAAGTACTCTTTACCACTAGGCCATTTTTCTAGCCCCTATATTTGTTTTATTAGTATTTGCTCTTATTTGTATGTTTTAGGGCTGAGATCTTGTTCCTGTGGGGATGGGGTAGGCAGTGTGGAAATTGGTTCACCTTTGAAAGTGAACCCCTGTCCATATTGGTGTGTCCATTGATGTAGTAGTCTTCACAGGTCTTGTGCTGACAGCCATATTGTTGAGAGTTCTTGGGAACACCATCTTTGTCCTGTCAGGAAGAAACTGTTATGCAGCAGTCATCCTGGTCTTCAGGCTCCTGTAATCTTTCTGCCCCCTCTCCTGAGATGTTCCCTGTCTTATAGATGATACATTTGGGACTGGGCACTCTGATCATTTATTTTCTGCATTTTGACCAGTTATGGATCTCTCTGATTGTCTTGGTTAGAAAACAAGAAGAAGCTTCTTTGATGAGATGTAAAACTTGAACTTATCTCTGGGTATATGGAAAAGTATTTAGAAGGCAACTGGAAATGTATTACTTTAGTAATGTGACCGTAGTTGGTTCTCCTCTGTGGGCTTTCTTTTTCCTTTTTCTTTTTTTTCTTTTTAAAGATAGGGTCTCACTGTGTAGCCCTGGCTGACCTCCTGAGTCCAGGATTAAAGGCATATGCCACCATGTCCAGACTGTGGGCATTTAAAAATATTTTTTTTATGTGTATGAGTGTTTTGCTTGCGTTTGTGTATGTCCACTGTGCATGGAAGAGTGTGTTGGATTCCCTGGAACTAGAGTTACAGATAGTTGTGAGCCTCCGTGTGAGTGCTGGAAATTAAACCTGGATCCTCTGGAAGGAAGAACCACTAGTGCTCTTAACTGTTGAGCCACCTAGTCAGCCCCCTTTGGGTGTTTTTAAGTCATTATTGACTATTTGCTGTTTTTTTTACCTTTCCTGTCCCACCGAGGCCTGCTTTATCTCCAAGATCGTGTGTCATAGCACATTCTTTAGTGGGCTTCCTTATTCCATTCTGGCCTCTCTGTTTCCCCCTCAGCTGGATAAGGAAAGAAGTCTTTCTTCTCTGTCTTTCTGTAAAGCAGTTCAGTGATTCCTTTCTTCTTGTCTTAGAATGGTTGTTCTTAAATTATAGTTCCTAGACCAGTGGTATCAGCACCACTTGGGACTATGTTATGTTCCCCAGCCTGCTTTCCTCTTTTCTTGGTTAGTTTTCCCATATATTCCAACGTCAGCATAGATGTCACCTGTGTAAGGTCTTCCCAAATAGAGTTCCCTACTTAAGGTTTTTTGCCTCTCAAGCTTGAATTTTCTGGGTTGTTTTAGTCATTGCACATAATATAGCACTGTGTTACCTTTGTGTTTGTCTCTTTATGTTCAGAGGCAGAGAATTTGGCATTAAATCCCAATATGGCTGACCTGGTGGCACAGGCCCATACCCCCACCTAAAGCAAGAGGATTTTAAGTTCAAGGTTTGCCTGGACTACAGAAGAAGTTCAAACTCAGCCTAGACAGCTTAGTGAGACCCTGTCTCACAATAAGAAAAGTAAACAAAGGACAGGGAATATAGCTCAGTGATGGAGTACATACTGACCTTTAATCCTCAGTACTTATTCTGTCTCCCATCCTTAAAAACACCTTGAAATGTGGCACAAGTTGGGGAGAAGAGGGTTGATAAACTTCTGAAGTGGGCAGGGTGAATTGAGCCAGCAGAGGTCTAAATGGGGCAGTGTGTTTTGACCTTTGTTAGGGTGCAGTGGAGTCTATTGCCATGAAGAACCCTAAGGAGAGGACAGCTTTATTTGAAGAAATAAGTCGCTCTGGGGAGCTAGCACAGGAGTATGACAAGCGAAAGAAAGAAATGGTGAAGGCTGAAGAGGACACGCAGTTTAATTACCATCGCAAGAAAAATATTGCAGCTGAACGCAAGGAAGCCAAACAAGAGAAGGAAGAGGTCAGTGGCCTGGCTGCCTCTTAGATCTAAGGGACTAAGATAAAGGCAGTGTCTTACTGATCCCCTGTCCCCATTCCTGTTTGCATAGGCGGACCGCTACCAGCGCCTGAAGGATGAGGTGGTACGAGCCCAGGTACAGTTGCAGCTCTTTAAGCTGTACCATAATGAAGTGGAGATCGAGAAGCTCAACAAGGAACTGGCCTCTAAGAACAAGGAGATTGAGAAGGACAAGAAGCGGATGGACAAGGTAGAGGATGAGCTGAAGGAGAAGAAGAAAGAACTGGGCAAAATGATGCGGGAGCAGCAACAGATTGAGAAGGAGATCAAGTAAGAGGCGTGCCCAGGCCTGGAACCTGTGGGAAACTAGCAATTGTGCTATCTCTTGGGATCCTTTGAGCTCAGAGTCTAGTATTTCTACTAATTTGTTTTTTTTCCCCTTGACCCAGGCCTATTTCTTGGCTTTCGTTAATACAATAGAATATTAAGAATTCAGGCTTGGGACAGTAAGGTAGCTCAGCTTTGACATAGCTCATTGGGTAAAGGTGCTTGAGGCCAAGCCTAGTGACCTGGGTTAAATCACTGGGATCCATATGGTGGAGGAGAGAACTGAGTTCTACAAGTTGTTCTCTGATCTCTGCATGTGGGTACACATGTGCTCACATATACTAACTAATGTGTGTGCTTGCTTGTGTGTGTGATACAAGTAATTAAGAAAGAATAAAAGAAGTGGCCTCTGTGTTGACAAGTTAGCATATAAGAGGAAGCAGTGGGAAGTGGGATGAACAAGAGGGCTGACCTTTGAGACAAGCACTGTATCTAGGAGCTTAAAGGAATCGGATGAGAAGTGATTCGATCAGATGAAGGCAATTCGGTAAACGTAGGCTTTTTGTGAAGTTTTGTTTTTTTTTTTTTTTTTTTTTTTTTTGGTTTTTCGAGACAGGGTTTCTCTGTAGCTACGGAGCCTGTCCTGGAACTAGCTCTTATAGACCAGGTTGGCCTCGAACTCACAAAGATCCGCCTGTCTCTGCCTCCCGAGTGCTGGGATTAAAGGCGTGCGCCACCACTGCCCGGCTTTTGTGAAGTTTTTTTTTTTTTAAAATATTTATTTATTATGTATACAATATTCTGTGTATATGCCTGAAGGCCAGAAGAGGGCACCAGACCTCTTTACAGATGGTTGTGAGCCACCATGTGGTTGCTGGGAATTGAACTCAGGACCTCTGGAAGAGCAGGCAATGCTCTTAACCACTGAGCCATCTCTCCAGCCCCTTTTGTGAAGTTTTTAATGAGAGACCTGTCTTAGGGTTTGCTTCGACCTTATGGGACAGTATTTGACATTTATCAGGATTCAGTGAAATCTGTTGTCATGAAGAACCCCAAAGTTGCAAGGGTTGAAGCAAGGGTGGTAGTTTTGTCTTTTGGCATGACAAGAATGCCAGGATGATGGTAGTACTCAAACTGCATCCTTCTGGTTTTCTCTTTTGTTGTTGTTGTTTGGTTGGTTGGTTGTTTTTTTCGAGACAGGGTTTCTCTGTGTAACAGGCTGGTTTTCCTGAAACTTTTTCTCTAGACCATGCTGGCCTCAAACTCAGAAATCTGCCTGCCTCTGCCTCCTGAGTGCTGGGATTAAAGGCATGCGCCACCACCTCTGAGCTGTTGGTTTTTGAGGATCTCTAAGGCATTAGGCCCTTTTTCTTTACAGTGTTTCCACGAGGTTGGCTGGGAATACCGAGGCCCCTCTTTTGGTATGAAAAGCCTGGGAGCCTACCTTCTGCAGGGCTGATTGTCTTTATTTCCTTTGGCAAAAGGGAAAAGGACTCGGAGTTGAATCAGAAGCGTCCTCAGTACATCAAAGCCAAAGAGAATACCTCCCACAAAATCAAGAAGCTTGAGGCAGCCAAGAAGTCTCTGCAAAATGCTCAGAAGCATTACAAGAAACGTAAGGGTGACATGGATGAACTGGAGAAAGAGATGTTGTCCGTGGAGAAGGCCCGACAGGAGTTTGAAGAACGGATGGAGGAAGAGAGTCAGAGTCAGGGCAGAGACTTGACCCTAGAGGAGAATCAGGTAAGTCTTGAAAGGGTTGCAGGTGAAAAGCTCAGTAACCTAACATATGCTGACTGAGTAAGCTGTCCTCTTTTTCCTGTTCATAACACAGGTAAAGAAATACCACCGACTGAAAGAAGAAGCTAGCAAGAGAGCAGCCACTTTGGCTCAGGAGCTGGAGAAGTTTAATAGAGATCAGAAAGCTGACCAGGACCGTCTAGATCTGGAAGAGCGGAAGAAAGTAGAGACAGAGGTAGGCAAAAATTAAAGGATGAGGCATGGGGGTGTAACTCAGCAGCAGTGTGTGCTTAGCATATTTACCCTGAATTCAATTCCCAGCATCAACAACAAGCAAAAAGATCAGGGGTGATAATCCCTAAATAAAGAAATAATGATAGTTTCAATAACAACAGAAGTTTTTATCTGTCAGGTCGCTACAGTGTGTTAAGCACTATGCTTTACGTATATTCTTCATTTATGATTGCCTTTAGGGGATAGTTGCTATTATCCTCACCCTCCAAACAAGGAAACTGCATCACAGTGGTGGAGTAATTTGCTTAATAATAATAGTAATCCCATAATTACTTAGCTACAGGCTTAGGATATGAACCTGGGCAGGCTGGCTCTAAAGCTCACACTATTACCAAATATACTTTGCTTACTGCCACTCTAATATTAGTAATAATGATAGAAAGTTCTTATGTTATCCCAAGAGCCTATAATGATCTAGGCATTCAGCTAACATTTATTTTAGATATTTAAGAGAACATCGTAGGCATTAATATTAATGCACACCCTGTATTAAGTACTTACTGTGTACTCTGTGAAGTGGAAATTACCTACAACATACAGATGAGACAGCAGGGTCAGAGAGGTCTATGAAGCTTTACTTTGAGTGTTAGATTGGTGAGGAAACTTGGACTGGGTACAATACCTTTGAGAGGTTTTGGAACCCTTGGAAGCCTTATCTATTAGTGGACTGGACTTTATATATGTTTCTGCTTTTTTTAAAGTTATAAATTTATTTATTTTATATCCTGACCACAGTTCTTCCCTCCTCTCCTCCCATTCTTCCCTTACCTTCCCTCTGCCCTCCCTCCCAATACACTCCTCCTCTGTTTCTATTCAGAAAGAGGCAGGCCTCCCATGGATATCAACAAAGCATGGCATATCAAGTTGCAATAAGATTATATACATCTCCATGTATTAAGGCTGGGCAAGGCAACCCAGGATGAGGAATAGGGTCCCAAAAGTTGGTCAGAGTCAGAGACAGCCCCTGCTCCCACTATTAGTCCTACAAGAACACCAAGCTATACAACCATAACAAATATGCAGAGGGTCTAGGTCAGTCCCATGCAGGCTTCCTAGTTGTTGGTTCAGATTCTGTCAGCTCCTATGAACCCAGATTAATTGATTCTGTGGATTTTCTTTTAATGTCCTTAACCCCTCTGCTTTTTTGGGAGGCCTCCTGCATTAGTGACAGATTGTGTTGGGCTATTGGAATTTTGGATGAGTGAGGTCAGTAAGGGTGTAAGCCAATACCACATGGGCTTGGGTTAACTGACTCACCCTCTAGTAATGGAATGTATTTATTGCCCAGGCCAAGATCAAGCAAAAACTCCGGGAAATTGAAGAGAATCAGAAACGGATCGAGAAGCTAGAGGAATACATTACCACTAGCAAGTATGTGACTATGCAATACTTCTCCTCTCTCCTTCCACATCTCCTTTCTGCTTATCTTGCTCCTCTTCAAGCAGGTCTACCAGAGTCCTTCAGTCACAAATAGTATCTCACCAGACAGGCTAACTCTTGTACTTTCTTTCTTTGCAGGCAGTCCCTAGAGGAACAGAAGAAGCTAGAAGGAGAATTGACAGAGGAAGTGGAGATGGCCAAGCGTCGTATCGATGAGATCAATAAGGAGCTGAACCAGGTGATGGAGCAATTGGGGGATGCGCGCATTGACCGTCAGGAGAGCAGTCGCCAGCAGCGAAAAGCAGAAATAATGGAAAGCATCAAGCGTCTCTACCCTGGTTCTGTGGTAAGACTGGAGAGTCCTCTTTCTGAGCATGTATTCAGACTTCCTGTCAACCTTCTCAGTCACCCTGTGTTATATGATAGACTTTCTTTGGGGAGACATGATACACACATATCTACTCATCTCAGAAAGGAAACCCACGACAGAACTAAGTAATGGTTGCTCTAAAGTCTAACATGGTGAACTAATTAAAGACTTTTTACTGGGGTTACTAACAGGAGTATGAGTGAAGGGTAACTTAAAAGAGCAGGAATGACTCAAAAAAAAAAAAGCACCTGTGTCACCAAAAAGCCCACTCCAGTGGCATGTGACAACTCACAAAAGTGACAATCTTGGAGCTTTTGGCACAGTTTTTGGACAGCTCAACAATTAAGAATCTCTTATTTCTGCAGCTGACTGTCTGAGACTTCTTCTTTAGCAGGTGTTTACTTCTTCTATAAAGCTGAGAAAAGTCTTCCACTTGCCCAAAAAGGAAACTAAAGTGTCTACCTCATGAGGCTCCTCCTTCCTTCTGGGGGTACTGCCAGTGGGAAGAAGATTGCTGTTGAACACTATGAAGACAGGATAGCTAGTCCTACTTTTATATCTGGGAAAATGGAAAGTCAGCTAAAATGTCCTATCCAAACTACATAGCTTGGGCTGGAGAGGTGGTTCAGAGTTAAGACCATTGTCTGCTTTTTCATAGGACCTGAGCTTGGTTTCCAGCACCCACGTGGTAATTCACAATCTCTGTGACTTCAGTCCCAGAGAATTCAAACCCTCTTCTGGACTATGTGGCCACTAGTCACACATACACACATATGTGTAGATAAAACACATACATATAAAATAAAAAATAAATTAAAAAAAAAGAAAAGAAGCAAAGTTTGTGAGAGACCTGCTGTTCATGCTCAATTTATCCTGACTTTTTTTTTTTTTCAGTTTTAGAAATTTTGATGATTAATGATTAAGAGCAGTTGCTGCCCTTTCAGAGGACCTAACATATCAGCTGGCTCACAACTGCTTATAATTACAGCTCCAGGGGATCTGGTGCTTCTGGCCTTTGAGGGCATATGCACATACATAGAAACACACACATACATATAAACACACACACATAATTGCAAATAATAGAAATAAAAAAGTTAATGTGTGTGTGTGTATTTGTGAGTATATGTGCCACAGCAAGAATGAATCCAACTTGTTTGATACAGGGTCTTGTGTTGGGTTTTGTCTTTTTTTAAAAAAAGAAGATTTCTGTGTATGATTGTTTTGTCTTCATGTATGTATGTACATCACATGCACAGACAAAGAGTAATTGTGTTTCCTTGAAAGCCACAAGAAACTCTAGCAAATTAACCAATGGAGTAGTACGTAGAAACTTAATTTTCAGTTGGATGGTCAAAACCATAGGTCACAGTCTAGGCTTATAATTGTAATCCGAAGTGAAAGGCCATCTTATGGGACCAAGTCCTTAACATGTGATAGCTGTCTGATGCTACCTCAAGATATGCGTCAGAACTGGATTATAGGACTCACAACTAGTCTGTTGGTGTGTGGAGGTGTCTGTGTCTTTGTTTGCATTTGTGGGTATATACTTGTGAGTGAGGGTGCCCAAGGAGACCATAAGATCCTTTGGAGCTGGAGTTACAGGTAGTTGTGAGCCATCTGACATGAATACTAGGAACTGAGCTCAGGTTCTCTGCAAGAGCAGCAAGCACTCTAATAGCTGATGCATTTCTCCAGTCCTGAGCTTTTGAGTTTCTTTTTTTGTTTGTTTTGTTTTGTTTTTCTTTTTTTTTTTTTTTTTAGATTATTTATTTATTATGTATACAACATTCTGCCTCGATGTATGCCCGCACGCCAGAAGAGGGTGCCAGATCTCATTACAGATGGTTGTGAGCCACCATGTGGTTGCTGGGAATTGAACTCAGGACCTCTGGAAGAGCAGCCAGTGTGCTCTTAACCTCTGAGCCATCTCTCCAGCCCCCTTGTTTTGTTTTTCAAGACAGGGTTTCTCTGTAGCTTTGGAGCTTGTCCTGGAACTAGAACTTATAGACCAGACTGGCCTTGAACTCACAGAAATCTGCCTGCCTCTGCCTCCCAAGTGCTGGGATTAAATTTGTGCACCACCACTTCCCAGTGCTTTTGAGTTTTTATGGGGAGTTTGGTTCATAGACACAATAGATTAAATCATTGGCTGTTGACGATCAACCCAACTTTTAATCATCTTTTCCTATTAGGTGTGGGACGGGGAGACTCTAAGGCCCAATCATCTAATCCTGCTTTGGTTTCTGTAATGACTAGCTCTCACGGGAAAGTTACCTAGGAGTAATCAGTGATCCGTCAACTCATTATGATTTTAGTTTTTGGAACTTTATCAGGAACCTCAGTCTATGGCTAAATGTATATTTCATAATGTTATAGTCCTCCCTTGGTCTTTGAACACAAATCTTTTATATCAAAACAACCACAAGTCAAAAGATATACTGGCAGGGCTGGAGAGATGGCTCTGCACTTAAGATCACTGACTGTTCTTCCAGAGGACCCTGATTCAATTTTCAGTGTCCACATGGCAGCTCACAACTGTTTGTAACTCCAGTTCTAGGGGATCTGACACCCTCACATAGGCATACATACAGGCAAAACACCAATGCACATTAAAAATGAAAAGGAATTATTAAAAACTTTTTAAGATATACTGGCATATTGCTACAGTCTCATGCAGTTATCAGTTAATAAGTAACCAGTGTAAAGCTAGGTGCCATGTTGCATATCTTTAATATCAGCAGTTGGGAGGCAGAGATAGGAGGGTCATGAGTTTGGCTTCAACCTGGGCTACATAGGGACATTCAGGTTAGTCCCAGATAAATAACGAGACCATGTTTCAACAACAGAAAAATTAGCTAGTATCATATTAAATAATGTCTTCTAGGGTGAGGCTGTAAAGGCTAGTGGCCTTTCAGTCAATCTTGTCTGATTCCAAAAGCAGTCTTAGAAAACCTGTAGCTTCACCTCTTAAGCCTCTGATGTAATTGATCCTAGAGACAATGTCTCTGAGCTGCTTTTGGGTTGTTAATTGTGTCTTCCATCATGTAACATGTTTATTCAGTCCTTAATCCTTCTTTAACCAAACTTCTGCTTTTGAAAGGGACATTAGAATTGCCTGCTGTGCTGGTCTAAATAGCTTACAGCCATACAAGTCTTAACAAGTGCCTCCCCTCAATCCATTACCATTTTCGTGGTATTATACAGGTGCAAAATAGAGGACTGACTTTACAAATAAGCAGTATAGATGCAGTCATTGTTCTTTATACAGATTTTTATCTTGCCATTCTTTGTGAACTAGTAATTGGGATTCCCAAGCCTTATGCTTCATTTTCCCCTTCTTCTTTTACTCAGTATGGCCGCCTCATTGACCTCTGCCAGCCTACACAAAAGAAATACCAGATTGCTGTGACTAAGGTTTTAGGAAAGAACATGGATGCTATTATTGTAGACTCAGAGAAGACTGGTCGGGATTGTATTCAATATATCAAGGAACAACGTGGAGAGCCTGAGACCTTCTTGCCTCTTGACTACCTGGAAGTAAGGCTTGTGTGTGTGTGTGTGTGTGTGAATGAGAGAGAGAGAGAGAGAGAGAGAGAGAGAGAGAGAGAGAGAGAGAGAGAGAGAGAGAGAGAGAGAGAGAAGGCAGTGTTGGGGTCCCTCACCTTGGTTTTATGTATTCTATTGCTTCATAAGATTCTTCACACAGGTGAAACCTACAGATGAGAAACTCCGGGAGCTGAAAGGGGCCAAGCTAGTGATTGATGTGATTCGTTATGAACCACCTCACATCAAAAAAGCTTTGCAGTATGCTTGTGGCAATGCCCTTGTTTGTGACAATGTGGAGGATGCCCGACGCATTGCCTTTGGAGGTCACCAACGCCACAAGGTATGACCCCCTTTTCCCAGGTTGGAGTTGAGCAGGCGCAGTACTGGAAATTGCTGTTTTCACCATTTCCTCTGCCTCTTCTCTCCCTGTTGTTTATAGACAGTGGCACTGGATGGAACCCTTTTCCAGAAGTCAGGAGTTATCTCTGGTGGAGCCAGTGATCTCAAGGCAAAGGCACGGCGCTGGGATGAGAAAGCAGTAGACAAGCTGAAAGAAAAAAAAGAACGCTTGACAGAGGAGCTGAAAGTAAGTGACAAGTAACGCTGATCCTTAGGAGTAGGGTTGCTGAGCTCAGGTTGGCCACTTATCATATGGTCCTTTCTCTTGTCCTCTTTAGGAGCAGATGAAGGCGAAACGGAAAGAGGCAGAACTGCGTCAGGTGCAGTCTCAGGCCCATGGACTACAAATGAGGCTGAAGTACTCACAGAGTGACCTAGAACAGACCAAAACAAGGCATCTTGCCCTGAATCTACAGGTAGGGCCTGGCCTTCAGCCCTGTTCTCCAAGGCCATCCTAGGTTACACTGAGGGTGAAGAACTATCTATCCACTTTCCTTCTGTTCTGTTCAGGATAGCATAGCAGAGAATCAGACACTGGGATGTGGTGGGGATGGGGGCTCCAGATCTTCTGTCAGCTGTATTTATTCCATTAAGCAACTTACTTCTCTTTGTCAGTTTTCCCATCTTCATCTACCAAATGGAAATTACTGATTATTGCAAAGATGGATGAGTTAATATCTGTAAAATTCTTAGAACATTAGGCACTCAGTAAATGTTAGGTGCTGTTATTAATGCATTTCATTCAATAAATACTGGAACTACTAAAAGCCAATTGAGAGTGACTTATAAGAATTTCAGTGTCTGTAGGTTGGGGTTCTAGATATATAAGTGTGGTTGGTAATTCTACATTTTCCCAGTTTACCCAAATTAGAGGTGTTACATAATGCTTAGATTCATCTTCTTGTGAAAAACAGTCTAACTTCTAAAATATCTTTGGCCTAGGGGTTATCAATAAGGGATTGTGGACCTATAACTAATGATGTTTACGGTGTGCCCAGCCATATGAAATAAAGGTTTGGGAATTTGACTGGGATATTGGTGCTAAGTCAAGTTTTCTCAGTGGTTGCTGACCATAGGACTGGTACTGGCAAGGAAGTTCTTTTCCTCCACTCCACAGATTCTAGTCTCTTGTCTTCCAACCTATTGTCTGTAGGAAAAGTCCAAGCTGGAGAGTGAGCTAGCCAACTTCGGGCCTCGCATTAATGATATCAAGAGAATCATTCAGAGCCGAGAAAGGGAAATGAAAGACTTGAAGGAGAAGATGAACCAGGTTGGTAGATGGTGGGCCACGGCAGCATGTTTATCAGGATAAGACTAGGTTTGGAAGTAGGACTATAATCAGTAATGTCACTGCCCTCCCTGACTCTTCCCTCAGGTGGAAGATGAGGTGTTTGAAGAGTTTTGTCGGGAGATTGGTGTGCGTAACATCAGAGAATTTGAGGAAGAAAAAGTGAAGCGACAGAATGAAATTGCCAAGAAACGGTAAGTGAAAAATATTGTTATAAGATGTTAGGATGCCTGCCTACAGCCTGACATCCTTGAGAGTTATGTGTATCTTAGGACAGTGACCAATTCTTAAGGACCATACAAACTTATTGTAGGGAGGCCTGAAAGAACAGCAAAAATCAGATAGATATTATGACAGGATAGTGGGTGAAAGTGCCAGCTTTAAATCTGATTTACCTGAATTCAAATCATTACCTTGAACAATAGTTTTTATAAAATGAGGCAGTTATGCTTATCTTTTGGCATTGTGGGAAGGCGTCTCTGCCTCCCGAGTGCTGATATTAAAGGCGTGCACCACCACCACCAGGCTAAACACTACCTTTTGTTTTGCCATTATCCTTGTGTGTTGGAGGTTAGGAATGAAAAGAAGTTCTAGTCTGGAAGAATAACCAGAAAAGAAGCAAGCTTCTCTCTTTTTATTGTATATTATATTATACTTCATTTAACTTTTTTGTTCTGTTTTGTTTTTAAGGTTCGGTTTCCCCTTGCAGCACAGGCCTGCTCATTTTAGTTTATTCATGGCATATGTACACTTATTCATTCATTCAATAAATCTTTTTGCTTTTATTTTTTTTTCAGATAGAGTCTTGCTTGGAACCCTGATTTGTCTGGTACTTATTATGTAGCCTAGCAAAAAACTCAGCAATCCTCCTGCCTCAACCTCCCCAGTGCTGGGATCATAGGCATGCATCATTATACCTCACTTTAATAAGTCTTTTTGAATATCTGCTTTGTACTGGGCTTTCTTGTGCTAGATATTGAAAGATGTAAGGGAGATGGAGATGAGGCAGATGAGCATGATATAGTCACCATGGAAAGAGATCACGTCCTAGACCCTGGGTCTCACTTAAGAGTTCATCTAGAGGCAGACTCTACAGGCATATGCCTGCAATCCCAGCTACTCAGGATTCCAAATTCAAGGCCAGCCTTGAATTTAACAAAACCCTGCCTCCAAATACAGTAAAAAAGAAAGAGTGCTGAAAGTGTTATTCAGTGGTAGAGCACTTGCCTTTAGAATAGCAGGTATGAGGCCCTGGAGTTCAACTCTTAGTACCACTGTTTCTATGGTAAATATCCTTTGCTTTCCTATGGCAAGCTAGGTTCAAAAGATATAAAATTGAGTCTGGTGCTGTATTTTTCCCTCAGGGAACTTACAGAGTTCTCGAGGGAAAAAATAGATGATAAATTTCAGGACAGTATGGTTGGTAAATAAAGAGGAGATTTTTAAGAAGACAAACAAGAAACCTAGTTTAAAAAAAATGGTCAAAGAAAGAAGAGTTTGAATCTCTGCAAACTGTAAGAATTGTTTGGTTTCTACATCAGAGAAATGCCAGTTAAAATAACATAGTAGTTATATTTGCTGAAAATAAGATGTCTTCTTTAGTATATGGAGGTACACATACACACTTACTAGCTCTGTGGGTGTATGCCCCAGAGAATCTTGTTACAGGATCAAAAGAAACACCTTTAAGGGCTGTTCATTTAGGCATAATCTGTATTATTGAGTTGTTGATGGCAATATAGATGGCCACCATTGGGGTGAAAGTTTAAATTAAATGTGGTAAACATAGACTATGAAGTACTGTGGAGCAATTCAAACAAAAATAGATCTATAGGCAGTAACATGGATAACTTACAAAACTGTTATAGATTGGAAAAATGAATGAGATAGATAATGTGCATTTAAATAGCGACGTTTTGTAAAGATGTGCTTTTTTTTGCTTTTTTTTTTTTTTTTTTTTTTTTTTTTTGGTTTTTCGAGACAGGGTTTCTCTGTGGTTTTGGAGCCTGTCCTGGAACTAGCTCTTGTAGACCAGGCTGGTCTCGAACTCACAGAGATCCGCCTGCCTCTGCCTCCCGAGTGCTGGGATTAAAGGTGTGTGCCACTACCGCCCGGCAAGATGTGCATTTTTAAAGACTTGTTTTTATTTGTGTGTGTGTGTGTGTGTGTGTGTGAGAGAGAGAGAGAGAGAGAGAGAGAGAGAGAGAGAGAGAGAGAGAGAGAGAGAGAGAGAATACCATGTGTGTATTAGTGCCAGAGAGAGAGAATGAGACTGTGCCATTGCCATGAGAATATACCATGTGGGTGCTAACGTCCACAAAAGTCAGAAGATGGTGTGAGATTCCCTGGAATTGGCATTACCAGTGGTTGTGGATCTCTTGGTTTGGGTTCTGGGAACCAAACTCAGATCTTCTGAAAGAACACATTGCTTTTAACCACTGAGCTGTCTCCCTAGCTCACTTTGAGATATGTAGTCACAGTAAGGGGAGATAATGGAAGTAGAAATGAAAGGTTGAATAAAGGAGATGAGGAAAGGATCCTGCATAGAGAGTAGTGACAGAGTTGTTATCAGCTGTGACAGTTGACCAGTGCAACTCATCTGAAATTCAAAAAGGACTGTTATAAAAACTTAGACCCTGCCCTGAGCTATGAGGAAAGCCATTATAAAAGAACAAGGAGTGATGAATTAGAGATCTGAGAAGTGAGTAGGATTTAGCCAGCCAAGCAGGGACAAAAAGGAATTCCAGCCAGTGAGAACAACGTGTCTAGAGATGTGACAGAGCATGCCTGCATGCCTTGCCTTGTTCTGAATACTAAGTAGCTTTGAATGCCTGGAACATAAAAACCGGATCAGGAGAAAGGCAGGGGAGGTGAAAAGGTCAGTAGGGACCTGATCACCAAGGGCTTTCTAAGTTATACTTAGGAGATTGGCCTAAAAATTACATACCTTGAAATTGTAGAGTTAATTACATTCCATTTGGATTATAGTGACTAATAGGTTTAGTTGCTAGCATGACATCTGGCAGCATCTATCACACTATATTGAAGATTGGTGGGGCAGTTGGAAGCTAGCCCTGCTTGACTGCTAGTGTCTATATGCTGTTAATGTACTTTGCATTTCTGAAGAGGTAAGGGGAAGAACACTAGCAAAATAGCAGGAATTCAGTGTTTTCTTTGTCTTATACTACCAAAGCTCTGCCCCTTAGGGGCTTCTAAAATCTTGCAGCAGAGCTTAGGATGCTAGAAAGAATAGAAACTGTTGGGTAAAAATGAGCTGATAATAGCCAATATTCCTCACATTGATGATGGTAGCTAAAGTATACTGAGTGATTCCTTTATACATAATTAACTCAATAAGAAAATGTACAGATGAGAAATATAGAGAATATAACTGAGATTGCACTCCGCCCAGGTGGAAGAATTATAATAATGATGTAGGGGAAAGACCATAGGTTCTGATGTTAGACTTGGATCCCAGGCCATTTGTGATATTTGCTTAGTTGTTAGCTTTGCGGCCTTAGGCACAGCACAGTTCCCCCCACCCCCCTTTACCCTATTTCCTGTGTAAAAGTAAGGGCATTAATTCCTAGTTATGGGAGTTGTTGAGTAGAGAAATAGAGATAATCTACATAAAGTACATAGAAGCTTGACAAATCAAACTCATAACTGATGGTTTTAGTTGAACCTTGTTTTTTTCTTTTTCATGTCTTCTAGTAAATTGGGAAGGTGGTGGATTCTCCAGTGTTTAAAGGGGGATAGATGGACTTTGGCTTAGATTTCTCTGTCTTATAATAGAGTTCCAGCTTCTGGACACAATTTGGTGTACTTGTGAGTGGATGGAGCCATGGCAACTGAGACTTTGATAGTAACTGAGAGGCCCTGAGTGCTGAGTCTAGTTCCTTTTTCTTTCTATAGCTTGGAATTTGAGAATCAGAAGACTCGCTTGGGCATCCAGTTGGATTTTGAGAAGAACCAGCTTAAGGAAGACCAGGATAAAGTACACATGTGGGAGCAGACCGTGAAAAAGGATGAAAATGAGATAGAAAAGCTTAAGAAGGTAAAGAAGGAGAAAGAAAAAAGACAAGGGGAAAATTGGAATAGATATGATGCACACAAGTAAATACCTATAATTTATACATTTTTCTTTTAATGAAGAACACCAAGACCTTAATGGGGAGAAATGAGTATGTGAAACAAACATTCCAAAGGATAGTAGCTCACAAGAATAAATAATGTATTTTTTTTTCCGGGAATCAAAGAAATACAAATTAAAGCAGCATTGGGTATACTTTATATTCTGTCATTTAAAGGTTTGTGGGTTTTTTTTTTTTTTTTGTCTGTGTTGGGTATATGTACATGAGGTGCTCATGGAGGCTAGAGGCCTCTGGTACCCTAGAACTGGAATTACAAGCAGTTGTGAGCTGCCTAATGTGGGTGCTGGGAATTAGACTTGGGTCTTTTCTAACAGCAGTATGCCCTCTTAACTGCTTAGCCATCTCTCTCCTGCTCCACATTACCTAAAGGTTTTTATTTTACATTGCATGTATATGCCTCTATGTGGTTATGTGTACATGTGTGTGTTGGTTCCCCCAGAGGTCAGAGATGTTGGATCCCCTTGGAGTTGGAATTACAGGTAGTGTTTTGAGTTGTCTGATGTCGGTGCTGAGAAATGAAGAGCAGTACATTCTCTTAACCACTGAGTCATCTCTCTAGCCTCACACTGTCCAAAAATTAAAAACAAACCAAAACACTTCTCAGTACCTCATATGGCGCAGGAGACCAGTATTCTTTTTTTTTTTTTTTCAAAGAACTCAGGACCTCTGGAAGAGCAGTCAGTGCTCTTAACCTCTGAGCCATCTCTCCAGCTTGAGACCAGTATTCTTATATAACATTTCGCCATCTATCAAAAAGTTTCACAGTGTGTTTATGGCCTCTCAGTAATACCCAAGGAGGTAATCCAGAGTGCTGAGAAATCTTTGTGCAAACACATTGATGTTTATTATAAACATTATTCATAGTTCTAAGTTGGAGACTACCTAGTGCCCCTTGAAAAGTAGGAATTTAGAAAATTATGTGGCATTATGTACTTACATAATTTAGTGGTCTTTAAACTTTAGTAACATACAGATCTCATTTAAAGCTAAAGTGTGTTTCAAGATAGCCAGAGCTGCTTAAATCCTGTTATTACTTAAATATAAAAATGAGTGCTTGTGTAGTGGCGCACGCCTTTAACCCTAGGCAGAAGTGGGAGGACTCTGAGTTCAAGGCCAGCCTGGTCTAACTAGTAAGTTCCAGGACAATCAGGGCCATGTAGAGAGACCCTATCTCAAAAAGTATGTGTTTGTAATGCCTAACTAAAAGCCAAGACAAACTTACAAATTAAATACTAGCAAAATGAACAAAATTTGGATTTTGAAAAGGGTAACTTGTACTTTTAATAAATGTTAGAGAAAAATGACTTAGAGAAGGTCAGTAATCGTTTCAGTCTTTAATCTGTTAGAACTCTGTCCTAAAAACCTGATTGTTTTTGTATTTTTGATCAGTATGTGGCCTCACTAATCAGCGGAGTGAGCCATAAGATATTTTCATTATTTCAGACATCCTGTATTTGATAAAAACAAGAAATTGGATTAGTCTAGGTTAAATGCCTGGCTGGCAACCAAATTACTCTCTTAATATTCATTTTTTTAAGTCTTCTACTTTGTCAACAGAAGCTTTTATGCATTTTCCTTAGCAGTTCTACTGATTCCACTTAGCCTTGCTTTTGAGGTCTAATGGACCTGAGTTGTTCTTCTGTATTTCTGTTGCCCACAGCCACTTGTTTCTAGTGGCTGCAGGTGAACAGCATTTCATCATCTGCTCGCTTCCTCTTGAGATGTATAATAAATGCCCTCAACAGCTTTCTCAGATTTAGCCTGGAACATGCTGGTGGGGGTTTAAGGATTTCCGGGAGCCCACAAAGAAGGTGACGAGCAGGAAGCAGCAGTGAAGGAACAGGCTGGCAAGTACCATTAGAGGCATAGCTCCAAGTGTTCTGACCCTAACTTCAGATTAGCCACATAAACTGAGTGCAACAGATGATGTTTTACTGACACACAGCCATCTCATGGTATGACTATGCTAGTGTCTGTTGCAATCATGCTGTTTGGCATGCCTGTATCACTGTGGTTTTTGTGATGACTTTCCTCATATTCTTTCTCTTTAAATTACTGTGAAACCCTTGTTCCTTACAGCATTTCTTCCTGAGGTGATTTGGTTTTCTTGGTTTGAACTACCACTTGACTTCTGCATCTGCCTGTATTTGTTGCTTGTGTATCTTCTTCATTAACCCTTGGTGATCTAGAATAGTGTTACTGCAATCTTACATACACTTGCAGATTAGGTAGTAAAATAATGGACAGGACTAAATTTACATTTGGATGCTCCAAGATAGTGTAGTTATGTGACTTTTTACTTCATTTTGAATAATTGTTGGTTAGCAGAAAGATGTCAGAATAGTACAGCCTTCGCTTGATATTCACAGGAGATTGTTTCTAGGAACCTCTACCCCACCCCCAGCACTGGAATGCCAGTGCCTTGTATAAAATGCTGCATTGTTTGTCTGTAAAATATACACATCCTCTTGAATGCTTTAAATCATCTCTGTATTATATCTAATGCAGTCTAAGTAGTTGCTATACTTTATGATCTAGGAATGACAAAAATATCTAAACATTCAATACATTTTAAGAAAACAAACAAAAAAAAAAAACCAGTCTCACTATGTATCTCTGGATGGTTGGAACTCTATGTAGACCACGCTGGCCTCAAACTCACAGAGATCCAATTGTCTTTGCTTCTTGAGTGCTGAGACTAAAGGTATGCACTTCCACACATAGCATAGTAGGGCTTTTTGCCAAATGCTGATATCCTATTGAATCCATGAATATAAAAATCTGTATGTAGAAGACTGTCAAAGAACTCTCATCCACACAATTGATTAGTTATTGTGTTGTCATAATTTGCTTTAGTGTTCTCTGTGTTTATTATTTTTAGAAGTTATTTGAGGATTAAATTCTAGTTGTATTTTATTTTTCTTTTTTGTGACAAGGTCTCATGTCCTATACTGACCTCAAACTCAATACATATCCTCCACATGTTGGGATTATAGGCATGTAGCATCACTCAGTTTTGTGCAGTGCTAGGGATCAAATCCTTGGCTTTGTGCCTATGAGGCAAACACTCGACCAACTGAGCCATGTCACCAGCCCAACATGTTTCCCTTTATATGATTCTTATAAAGATTAAAGGGGAGAAGAAAAGAAAGAAAGAAAAAGAATTTTCTTTGAAAAAATTAAAATGTAGGTTGGAGAGATGACCCAGCAGTTACGAATGAGTACTACTCTCCCACTTGACCTAGGTTCTGTGTTTGCACCTACATCAGGTGTCTTACAACTATCTAGCTTCAGCTCTAGGGAGGTCTGATACTCTCTTGTGATCTCTGAGGGTACACATGTGATACATACAATCATACAGACAAGGAAAAAAAAATTTTAAACATTTTAAACCAGAACATTTTACGTAAGACTGTAATTCTTGTTTTATTGATTACTCTCAACCCTAGTCCTCTTGTGCTTTCTAGTGGTAATCCCAGGTTAGTATCTATTTAGAAAATACACTATATTGCTTGTATTTTTAAATATACAAATGTTGAGGACTGGGGAGATGATCCATTTGATAAAAAGCTGGCTCCACATGCATGAGTTGAGCTCCCCAGCACTTACATAAAAACCTGAGTATGGTGCTCCACTTCTGTAATCCCGGTGCTGGGGAGGCAGAGACAAGAGGATCCCTGGATTTGCTAGATAGCTAATTTAGCAGAATGAGTGCCAGGTTCGGTGAGAGACTTTGTCTTAAAAAATAAGGTAGAAGGGCTTGAGAGATGGTTTGGCAGTTAAGAGTGAATACTGGCCTGGTGTGGTGGCACATGCTTTTATTCACAGCCCTCAGGAGGCAGAGACAGGTGGATCTCTGAGTTTGAGACAGGCCTGATTTACAAAGTGAGTTCTAGGACAGCAAAGGGTACACAGAGAAACCCTTTCTTGAAAGACCTAAAAAAAAAAAATAAAGTGCATACTGCCCTTTTATAGGACCTGAGTTTGGTTATCAGCACCCAGGTTACTTAAGCTACAAGACATTCAGTTACTTTGGCCTCCTTGAACACCTGAACTCACATGTACATATTCAACACACATAAACATAATTAAAAATAAAGCAAATCTTAAAAAAATAGATTGTGGAAGACACTTGATATAAACTTGTGGCGTATAAGGCCAGCCTGACCTACAGAGTGAGTTCCAGGACAGCCAGGGATACACAGATAAACCCTGTCTCAAAACCAAAACAAAAAAGAAGAAAATCATTGATTATGATACAAAGATAAAATGTAATTTCAACCCTAAAGTTGTTTGTAAAGGGAGGCAATATGCTAGAATGTTAGCTGTTTCTTTCTGGCTGGTGGGATTATGAATCCTCCATTCTTTTCCCTTTATTTTTCCATAGTTTGAACTCTCTATAGTAGACAATTTACATAATTGTAGTTGGGCAAGGCCACCAGATGATTTAGGAAAGGATAAAAGAAGTCTGAGGGGTTTTGTGAAAGCAGAGATCATTGACACACAACTCCAAGAAACTGCCTATTGGGAAGGGTGACACAAAAGGAGAAAGTTCAAGGTGAATCTTCACTTCTTGCCTTATTCCCCTGACGAGACCAGGAGGAGCAAAGACACATGAAGATAATAGATGAGACCATGGCTCAGCTACAAGACCTTAAGAATCAGCACCTGGCCAAAAAATCAGAAGTGAATGACAAGAACCATGAGATGGAAGAGATTCGCAAGAAGCTTGGGGGTGCCAATAAGTGAGTGGATTCCAGCTTGGGCGGGGTGGAAGTGGGTAAAGCAGGCAGCCTTCCGGATTTAGATCTTAACATCGCTACTTGGACCTTTTTAGGGAAATGACTCATTTACAGAAGGAGGTGACAGCCATTGAGACCAAGCTTGAACAGAAACGCAGTGACCGCCACAACCTGCTACAGGCCTGCAAGATGCAGGACATCAAATTACCACTGTCAAAAGGCACCATGGATGATATTAGTCAGGAAGAAGTGAGTATTATGGTGGGTGGTGGGAGTGATCTGTGAGCAGCTTACCAGTGATAGAAAAGGAAAAATGGCTGCGAAGGGTAGGCATCAGATAGAAGCACAGGCAAAGAGTTGGCAGGGATGTTAAGTAAAGATGGGTGCAAAAGAGATGTCTCAAGGTGGAGGCAGTGAAGTCAGGCTTTGTTATGAGAGGAACATTGACTTGAGAGGAGAGCTTCAAGCTAGTGATTAGTCAGAAAGATAATGAAGTGATTGATTAATCTTAAGGTCTTAAGTCATAGCTTTATCAAATACTGAACATTGGTAGGAGTGAGAACTAAGGAACATAAGTCAAGAGCAGAGGAAGATTCAGGAAACTGGAGAACCTGAGGAGACTTAGCTTAGCTGCAGTGAGGGAGGTTGGCCAGAAGAGGGTTGGATAGGGGACATCGGCAATGCAGAGGTAAGGAAGTTTAGGTGTAGGGAAAAAATCAGAGGAACTGTGGCATTTTATCAATTGGAAGTGAAAGATGGTAGTGAGGAGCTCTTCCCAGATAGCCTTTCAGTTTAATTCAGTAGAAGTTTTGAACACTGGTATTGCAGACACTGATAGGCCATGACAATCATTCCTAATCGTAACTATAGCTCTGTTAGCTGGCTATTGTCCTCACATTAGAAATGAAGAAACTTGGTGAGCTATAGAGCCCAGTTTTCAATTTGAACCTTCCTGTTGGCCCCTGCCTCTGTCATCTAGCAAGGTGCTTTCTCAAAGACATTGAAAGCTTCAAAGGAACCCCTATTCTCGAAAGGGATACAGATGGTCAGTCTGCTTCATCTGCCTCTCCTTCCATCTCAACATTGCAGGGTAGCTCTCAGGGAGAGGAGTCAGTGAGTGGTTCCCAGAGAACATCCAGCATCTATGCTCGAGAGGCTCTCATCGAAATTGACTACGGTGACCTGTGTGAGGATCTGAAGGTAAGAACTCTGGCTGGGAGGCATTGGCATTTTCTCAGCTCTCCCAAGAAATGTTTACCTATCTGGGGCAGATGAAGTCTGGCTGAAAAGGAAAGATGTGGTTAAGGATGACTGAGTTGGGAGCCTCTTGCACCCTCAGTTGCCCATATCCCTACTTGTATGCATGTATGTGTATATGTGTGTATGTGTGTACTAGCTAAGACCAGGTACACACAGAACTAGAAGAAAACTGCACTGAACAGGTAGACCTTAGGTGCTCCTTGGGGCTCTGCTTCAGGTACTGCTCTCCCTTAGCATTGTGATTATCTCCTTTGCTGTCTTCACCTCTGCTGGCATCTCTACACTTAGCCCCACAGCCTACCTCAAACTCCAGCTTTCTTCCCCAGACTTCCCCTTCAGTACCTCTCACATGCTCAGAAACAAAAATCTGAGCTTCATTCTTGACATGTACTTACTCTGCATGATTGACTAATTTACCAAGTTCTATCAATTTAGCCTTCTAAAGACGGTGAGTATTCTGTATTATTTGCTTGCTTATTGTTGCTGCATCATCTCTCCAGTGCAGGCCACTTTCACTTCACACGGGTTCCTTTAGGAACAAGTCTCCAAAATATTTTTGCTTTGTAGTCTATTTTTTATTATTATGTCCAGGGAAAATATGATTATTTTTTTAATTTATGGATAACTTCAAATATTCATAGAAGTAAGGAAAATGGTATAATGAATACCAGGCACCAGTTACCAATCTTAAGCAGTTAGTGACATATGGCAGATCTTGTTTTTTATAACCTCCACTATGGGACTGTTTTAAAGCAAATTTGAAGCATTGTTGTGTTCATAATTGCCTCCGCATGTATCTACAGAATATGAGGGCTCATAAGAAAATATACTATTCCATCATATACAATAAAATAGCATTTTTTTTTCTATCTAATGTTCAGTAAATGTTTTTGCATTCTCTGTGTCCAAGTCAGGATTCAAGTTTTTATTTGCTTTTTTCTATTGCTGTAATGAAATAGTAGCCAAAAACAAGTTGGAAAGGAAAGGGTTTGTTCAGTTTTGTCCTAGTCCCAGTCTGTCTTGGTTAGGGTTTTCATTTATTCATTCATTCATTCATTTATTTATTCATTCACTCATTCATTCATTCATTATATTTTGTTTGAGACAGAGTCTCTTCTTTTGCCCAGGCTGGCCTCAAACTCCTGCGCTTAAGCAGGTTTTTTTTTTTTTAACCTCAGTCTCCTTAGTAGCTGAATGGGAAATTTCAAAGGGCATAGAGGGCAAGGGATATTACTCAGTGGTAGAGTACTTACCAGTCACACAGTGCCCTTGGATCAGTCCCTAGTAGAGCAAAGAAAAGAGCAAAATAGACACTGGTACAGAGTGAGAAACCAACCAGCCAATCAGATGTGTGCCTCTAGCTTTGAACCCATTGCAGAGATGAGATGGAGAAGACACTTTGAGGGTGAACCCTCAGAGAAATATCTAAACCTTTAAGAAATAATTTATAGAACAAGTATTTCAATACTAACATTTGATGTTAGAATTACTGTTAATATTCTTAGGTGTGGTAATGGTATATGTTTTTGTTTTTCCAAAAATCCTTATTGTTTGCAGCATTGCTTCTCAGTGGTAGGGTAGGATATTTTGCTACCCAGAGGCAGTATTGTTTCTGCAAGAAATCTATAGGGTCTCATTTATGGGACGTTTTATGAAGTCCACACTTTGTTGGTCCCCATTGTAAAATGGCCATCTTATTCTTTAATTTCTTTTTTTATTAGCGAAAATACATAGAGTGCTTTCTTCTCCCCACTTGGTAATCCTGTAGGAAAGGCAGCTCGGCTCTCCTTTCGTCATCAGGTCACATAGTTAGGGATCGCCTCCTTGCGTTCTCAGCACTTGTCCACCCGGCTGTCTTCTATCATTGCGAGTGTGAGTGTAAGTACATATGGTTTGTTCAGTCGAGTGTGAGTATAAGTACATATGGTTTGTTCAGTCTGTTGTGCTTATGCTTGGTGCCCTGTCTGCAGCCAGTGCGAATGCGTTTAGGTTGGCTTCTGCATCATCTTGGCATTAACCCTTTGTAGTCTTTGTTCATCTTCCTTAGTTCCTCATATGTCTAGGTTCAACCTCTATACATCTTACCCTAGACCAGGAATGAGTTATTTCCTTGAGAAGTTCTTGACTCTTTTATTCAGTGGGAAAAGCTACTATTTAGTAACTACCGTCTGGACACTGGAGTGCTCAAGACAGCTGACAGCTGTTTCTATAACTCTTAAGTAGATTTGAAGAAAAAAATAAAATTATTGCAGGATTCACATTGGTACTTCTAATTAAGATTGAAATTTTCAGTTTAACATCATTGTCCTTAAGTCTATGTCTCTAATTCTCACTGAAAAATCTTGTTTCCTGGCCCCCTTTTTAAAAAATTGTGCCTATGTATGTATATGATGTCTGTGTGAGTATCACATCATGAGTGTGAAGTCAAAGCACAGCTTTATGGAGTCCATTCTCTCCTGCCCCCATGTAAGTCCCAGGGATCAAACTTAGGTTGTCAATCTGAGCCAAATCACTGATCCAATTTATCATACATACTTGGTTTCTCATTTTGCTTCTCTCCTTGACTTTCACTCTACATGCACAATTATTTTCTTTTTTTCCTGAGCCTTGTGAAGAAAATACAGATGGTAAGATAGTTCAGCTCTAGGGCTACATGTGAGGGCTCACACCGTAATCCTCGCAGTCAGGATGCAGAGGTATTGTGTTTTATATTGTATTTCACCATGAGGTACATCCTATCAGGATTTGTCCATTACTAACTAGTGATGCTGAGTTTAGTCCCATAGTTAAAAGTGTCCGTTGCCAGGTTACTCGTTGCTGAGCATACACTTTTGTCTTTGTCATTAATTAGCAACTAATCATTAGAGTGGTGCTTTATCATCTTCTGAACATCTTGTACCCCAATAATTTTTTTACCTAACATAACTATGTAGGATCACACGGTTCTAAAATGAAAAGAATAAAACTGGGTACATGAAGAAAATTCTGGCTTCTATTTTTGTTCCCTTCTCTTCATCACTAGGTCACTTTTTAATTAGTTTTTTATTGCCTCTTTGTTGTGGTTTTAAAATGCAAATATGTTTGCATGCAGTTGCATTTATAGCCTCACCTTCTTTTAGATAATAGTAAACTCGTATGTACTTTTCATTTTCGCTTAAAAGCCTATTCTACAGATCATTCCTCAGCAGTATGTAGAGATCTTCAAATGGGATTCTATTTTCTTTCTTTCCATAAATTTTTGTTCAACATGGCTGTAACTTTTCAGTGTAGGTTTTTTTTTAACCATTATGGCATTTTTCTACAAAATTTGTTTTTGTTTTCCCATTCTTTCTCCCCATTTCTGCTCTCTCCACCCTCAGTAACCTTCTTTCCACTTTCATGTCACATGTTGTCACCTTCCTCCACACTTCCTTTCTGTTACCTTTTTGTTGTTGTTGTTGTTTTTCAAGGCAGGGTTTCTCTGTAGCTTTGGAGCCTGTCCTAGAACTAGCTCTTGTAGACCAAGCTGACCTCGAACTCACAGAAATCCTCTGCTGCCCAAGTCCTGGAATTAAAAGTGTACCCCACCATGCCCAGCTATCTTTAATTTTTTGAGGGACCATATTGATTTCTTTAATGGTAATATTTATACTCCTAGTAGCACTGAGTAAAATTTGTTCTTTTCTCATAGCCTCACCAACATTTATTGCTTTCTTGATCATAATCATTTTGACTAAGGGTAAGATGGAATCTCAAAGTAGTTTTAATTTGCATTCCTGCTGACTAACAGTAGTGAACATTTATTATATATACTTACATGGCACACATGGAGGTCAAAGGACAATCTCCCTAAGGTCAGTTCTCTCCTTTCACCTTGTGGATTTTGGAGTTTGAACTCAGGCTTGGTGACAAGTACCTTATTCACTGAGCCATCTTGCTGGGCCTTTTGAAATATTTATTGGTCATTTGTGTTTCTTCTTTTGAGAACTGTCTGCTTATTACATTAACCCTTTTATGATTGGCAGTTTTGTGGCTTGGGTGTTTTACTCTTTGTAATTCTTTATATATTCTAGATATCAGTCCCCCGTCTGAGGCTTAACTGGCAAAGGTTTTCTCCCCGTGTATAGGCTGTGTGTTCTGATTCTTTCTCTTGTTAAGCAGAGTTTGTTTTTTAAATTTCATGTCCCATTTATTGGTTCTTGGGACTATTTTCAGTGCTGTTTCAATCCTATTCAGAAAGTTCTTGTTTATACCTGTAACTTCAAGTGTATTCTTGTAACACTTTCAGAGTTGGAGGTTTGAAAGTAAGTCTTTCATCCATTTTGATTTGGTTTTTTGTTTAGGGTAAAAGATATATCCTTGATGCTTTTGTCAGAATTTAGGCGGCTATAGCTGTGAGTTTGTTTCTGGGTCTCTTGTCTTACTCTTTTGTCAGAATTTAGGCGGCTATAGCTGTGAGTTTGTTTCTGGGTCTCTTGTCTTACTCTTTGGGTCTACGTGTTTGTTTTTGTGCCATCACTAAGTTGTTTTCGTCGCTCTGTGATCATTTTTTTCCTTGTTTGAAAATTCCATGCCGTGTATTTTGATCATATTCACCCTCCCTCCTCAGTCTTCTCAGATCCAGCCATCCTTTCCTACTCAGCCAACTTGGTGTCATCTTCTTCTTCCTCCTTCTTTTTTGTAAACCCATAAAATAAAGTCAGTGCTACCTCAGTATTCTTGGAGCTGTGGCCTTTTGCTACAGTATGATCAGGCTGCTAGGAGAAAACTGGCTCTTCCTCTCCTAGCAGCTATCAACTGCCAATAGCTCCTAGCTAGGGGTGTGATACAGTTTTAAGTCAGATATAATACCCTCAACAATGTTCTTTCCACTTGGGATTGCTTTGACTGTATGTGGTCTTTTGTGGTTTTGCATTAATTTTTAGATTTTTTTCTAGTTCTGTGAAGAATGTTGTTAGAATTTTAATGGGAATTGCATTGAATATGTATATTACTTTTGGTAATAAAAGCCATTTTTACAACATAAATTCTGCTAGTCCAGGAGGATGGAAGGTCTCTCTGTCATTTGGTATCTTCTTTTGTTTTTTACGTGCCTTAAAGTTTTCATTGCATCCTTATCCCTAGGTACTTTATTTTTGGGGAAGCTATTATGTATGGGTTGTTTTTCCTAATTTCTCTCTTGGGAAGTTTGTTGTTGATATATATGAGAGCTACTAACTTTTGTATATTGATTTTGTATGTTACAACTTTACTAAAAGTGTTTATTTAATGTAAGAGTTTTCTGGTAGAATGTATATGGTCAAGAACAGAGTCATGTCTGTGAATATGAGTAATTTCACTTTTTTGTTTCCTATTTTTATGCTTTTTTATGGCTTTCTCTCACCTTATTGTTCTAGCAAGACTTTGAGCACAGTATTGAATAAGAGTGTAGAGTTGAGTTCTTTATCTCATTCCAAAATTTAAAGGAAATATTTTCAGTTTTTCTCTATTTATAATGATGGCCATAGGTTTGTCACATACAACATTTGTTTTAAGGTATGCTCCATTTTTTTTCTAATTTCTTTAAGACTTTTACCTTAAAGGCATATTGAACTGTGTTAAATGTTTTTCTATATCTATATAGAAATAATCATGTATTTGTTCTTAAGATTATTTATACGCATGACTAGAAGGATGGCTTAGCAATTAAGAGTTCTTACTGTTCTTGCAGAGGACCAAAGTTTGGTTTCCAGCACCTATGTCGAGTGGCTCAGAGGCCCATAATTTCAGCTGTAGGGGATCTGACACTATTGGCTTCCCTGGGTGCCTGCACTCACATGTGCACAGGCATACCCAGCAGCTGTGGTTCTTCTGTATAAGAGCAAGGCAGTCAGCATTCTAGCATGGTCAGCTAGAGAGATGGCACAGCGGCTATGAGCCTGCATCACTCTTACGGAGGACCCGAGTTTAAGTCCTAGCACCCATTTCAGGCAGCTCAATGGGACACCTGTAATGGCAGCTCCAGTGGATCTGACAGCTCTCTCCTCCACTGGGTACCAGCATTCACGTGTACAAACCCACACACAAGTTCATACACATAATGAAAAAGCAAAAAATACATTCCAGTATAAAAGGCGCAGGAGCCCCCACATCTAGCTAAAGAGCTGTTAGTGGTTGGTAAATTCTGGGGGAGAAAGTTAGTTTTCTTTAAGGAAACATAAATTTGAAAGATGGACCATGTTCCAGTGGATGGTCTCACACTCATTAGTATATGGACAGAGCATACTGGACTCAGTGGGATTTGCTGATGTTTCTTTTTTTTTTTTTTAAAGATTTGCTTATTTATTTTTGAGAGAAAAAGAACATGAAGTTGGCTAGGTAGGAAGAAGTTGGGGAGGGGAAAGAATATGAACAAAATATATTGTAAGAAAAATTTTGAATAAATTTATGAAAAATGACAGGAAGTTGAGGGATGAAGGAGTAGAGTGGATCTAGGATAGTGGTTCTCAACCTTCCTAATACTTCGACCCAGTTAGTTTGTCATGTTATGGTGTCGCCCAACCATAAAATTATTTTCATTGCTATTTCCTAACTGTAATTTTTCTACTGTTATGAACTGTAGTGTAAATATCTGTGTTTCTGATAGTCTTAGGTTGAGAACCATTGATCTAGAAGGAGTAAGGGGAAGAATGGGGTCAATATGATCAAAATACATTGTATGCATGCATGAAATTCTCAGAGAATTAATAAAATACCTTAAAAGTAAATCTAAAAAGATTACATTGTTACATTTATTGTGTTTTAATTATTAGTATTTCAGTTTTTCATTTTAACATTGAAAATAATTAAATGTTATTTGACAATTTCACACATGTATATAATGCATACTTACCACATACACCCCACTTCAGCTTTACAAGTCTTTTTCTTGTGTTCATGTCTACTTGTTTTGTGACTTAGTGAGTAACTGGGGCTGTCCAAATGAACAGATTGGAGCTACTTGCTGGAGCTTGGTGGTCTCAGCACTGGATACATAGCTGGAGAAAATGATTTCACCTCTTTCAGAAGCTCAATAAGCAGTAAGGGTCATGGCCCCATGAGCAACCAAGCACCTTTCTCTTGTATCACTGATTATTGTTGAGGACTGTCTCATGTGGCTCTGTGCAGGTACCCTTAGTTATTGTGAGTTCATGATTGCATGTCTTTTTTTTATTTATTTATTATGTATACAATGTTCTGCCTGCATGTATGTCTGCAGGCCAGAAGAGGGTACTAGATCTCATTACAGATGGTTATGAGCCACCATGTGGTTGCTGGGAATTGAACTCAGGACCTTTGGAAGAGCAGCCTGTGCTCTTAACCGCTGAGCCATCTCTCCAGCCCCCCATGATTGCATATGTTGAACTAGCCTTGCATCCTTGGAATGAAACCTACTCAATCATGATGTATGATCTTGATGTGTTCTTGAATTCAGTTTGTAAGTATTTTCCTGAAAATTTCTGTGTCTGTGTTCACTGGGGACATTGGAGCTATAGTTTTCTTTTGTCATCATCTTTACCTGATTTTGGCATTATGGTAGTGCTGGTTGGCTTCAAAGGATGAAATTGCTAATGTTCCTTCCCTTTCTAGTTCATGGAACAGTTTAACAAGTATTGACATTAGATTTTCCTTTCAAGTTTGCCAGGTATGGTGACTCATGCCTTTAATCCCAGCTCTTGGGAGGCAGAGCCTGGTTTATCTCTGTGAGTTTGAGGACAGTGTAGTCTACACAGTGAGTTCCAGGACAGCCAGGACTATATAGTGAGACCCTATCCTCCCCCCAAAATAATAATAAGTTTGATTAAACTTATTGTTGAGTCCACCTTGTCCTGGGCTTGTCTCTGTGGTTAATTACTATGTCAGCCTCACTGTACATGATGAATCATGTGCATTTAGAAATTAACTTCACTTAGATTTTTTGTTTTTTAGGTTTAATAGCTTACTAGAATATAAGTTCTGGAGCTAGAGACATAGCTTAAAAGTTAAGAGCATTTACCATACTTGCAGTAGATCCAAGTTCAGTTCCTCACACCCATGTGATGGCTCGCAGCTGTCTGTAACTTTAGTTCCAGGAGAGTTGATGCTGTCTTCTAGCCTTCAGGTATACCAGAGCTCTTCTCTGTTTTCAAAAGAGTTTTCTACAATGTGAATAAATTCATGTCCTTCTTGCTCTCTAAATCACATTGGTCTCCTTTGAGATAAAAATGTATGTTTTGTACAGCCTTTTATAATCTGTCCTTTGCTTGTCTATCTAGCTTCTCTTTCTTTGTGCCTCCCCAGCATGCTTCTGTGAGTGCACAAGCGTGATTATGTCTGCACACAAGTTGTTAATAGTGCCATATTGGTTCTTTAAAGGGGGTGACTTCTAAAGTTGATTATTCCTGAATTGCTTTTAATTCAGTGAATAACCAATGAGGCACCTCCTCTCTAGCTTTTGACTGTGATGTTCTCAGCTGTATACAAAACCATGTCTGCTCTTTCATCTTCTACTGTTCATCCTGTAGGCTTTAACTTAGACACACGCCCAGATGCTTTCCCTGACCACAGAGTCTGAATCGGGTTCTCTTCTTGTGTGCTGATTCAACACTGCTTGTCACTGTCTTTACATTAATCCTGCACCATTCTGATTATTTACTTAGCTGTGTTCTCTGTTAGCGCCTTGAATTCTGTGAATACAGGAACAGCTCTTGGTGGCTATTCAGTTAAAGTAGTTATTAACTAAAAGTGGCAGTGAGGCACAAATTCAAACATGCATTTACAGTAGCTGTAAGGGGTCCCCAACCAAAATGGAGTGGAATTTGCTCAGATACAATGATTTAAGAGGAAAGCATGAGTTGCCTTAGTTATCATGGAGCTGTAAGTGGAGGCCAGAGCAGTCTGTGAGGAGTTTCAGGTCACCCTGGGATGGTGCTGACTCATGGCTCGGGCTAAGCCACAGAGGGCCCCTAGCAGCTGTTCCTCCAGAGACAAATAGGTTGGCAAGATCTGGAGGAAGAACTAAGGTGAGAAAGCCACATTCACTTAGAATTTCCAGTGACAGAACAGTTACTTCAAGCTAGATTTTGTGAAAGACGCCGAGCTGGAGAAGAGCTTGCCTTCTACATAGGAGCAGGTCCCCAAGCCTGGTCATCTCTCAAGTGGTCTGCACTTGGGTCGGGTGCTCCTTACTGTTTGCTGGCTGTGGGGTTACAGGATGCACAGGCGGAGGAGGAAATCAAGCAAGAGATGAACACACTGCAGCAAAAGCTGAATGAGCAGCAGAGTGTGCTTCAGCGGATTGCTGCCCCCAACATGAAGGCCATGGAAAAGCTGGAGAGTGTCCGAGACAAGTTCCAGGAGACCTCAGATGGTAAGACCTGCTGGGCTTTAGATGGGAGCAGAGGACTGAAGGTGTGACAACGGCGTGCTGTGATAGCACACCAGCCTCTGTTTTCACATACTTTGATATTCAAAATTGCTGGATACCCTGAACAGTGGGGATTATCTACTCGCTTTCTGGGGAGCAAATGATGGTGCTAAGGTAGCTGGTATAGCTCATGGAGGAATCCATGCTTGTGTGGCTCTAGGACTATACTGCGGTGGCCAACTCACTGGATACTGATCCCTGTGGGGCTTCCTTCAGGCATTTTTCTCTCATTGTAAGTTGTCCCTAGAATTTTCCTTTACAGGTGATTCTTGGCACAGTGTGGTTCTCAACCCTGGCAGAACCCAGGGCCCTGAGCGATCATCATTTGCTCTTCTTTTTTCTGGCAGAGTTTGAGGCAGCAAGAAAGCGAGCAAAGAAGGCCAAGCAGGCTTTTGAACAGATTAAGAAGGAGCGCTTTGACCGATTCAATGCTTGCTTTGAATCTGTGGCTACCAACATTGATGAGATCTATAAGGCTCTGTCCCGAAACAGCAGTGCCCAGGTAGACTGGAGCCCCTTATGCAACTAGCTCCTACCATTCTTTTTCAGTTGCTCTTCCCATCACCATGCCCATGCACACATATCCAGGTCCTCATCCCCTCTGTTATCCCCTAGGCATTCCTGGGCCCTGAGAATCCTGAAGAGCCCTATTTGGATGGCATCAACTACAATTGTGTAGCTCCTGGCAAACGCTTCCGGCCTATGGACAATTTGTCAGGCGGGGAGAAGACAGTTGCAGCTCTGGCCTTGCTTTTTGCTATCCACAGGTAAGGCTGTGTCCCACAGGGCAGTTGGTGAAGAGGCAGAGCTGAGGCAACCAGAGACTCTGGGGTCAAATGATATGCAGAGATCTACATAGGTGAAGGTGTTTTGGGATTCCCTGTCTATCTACTATAGCACTTAGTTTTTTTGGACCTGTCCTCCCCATCTATCCTTATCCACTCAGCCTAGCCTCCTGGTTCCTGCATGTATTTAGTTCCACTTCTAGGCTTTTCCTCACATGGTTGCTGGCTAATAGGCACTTTCTGTACATATCTGGCTTGACATACCTCTTCATTCTCCTCCCCTTCCTCTGGGAAGCCGTCTTTGACGTCTGGCATACCTTGATACTTCCCATATCAGGCCAGTAGTGCTTAAACATGACCCCCTAGAACTTAGCGTTGAAGTATGCAGCATCACTTCGTGAGCATTTCTTGAGTCCTACTCTGTACCAGACCCTATCGGGAGCTTGGGACAGGTGAGATTGATGTGATCTATCGCCTAAGGAGCTCAGAGACTAGAGGAAGCCAGACACAGACACATAAGCAGACAGTAGTGTAGGTGTCGTGTGTACACAGAGGAGGGACACCTAACTTGTAGTGTGTGGGTGGGCCAAGGAAGGTTTTCAAGGGTAGGTGAAAAAAATGAGTAGTCTGGGGGCAGGAGAGGTGGCTCAGTGGTTAGGAAGAGCACTTGTGCTCTTGTAGAGGAGCTAGGTTTGGTTTCCAGCACCACTTGTTGACTCGGAACCATCTTTAGTTTCAGGGAATCCAGTGCCCTCTTGTGATTTTTGTAGACATTAGGTTTACACATGGTACACACATATACATTCAAGAAAAGTACTTATGCACATAAAATAATTTTTTAAAAGAAAAGTTTGCTAAGGAACCCAGCAAATATTCTAGGCTGAATCTGCTGTTGCATGTATGGAGGTAAGTAGGCATGTCAGAGTGTGATATGTTGGGATATAGGAGACCCACAGGTAGCTTGCTCATTGGAGACAGTTGTCTTCCCAGCCAACCTGGAAGTTCCTGGAAAAGGCCCTGTTTTTCATGGTCCTAGGGGGACAATGGCACACAGAACCACATATCGAGGAGGGGATTCGGGGGCCTAGGCCATGTAATTTTCAGAGTTGGGTTATTTGGTCTCTGAATGCAATTGTCCTATTCCAGCTATGGGACCGGCCTGCTCTTGTTGCGGCCCTCTTTCTGTAGTATTAGCTCACCTATTCATTCCCTCTCAGCTACAAGCCAGCCCCCTTCTTTGTCCTGGATGAAATTGATGCTGCCTTGGATAATACCAACATTGGCAAGGTGAGTGCAAGGAAGGTGAGGTCTGGGCGGGAAGCTCCCAAGTTGGGACTGGGTTTCATTCAGAGATCAATTTGTGACTGTGCTCTAGCTATTCATCTATTCTATGTGCCTGGAAGACTGGGTCATCCTTGTTTTGATAATCAATAGCCTTTTCTTAGTCTCCCTTACTTTGACTGGAAAATGGGAGTGTTCGGTCTTAAGCCCTGCTGAATACCCCTCCCACAGGTGGCAAATTACATCAAGGAGCAGTCAACTTGCAACTTCCAGGCCATTGTCATCTCTCTCAAGGAGGAATTCTACACCAAGGCTGAGAGCCTCATTGGAGTCTATCCTGAGGTAGTGTGGGCTGGGCTCAGGAGCCAGCCCTTTTCCTGCCCAACTCTCCAAGGCAGGAAGAGAGAGCAGCAGTGGGAGGGTGGAGGAGTGGAGGTAATCAGGTCCTGAGCAGCCATGTAGGCTTCTTGGAGCCCTGCCCTGAATCTTTAGCCAGACAGTAAAGACAGAGGAAAGTTTAGAGGTAGGCAAAGAAAGAAGGCACACAGGAGTGAATCCTTTCTCCATACCCAGAAAGAACCATTGCCTGGCCTTTGAGCAGATACATAGGGAGGCAGTTTCACTCCTGGTTCCAGGCTGTCTACCTTTATTAATTCTCTCTTGATATTTTTTTTCTCTTTCAGCAAGGGGACTGTGTGATCAGCAAAGTTCTGACCTTCGACCTCACCAAGTACCCAGATGCCAACCCCAACCCCAATGAACAGTAGCAGGAATTCTACCTTCTTGTCTGGATCTCAGAACTGGCCTTCTGTGTATTTCCTGGATCTTTCTCATCACCCATTATCATGGATTCTCTGGGCACCATGCTCCCTTATGTATGTGGACATGTGTCATTATGTGTGCATGTGATTTGTTTGCAAAATAAATATTGAATACGAGACTTAAAGGAGCATAACTGAATTTTATTTCAAGGGAGCACAAGGTGACAGCACGCCAAGTGGATAAAAGTACCTGGGACCTCATAGGAGTCCTGGGCAGTCACTGAACTGCCTCATTTCGCTGTTTCATGTGCCTGTTCATTTGACACAGAATGAACACCCTCTGTTTGTCTGGGTCTGTGTTTAAAATACTGAATCGAATCAGTGAACATCTCTTAATGGTAAGGAAATGGTAAGGTAACCAGTTACTCTGGTTAGTTAAATATCACAAGTTCCTTGACAGGAGGATTATCACTTCCTGCTTTGTGGGAAAACTCACCTTTGAGCAGCCAGACCTTGACAGATTAGTAAGGTTTAGTAAGGACTAAGAGTAGACCATGGTTCTACTTTTTTACTTTTTAACACTTAACTAATTGTTGCTGGAGCAAATCATTTGAGCTTTCTTTACCTTGGTTCCCTCATTTGTAACATGGGGCTTAAATTTACCTCTCTCATAATAATGTCAGACTCTCACTAAAAACCTTATCCATGTGTGAAGCGCCACTAGATAGCAGCCCCTCCGAATATAAGTCTTGTTATTGCTGGGCCTGGAAGGGCTTCTGACCCTCATTGAAAAGGAACAGAAGGCACCATCACCTCTGGGAGGTGTTGGATGCTTTGGTTATCCGGAAAGGGCCAGGGCACAGATGGGGCTTATCTGATTAATAGAGAGCCTTAGGAAGCCAGTAGTTTCGATCACACATGATAACTGCGCTTGGGCCCCAAACTGGGCTGTCAGGAGCTAAGCCCTAGTAGGCATTTGTCAGCCTAGCGTGTTTAAGATCTGGGCAGGAACTAACCTCATTAGCTGTCGAGACTGCTGGGGAAATAAAGCCTGGTGTGATGACGTTAACATTTGCTCAGTCACAGAGGTCATCATCACATTTGGTTTATCCAAAATCTCTGCATTGCTTTTTTGTTTACTTTTCAAAATTAAGTCAGACTGGATGTTGTTGCATGTGCCCTTTTTTCCCCAGGCTTATTTGTATTATTTTTATTTATGGGTATACTGTGTGCGTAACACAGATGTGCATCAGATCTGCTGGAGCTGGAGTTACAGGCAGTTAATGAGCTGCCCAGCATGGTTACTGGGAACTGAACTTAGGTCCTATGGAAGAGCAGTAAGGACTCTTAACCGCTGGCATATCTCTCCAGCCCCAGTGACTCCAGCCTTTAATCCCAGCACTTGGGAATCCGAGGCAAGGGGAGTGAGAGTTCAAAGGTGATCTATTACCCTGTCTCAAGGAGGTAAGGTCTAATTGGGACTGGTTGCTCAATGGTGCTCTGTGTGGGGCACTGGCTCCACCATAGTGTCACTCGGAATTTCTAATTATGCAGGGAGTGGATGAATCCGTTCTCGTTCTCAGAAATTATACTGTGGGATAATGAGAGGATCTGCTGGGTAAAGGTACCTGCTTCTAAGTCTGATGTCCTGAGTAGGACCCCTGGGACCCACAGGGTGAAAGAGAAGACCTAACTCCCTACAAGTTCTCTGACCTCCATGTATGCCATACATACATACAAGTATACAATAACACATGAAATCGCAGGTTTGATGTGCTAATTACTTTTCTAATACATATTAGAAGGCATGACTAAACAAGCTGATGTTTAATCAAAGACATACCATCGTTGTCCTATGTGCCATCATTTGGCAAATGCAGGCACAGTTTGAGGACCAGACTCAGTTCTAGTCCCAGCTATAGAAACTTGGATAAGTTACTTATGAGCCTCAGTTTCTTTTGTTGTTGTTGTTGTTGTTGAGACAGGGTTTTATTGTGTAGCCTTGGCTGTCCTGGAACTCACTCTATAGTCCAGGCTGGCCTCCAACTCACAGAGATCTGCCAGCCTCTGCCTCCGGAGTGCTGGGATTAAAGGCGTGCGCCACCACACCCTGCTCATCCCAGATTCTTAAAGATAGCAGTTGCTATTCTCTGCCTTAAAGAGAAAACTGATGCTCACATACAAAGGGTTAAATGCCCCGGATAACACTGAATTTGAACCCAAGTTTGTTTTCCTTTAATTCATTCCAGTGCTTTTTCCATTGCAGAGGTGGTTAGCAGCCTTGGCTATACATCAGAATCACTTGTGAACTCCACCCCCCCCCCCTTTTAAAGATAAAAGCAGTATATATACACAGGTAAAAATTAAAATAGTACAGAAAGGCTCGTAATGAAAATCAGCAGTTACCTTCCACACCCCCATGTTCCAAAGGATGTGGAACTTTTCAAAACTAAATTGCTCTGCTTCCACCTCTGGAAATAGGATTCAGTAGGTGTGAATAATAATCCAGATAACTAGCCCTTTCCGTTGTGGGATAGGGTTACGTGAGACGCCTTAGACATGGCCCTGGCACACTGGAACACAAGTGCTTCAAAGTCCTCGGGATCAGGGAGGTGAGATTCGAATGGATTAGTGATAGAGCCTAGATTTCCACTTAGATCTCCTTTCTTCTTGCTCACTGTTTTCTGATGGACAGCATGGGGTGTTTCTAAGGAAGCTGAACCCAAGGAGAAGGAACTAAGTTGACTCCATCTGAGGAGTTGAGTGATTTCCACCCTAGTATCTGCTTTTAATCAGACATTTCATTCTGGAAATCTTAGTATTGCACACCTAGAATATAAAGATGAGTCAAATATTTATCCTGCCTTTGAGTGGTTAAGTCACTGTCTACTTGGAATCCAAGTCATAAGCACCGTGGGTAATCAGCTCTGTCAGAAGCATAGGAAGGATGTTAGGAGAAATCCAGAGAAGACATTTTCCAGCCCAGGAGGTGATACCTGAATGGAAACTTACATAGGAATTCACTAGTTCCAGTAGAAGGGAACTCCAGGCGGTGACAATGGTATGTATGAAGATCTGGAGGCCAAACCCAGCAATTAAGAAGCACTGAAGCATATGGATTGCAGGGGTGGGGAAAAGCAGCAAGAGATGCTAAAGGTAATCAGGAACAAAACAGGAACAAAATGATTTTTAAAAGAATGTTTAACGTTAATTTTTATCTTATGTGTATGAGTGTTTTATTTGCCTATGTACTATGTACATGCCCAAGAGTTATGAGCTGGAGATCAAACCTGGGTCCTCTGGAAGAGCAGACAGTGCTCTTAACTGCTTTGCCATCTCTCCAGGCCACCAAACAATGAGTTTTATGTATTTGGTTAGAATTTGGGCTTAGGGGATATTACAGTTGCCATATTTGCTTGTACGGACCATCCATGGGTTCCAACTTCCAAACCTTCCATTTTAGCATGTGGGGTAAGCTCTCAGCCTTAAGTGCTTACTAATCAGATGACTAAGGTCCTGTAGACTTAGGAACCATACCTTAAAGGTCCTGGGAGAGTGGGGGAGCTATGAAACCAGCTCTAAGTAGAAGATACTCCACAGCCAAAGAGACAAGACAGCTTGGATGGGAATGAGTTGAGTTCATGCTCTACGCACCCGTGGCCAGCATTGCACGAATGGTTTCTTATTTTGTCTCAAGCAAATGCACCAAACCACCAGGGCGGGCCTGGAGATAGCTTGTTTACTGGCATATTCCCTGCAGAGAGCTCAGGGACTGATACAGAAGTCACCTGGTAAGATTTCAAGTGGATGAATGCATGAATGAGTGTGTTTGTGAAGAGGATGAAGATTAGGAACGGTGAAAAGACCAGTCTGTTTACCATGGACAAGGACAGTGGGGATGGATTGAATGTGGTCAGATACAAGCTAAGATGAACTGAGGGGCTTAGCAGCTAAGAGCGCTGGCTGCTCTTCCAGAGGATGGAGATTTGATTTGCAGTACCCACATAATGCTGCAAACTGTCTAATTCCGGTTTCAGGGATCCAATGCCCCCTTCCGGCCTCTGAACACCAGAGGTGCATGTGGTGAGTGGACTGACATACGTGCAGGCAGAACATCCAGACACATTAGTTCCCAAAGGATGTACTTTGATGAATTTTGGTGTGGTTGGTTGGTGACTGCGGAGCTATATGAATAGCCATGTTCCTACTCTATCCCAGTTGTGGGTTCCTCACCTATCTCCGAACCAGAATCCTCTTTTAGCTTCCTCAGCACCTAGAACTCCCTGCAAGCTTTCTGTGTACTGTGTAGTTCCCCTGCATCCCCCAGGCATGGATTCACCCATCCAGTTCAATTTTGGCTGAGTACCTCCTGTGTACCTCTAAGCCAGGACTCCAAGTCCCTCTTTAATCCCATAAAATATTCGGAGGGGTTTCCCCCAGGTAAGATGCATCATTATCCAATAGCATATAAAGAGATGCCCAGTATACAAAACCTATAAAAGAATTTAGAGACTGATAATTCCTAAGGTCCTTGAAGAGAAATTAATTTCCCAAAGGTCCTACTACTAGGAAGTATTGGAGCCATAAATGGAGCCCAGGTTCTAGTCAGGAGAGGTAGAAATGGTAAGGAAGGTGAGACTTAGGTTGAGCTTTGAGAGTTGATGTGTATGCAGGGCAAACAATGCTTGCCAATTATACTACCATCAAAAAACCTTGCCTTACTCCTTCTGAGGGGTTTCTCTATGTAAGTTGCCGCACTCTGTACCATGTGACTTCACACGCCTAACTGCGGTTGACTAGATTGGGATAGTATCAGAGCCAAGAGCAAATTTCTAGGCGGCTTAGCAGCCTACTAAGTGGACTGGAGTAAGGATTCCATCTTATGTGGGTGGCATATCTAATGGCATATAGGTATAAAATAGGTATTTCAGGGAAGTGAATCTGTGGAATTCAAAATAAGGGGACAATTAGAATTCACTGGGGCTGGAAGCTACACGGCAACAGCAAAACTGTAGAAGTCATAAATCCTAGGGCTGGAGAGCTGACTCAGCAGTGAAGAGCCCTGGCTGCTCTTGAAAAGGACCCCGGTTTGCTTCCCAGTACCCATGTAACTCTAGTTTCCAGAGGGTCGGATGCCCTCTTCTGGCCTCTGTGGACACCAGGCACACACATGGTGCACATATATACATGCAGGCACTCAACACATACATAACAAAAAAAAATCTTTTCAAAAATTGTAAGTTGTGAGATATCTGTATCATGAGTTCATAGGGCTGGCCGTCAAGCAGCAAGACACCGAGGGCCAAAAGGATGCAGTAGCCATAAAGCAATAGTAAAACCCATGGAGCAGCAGAAGGCTTGGGTACATATACAAGATCCGTGAGGCAGCAGAGGTGATGACACTGTAAGAGGAGCGAGCGACCTGGTGACTTGAACCATGTGCTACAAAGCAACGGAGTAGGAGGAGCAGTGGGGAAGACCGACAAGTGAACGGAGAGAGCCCATGGATTAATAGAAGCCAAAGTCCCAAGAGCCACAAAGCAGCAAGAGCAGAAAGTCCTAGGAGAGGTGAGGCAGGGAAAGCCACGGGCTAGACAAGGGAGCAGAGAGAAGTTAGTCAGTAGCAGTAGGAGGAGAATAAATACAGCCAGAAAGTAGTTGAGTCACCATTTTGGGAGGCACTAGAGAAAGGAGCAACAGATGCCTCAACTGAGGGGGTGACAAGATAAGCCAGGCTCTGAGCTGCTTTGGAGCAAAAGCCATTTTCAAGTTTGCCTGCAAAGCCCTTCCTGTCTTGTTTGCCTGTGGCTGCTTTAAACGTCCATCACCAATGCAAGCATGTCTGTGTTTCTTGTAATCTAAAAGAGGTCAACACATGTGCAATCCCGATGTGTGAAGGCCAGGGAAGTTCTTCCTGGTGAGTGTGATGCAAGACACGAAGGGGAGGATCCATTCTTCCCCTCGTGCCCTCATTTTCTCATGTGCTTTTCACTCATTTACTTGTTGATTTTTCTCGTTTGTCTAATTCATTGTTTTTGGTTATTACTCTGCATTGATTTGAACATTTACTCATTCGTTCTTTTCCATTCATCTGCTCTACAAGCATATATTGAGTTTCTTTCTGTGTATCAGGCCCTCAACTAGACTCAGTTCTCCGGCCTCCAGAAATTCACAGCTTAAGTAGTGACTCAGAGGAGTGCACTAAATGCAGCAGATGATATAATAGAAGTCTAGATGGGGCAGGGCGAGCTTATGGAAAGCACTGAGTGGTTCTCCCTGGAGTCTGGTGGGTTGGAGGAATCGCTCAGTAACACCTTTGTAGAAGAGGGTGTACTTCAACCGAGTCTTAAAAGAGGAGTTGGTGCTTGCTATCTGGGAAGGGACAAAGGAAAATTATGGGGAGCTGCCTAAGCAGAGAATGTGTGAGTTTATGGTTTCAGAGGGTAGTTAGTATTGGTCCAAGCCGTGGTAAAAGTGCTGGAAGCCGTGCAGTCCAGCTTAGCTTTGATCTTATGAGCAGTGGGGAAGCTGTAGGAGGCTCTGAAACAGGAAAGCGACTACAGCTCCATTGGGAATCTCAGTCTGGCACCTGATATTAAAGAAGACTGGGGGTGGCCAGACAGTGGTGGTACACACCTTCGATCCTAGCACCCAGGAGGCAGAAGTAAGTGGATCTCTGTGAGTTCAAGGCTAGTCTGGTCTACAGAGCTAGTTCCAGACAATCAGGGTTACACAGAGAAAACCCCTGTCTCGAAAACCAACCAAACAACCAAACAAAAAGATTGGGGGCATAAAGCACTGACCTAAATGGTGTATGTGAATAAAGTGTGCATTGAGTGTCATTAGTAGAAAGTTGTTGGCTAGAGGCCAAGATTTTTTTTTTTCTTCCAGAAGGTAGGATTTCAGTTAAGAGTTTAAGAATAGGGGCTGGAGAGATGGCTCAGCAGTTAAGAACACTGACTGCTCTCCAGCATCCACAAGACAGCTCACAACTGTCTAACTCCAAGATCTGACACCCTCACACAGACATACAGACAGGCAGAACACCAATTCACACACAATAAAAGGATTTTTTAAAATTTGTTTTTAATGATTTATTTAACTTTATTTTATGTGCATTGGTGTGAAGGTGTCAGATCTCGTGGAACTGCATTTTCAGACAGTTGTGAGCTGCCATGTGGGTGCTGGGAATTGAACCCGGGTCCTCTGGAAGAGCAGTCAGTGCTCTTAACCGCTGAACCATCTCTCCAGCCCCCAAATAAAAGGATTTTAAATGGATATGGGAGCAGGGAAGAAGATATCTTAACTAAAGGAGTCATCTTAGTGTTGGCAAGAGACTTGGCTCTAAAGGGGTTCCCAGGTATCCAAGGGGATGTCCCCAGCTAGGACGTTGGACAGCAGAGGAGAGGGCGCCTGAACTGGCCTCATCCTATAGCCACACTGATGAATATCTTGCATATCACCATAGAAGTTCATCTGGCGATAGATGGAGATAGAGACAGAGACCCACATTGGAGCACTGGACTGAGCTCCCAAGGTCCAGATGAAGAGCAGAAGGAGGGAGAATATGAGCCAGGAAGTCAGGACCACGAGGGGTGCGTCCACCCACGGAGACGGTGGGGCTGATCTAATGGGAGCTCACCAAGGCCAGCTGGACTGGGACTGAACGAGCTTGTGATCAAACTGGACTCTCTGAATGTGGCTGACAATGATGGCAGACTGAGAAGCCAATGATAATGACACAGGGTTTTGATTCTACTGCACGTACTGGCTTTGTGGGAGCCTAGTCTGTTTGGATGCTCACCGTCCTAGACCTGGATGGAGGGGGGAGGACCTTGGACTTCCCACAGGGCAGGGAACCCTGACTGCTCTTGGGACTGGAGAGCAAGGGGGAGGGGGAGTGTGGGGAGTGGGAGGGAAATAAGAGGATGGGAGGAGGTGGAAATTTTTTTAATAAATAAATAAAATAAAATAAATATAAAATGTCGAAGTAGCACAAGATGTATGTGAAATAAATATATAATTATTAAATGCTAAAAAAAAAGAACAGGGAGGATTCAAACTGATGAAAATGAGGATGGGCTTTCTGAGCTCGGGAGCTAAGCAGGGAGCTAGCAGTAAAACATATTACGGTTTGACTAGAGCAGGGGCTTTGTTTCAGCCAGAGAGAGACTGCAAAGTTTTCCAAACTCTTACATCAAGTCTGGAGGGACAAGGAGATCTGGGGGGCACAGAGAGCTCATGGGCAGGAGTAGCCTTTATGCTTATAAGCTTTGTTTTTGTTTTAATCAAACGTTCATTTAAAGATGAGGTAAGGCAGGCACGGTATTTAGAAAATCATCTAGGGTCTTATGGAGAGCAAGAGTCCATTGTGCCGCACATTCTCAGTTTTGGTACCTAATTTCAGGGTTGTTTTTCCTGATTGTTAACTCCACACCTAACTAATGTACTGTGAGAATTTTTTTTTTTTTTTTTTTTGGTTTTTCGAGACAGGGTTTCTCTGTGGTTTTGGAGCCTGTCCTGGAACTAGCTCTTGTAGACCAGGCTGGTCTCGAACTCACAGAGATCCGCCTGCCTCTGCCTCCCAAGTGCTGGGATTAAAGGCATGCGCCACCAACACCCGGCGTTTTTTTGGTTTTTCGAGACAGGGTTTGTCTGTAGCTACGGAGCCTGTCCTGGAACTAGCTCTTGTAGACCAGGCTGGCCTCGAACTCACAAAGATCCGCCTGTCTCTGCCTCCCAAGTGCTGGAATTAAAGGCGTGCGCCACCACTGCCCAGCCCAAATTTTTAAAGCGATATTTTAAGTTTACTTTTTATTTATGTGTACATATGTGCCTCTCTGTGTGTACAAACGTGTGCAGGTTCTCATGGAGGCCAGAGGAGGAACTGGATCCCCTGGAGCTAGAGTTAAAGGCAGTTGTGAACTGTCTGCTATGGGGTCTGGGACTCAAATCCTCTGTAAGAGTAGCAAGGGCTCTTGACCACTGAGTCATCTCTTCAGAATCCTTGTGGACATTTTGACCACAATACACATTGGTGTTTGTTCTTCGACCAACGAGAATTGAGGACAGTCGCAGCAAGTTCAATTTTTTATCTTTCTCATTTCTAATATGATTTCATTTCACTGTTGGATAACATTCTGAATTTCAGTAACTTTTTTTTTTTATGAACTGGAGACAGTCTTTCCCTTCCCATTGTTTGTTTTTTGTTGTTCATAGTGCTTTTGAGACGGGGTCTCTTATCACCCAGACTGGTTTTGAGCTCACTATGTAGCTGACACTGGCCTTGAACCCCTGATCTTTCTGCCTCCACCTCTCAAGTGCTGGGATTGCAAACATACGTCATTATACCTGGCTTGAGACAATATTTCTTGATCCAAGCTTTGTTAAATAAGAAAATAGTCTTTCCTTTAGCTTTCTCCCTGTTGATGTTCCGACTTCTGTCACATGGACAATTATCTATTTTGAGACTTAAATTTTAAAAAATTATGAGGACACACACCACAGTCCATGGATGGTCAGAGGACCATTTTCAGGAATCAGTTCTCTCTTCTTCCGTGTGGATTCCAGGGGTTGTACTCAAGCCTCAGGCTTTGTGACGAAAACTTTATCTACTCAGCCATGTTGAAGGCACTCTATTTCATTGTTGTTGGGTTTCATTTATTTATTCACATATGCTTGTTTTATTTTGTTTTGAGACAGTGTAGCCCATGCTGGCCTCGAACTTGCTTTGCAGCTGGAATGACTTGGGATGCCTGCTCTTCCTGTTCTATGGCTACCACCATCACATCTTGTCTTCTGTGCTTTTATATTATCAAAACTGGTCTAGCAAAGTGATAGTGGTAGATTAAATTCTGCTCTGTTTTCATGATTGCTATTTAAAATTTGTGATGTTTTGTCTATAGTATGAGTGTCAAAATTAAAGAACAATATACAGCTATTGATGTGACTAAATAGTCTTTCTTCTAGGGCCAACCAGTATATTTTGATAAATTTTTGCTTTGTAGCAAGTTTAGTTTTTCCCGGCTTCTATTTTTACTTCTTCCTCCTCATTGCTTTATCACATATTCCCTTCTTTTTCATTTCAAAATCTCCACTGCATTAAGAAGTATACTTTTTAAAAATATTCCACCAAGTCTGATTTTTGTCTCCATCCTCCCCCCTGAGACTTTTTTCTTAGGGGCCTTCTTCCCTTTTTCAAGTACGGACTGTCATTTTAGAATCTCTCTACTACTTTCTATGGTTACACTACCATCTATTCGATCTTAGGGTTTGGTTTTGAATGCTTGTCCCCCCCCCCATTATTTTGATGGATCACGTTCTCAAATAGCTTTCTCAGAAAGGCTGTAAAGAAAATAGATTTCTTTTGTTTTACTGTTGTTGTTGGTTTTAATTGAATTAGAATTGCATCACTTTTCCTCCTCCCTTTCTTCCCCTTAGTCCCTCTCAGCCACCCAGCATTGACCCCCCATGCCTCCACTCAAGCTACTAGCCTCTTTTTCTTCATTGTTTTATATATATGCATATGCTCAAAATAGATAAACACAAAATACAGCTCCGTTTTTGTTGCTTGTCTGCACATGGTTTGAAGGCTCACCGCTCTACATTAGACAACCAATAAGGGGGCTCATCCGTGGGAATGGTTAATACTCCTTCTCCCAGCAGTCATTAGTTGCCTGTAGTTCTCTGTCTAGGGATGAGAACCTGTGGAATTTTATGCCTTTTGGTAGTTTGAATAGAATTGGTCCCCATGATCTCACAGGGAGGGGCACTATTAGGAGATGTGGCTTTGTTGGCGTGGCCTTGTTGGAGAAAGTTTGTAACTGTGGGGATGGGCTTTGAGGTCTCATATATGCTCAAGATATCACCCAGTGTCTCAGTCAACTTCCTGTGGCCTGCAAGATGTAGGACTCTCAGCTAGTACTCCAATACCATATCTGCCAGCAAGCTTCCTCTCCAGTCCCATGTCTGCCTGCACACCACCATGCTCCCCACCATGATGATGATGGACTGAACCTCTGAAACTGTAAGAGAGCCACCCCAAATAATGTTTTCTTTTTAAGAATTGCCATGGTCATGGTATCTCTTTCACAGCAATAGAAACCCTAAGACACCCTTCCTACATTAACCATTAACATGCCCATTGATCTTGCCATTGTTCCAGCCTGTTTTATGCAGCCCTTTCTAGGAGAGACTCTTCCACAGCAGACTTTCTGGTGTTCTGGTTCTTACAGAACCACCTCTCTTGTTCCCCATGGTGTTTGCTGAGCCGTAGATGCAGGAGCTGTGATGAGGTGTTTCTGTTGGGGCTGGGCTCCCCGTGGTCTATTGGTCTCTGCATCATATCCAGTTGTGGTTTCCTGTGCTGGTCTCCACTTGCTGCAGAGAAGCTTCTTTGATGAGGGCTGGTGGCTGCGCTTATCTGTGGGTTTAGGGATAATATTTAGAATGAAGTGAGGAATTATGCTGCTCTAGCAAAACAGTGGTAGTAGATTCGTTTCTAGGGTACATGACCACATTAGCCTGGAGAATCTGGCTTAGTTTCCATACCAAGCATGGTTTTTCCCCTGTTGAGTGGTCCTTACATCCAACATGTGAGTGCCATTTCTTATTGAAAAAGTCTCCCTTTACATCCTGAAAATATCTTTATTGTGATACTTGGCTATAAATTTGAGATTTTGTATCATTTTCCTACTCAACATTGAAGGCACTGCTCCATCATGTAGAGGGTGGGTGATGGGAACTTCTCTCACGATGTTGCCCAGGCTTGTTTTGGATTTCTGAACTCATGTGACTCTCCTACTTAAGGATCCCAAGCTTTGGCACGACAAGTATGTGTCAATATACCCAGCTCTCTGCACTGTCTTCTAATACCCAGTTTTGTTTTGTTTTTGCTTTTTGTAGACAGGGTTCTAATACCCTGTCTTGATGGTGTCTGATGAGTAGTGAGTCTGATTGTTTTAGACATAACAGTTTATATTGATTTTTATCCTTTTTTTATTTATTTTTATTTTATGAGCATCAGTGTTTTGCCTGCATGTATGCCTGTATGACGGTGTTGGATCCCCTGAAACTGGAGTTACAGACAGTTGTAAGCTGCCATATGGGTGCTGGGAATTGAACCCAGGTTCTTTGGAAGAGCAGTCAGTGCTCTTAACCACTGAGTCATCTCTCCAGCCCCTTCTTTTCTTTCAGAATCCTAAGGACACAGTGTCCTATCTTTTACAATAGCCTTATAGGTTCCTAAAGCTGTTCTCATTTTTTCCAAGTCTATTTTCTGTCTGTTTCCCAAATTGGGAAACACCTATGTTTCTGTCTTTAATTCCTTATTCTGTCCCCTCCATTTTCTATTGTCATATCCACTGAGGATTTATTTGGGGTTTTATATTTTTTAGTTCTAAAGTTTCTATAATTTTCCCCGTCTGTATCTATTTTTTTGCTAACAGTTACTATTTTTAAAATATATTACATTGGTTATTGTTTGTGTGTGTGCAGGCGTGCATGCGTGTGTATGTGTTCCACAGTGTACGTGTGGAGGTGAGAGGGCAACTTATGGAAATCAGTTCTCTCCTTCCACCACGGGAGCCTTTGGGATCAAACCCAGGTCAGCAGGCTTGACAGCATGTGCCTTTACCCGCTGAATCATCTCAGTTGTTTTGAGACTATTCCTAATTGTTGAGGTATTTTTATGGTGACTCCTTGTCCTCAAAAACTATTCAGATGATTTTAACATCTCTGTCATCTTGGTACTAGTGTCTATTGTTTTGTTTTGTTTTTCTCATTCAAGTTAAGATTTTCCTGGCTCTTGTTACGGTGAATGATTGTCATCTGAGAGTTGGGTGTCTTAGCTACTGCGTTATGAGACGTCGAATCTTATTTCAGTATTCTGTTTTAGCTTTCGTTGTCAGACACTATTATTACTGTGGAAGAAGAGACCCTGCCTCGTTAATTTAGTGGGTATAGAAATATTCAGGTCTCTATGCAGCCTCCATTGGATGCCCCCACCAGGGGTTCCTCACTGCCAGGGGGGAAGGGGCGTTCTAGCTGTCCCGCCCCGGTGGGAAGAGAAGGGCAACACATTCTCCAGTGAGAGTGAAAATCTGAACTCCCTGTTGGCCTTTGTTAGTGTAGTGGGAGTAGGACCACAATTTTCTTTTGTTATGTGTGGCTAAAGTAGAGCAATTATCATCTGATAGATTGTGCTCTGAAATATCTGAGGTGAAAAACAAATTTCGATCCCTACCACTGTGCCGCTCATTTGCTGACAAGTTCTCTACCCAGTTACTCTGCTTATTTTGGAATAGTTCTTTCATTTGCAGTCTTTTCTCAAAGAAAATCTTGCGACCTGGGCTTCTTTGCTGATTTTTTTAAATTAATTTATTTATTTGTTAACGATTTCTGCCTCCTCCCCACACCACCACCTCCCATTCCCTCCCCCTCCCCCAATCAAGTCCCCCTCCCTTGTCAGCCCGAAGAGCAATCAGGGTTCCCTGCCCTGTGGGAAGTCCAAGGATCACCCACCTCCATCCAGGTCTAGTAAGGTGAGCATCCAAACTACCTAGGCTCCCACAAAGCCAGTACGGGCAATAGGATCAAAAACCCATTGCCATTGTTCTTGAGTTCTCAGTAGTCCTCATTGTCCGCTATGTTCAGCGAGTCTGGTTTTATCCCATGCTTTTTCAGACCCAGGCCAGCTGGCCTTGGTGAGTTCCCGAAAGATCATCCCCATTGTCTCAGTGTGTGGGTGCACCCCTCATGGTCCTGAGTTTCTTGCTCGTGCTCTCTCTCTCCTTCTGCTCCTGATTTGGACCTTGAGATTTCAGTCCGGTGCTCCAATGTGGGTCTCTGTCTCTGTCTCCTTTCATCGCCTGATGAAGTTTAATATTCAGGAGGATGCCTATATGTTTTTCTTTGGGTTCACCTTCTTATTTAGCTTCTCTAGGATCACGAATTATAGGCTCAATGTCCTTTATTTATGGCTAGGAACCAATTATGAGTGAATACATCCCATGTTCCTCTTTTTGGGTTTGGCTCACCTCACTCAGGATAGTGTTTTCTATTTCCGTCCATTTGCATGCAAAATTCAAGAAGTCATTGTTTTTTACTGCTGAGTAGTACTCTGATATGTATATATTCCATACTTTCTTCATCCATTCTTCCATTGAAGGACATCTAGGTTGTTTCCAGGTTCTGGCTATTACAAACAATGCTGCTATGAACATAGTTGAGCATATACTTTTGTTGTATGATAAGGCATCTCTTGGGTATATTCCCAAGAGTGGTATTGCTGGGTCCAGAGGTAGGTTGATCCCGAATTTCCTGAGAAACTGCCACACTGCTTTCCAAAGTGGTTGCACAAGTTTGCATTCCCACCAGCAATGGATGAGTGTACCCCTTTCTCCACAACCTCTCCAGCAGAGGCTATCATTGGTGTTTTTGATTTTATCCATTCTGACAGGTGTAAGATGGTATCTTAAAGTTGTCTTGATTTGCATTTCCCTGATCACTAAGGAAGTTGAGCATGACCTTAAGTGTCTTTTGGCCATTTGAACTTCTTCTGTTGAGAATTCTCTGTTCATCTCAGTGCCCTATTTTATAATTGGGTTGATTAGCCTTTTACGGTCTAGTGTCTTGAGTTCTCTATAAATTTTGGAGATCAGACCTTTGTCAGTTGCGGGGTTGGTGAAGATCTTCTCCCAGTCAGTGGGTTGCCTTTTTGTCTTAATGACAGTGTCCTTTGCTTTACAGAAGCTTCTCAGTCTCAGGAGGTCCCATTTATTCAATGATGCCCTTAATGTCTGTGCTGCAGATATTTTTCTTTAATGTAGCAATGGCTCTTAGCATTAATCAGAGAAGCCTCTCTGTGGTGGTTTGGGTGAAAATAACCCTCATGGACTCATATGGAGTGTGGCACTATTAGAAGGTGTGACCTTGTCAGAGTAGGTGTGGCCTTGTGGAAAGAAGTGTGCCATTGTGGGTGGGTTTTGAGGTCTCAGAAGCCCAAATTAGGCCTAGTGTCAACTTGCTCTTCCTGATGCTTGCCAATCTGAATGTAGAACTCTCAGCCGCCTCTCCAGCATCGTGTCTGTCTTCGTGACACCATCCTTCCCACCATGACAATACTGAACTAAACCTCTGAACTGTAAGCCAGCCCCAATAAAGTGTTTTTCTTTATAAGGGTTGCCATTATCATGGTGTCTCTTCACAGCAATAGAAACCTTAACTAAACCAGAAGCTGGTGCCAGGGACTGAATGGGGTATTGTTGTGATTGGCCTGACCGTGTTTTCGTTTGGAGGAATATGGAACACTTTGGAATTTTGGACAAGAAAGGCCTTTGAATGCTTTAAGTGGAGCACATAAGATAGTGGGGACTTGAACTGTGGGGGCCTGAATCAAGATGTTTCAGAGGAGAATAATATTGGTATGTGGCCTAGACATCAATCTTGTGATATTTTGGTGAAGAATGTGGCTGCTTTCTGTCCTCATCCAAAAAAAATCTTCCTGAGGCTAAATTGAAGAGTTATGGATTAATAGCTTTGGCAGAGAACATTTCGAAACAGCCTAGCATTGACTGTGTCATGCGGCCAGTCTTATGTGGGTCTATAATGAAAAGGAGCAAGCTGAGCAAGGAAAAATATAACATGTAAAATTCGAGGAGAAAAGGGGCACCAGGAGGTTTAATGGAACTAAATCCTGTGTTCAAAGGGATAAAAAGATTAAAGAAAAGCCTGGTGATAGACGAAGTAAAGGGTCTTGACTTCAGGGCAAGACCACACCCCCGTTAAGCTTCCAATTTGTGAAAAAGAATTAAAGAAAAGCTTGGACTGGATGTGGTGGCAGACATATTTAATCCCATGATTTGGGAGGCAGAGGCAGGAAGATTTTCAAGAGTTCAAGGACAGCCTGGTCTACAGAGCTAAGCTTAGAGAGTGAAGGAAACCATTGATGAGAGAAGACTGATGGAAATATAACTGGACAAGGGAGCCACGTTCCAGCCTCAGCAAGCAGAACTTGACAGCTTCGGCCATACAGTTCTGAGTTTAAGTCAAGGATAGAAGAGAGGCGTTCTGGAATCTCCCTCTGCAACTAAGGGAAGCTGCTGAGGCGTATGCCAGGGCTGTCCCTACATAGAGACCTTAGGGACGCCATTGTGTGAAGCTGTGAAGGTGAAGCTTGCATGCCCAAGACAATGGAAATACCGGAGCAGTGGGATACCTGCCAAGGAAAGCTGCTGATAGGGAGTGGGAACCAGCTCAAGAGAAAGAAGTGTTTTTCAGTCAACAAAGATGAAAGGAGTTGGAGATCTGAAGAGTGTTTTGACATCAGACATGGAGATATAGAGTTTGGAGTTTGTTCAGCTGGTTTTTGTTCTTGCTTAGGTCCAATATTTCCTGACTATGCTCCCTTCCCACCCTTCTGGAATGGTAAGATATATTCTGTGCCATTATATGTTGGAAGTACGTGATCTGCTTTTTCATTTTGATTTTACAGAGGATTACAGTTAAAAGATTAAAAGGTCAAAGTCTCTTCTGAGACTCACGTCAAACAGTGCTGAGACTGTGATAGACCATGGGAACTTTTGAAGTTGGACTAAATGTGTTTTGCATTATGATATGGCTACAAGCCTATAGGAGCCAGGAAGTGAAGTGTGGTGGTTTGAATGAAAATGGCCTCCATAGGCCCATAGGGAGTGGCACTATTAGGAGGTGTGGAGTAGATGTGGCTTTGTTGGAGTAATTGTGTCACTGAGGAAATGGCCTTTGAAGTCTCAGATACTCAAGCCAGACCCAGTGTCCCAGTCTTTTCCTGTTGCTTGCAGATCAAGATGTAGAACTCCCAACTGCCTCTCCAGCATCAAGTCTGTCTGCATGTTGCCTTGCTTCTTGCCATGACAATAATGGGCTAAACTTCTGAACTGCAAGTCAGCCACCATAATTAAATGTCTTCCTTTATAAGAGTTGCTGTAGCCATGGTGTCTCTTCACAGCAAAAGAAACCCTAAGACGGTCTCTTTCCAGTGAACTATGGTGGGTGCAGAGATTATACCACCATCTCTAAAGCTCAGGGAGTCTTGTGGAAGAAGGGATGGAAGGAATATAATAGTCAGAAAATAAAGAGAAGAACTATAAAATGTCATTTTCTGGGCAAGGCACAACCATTGCGGTTACAAACTCCCAGCTGCTGAAGCTGCCGTCACTGATTCTGCACAAATCACAAAAGGAGGAACTCAAGAGGGCCTCAGCCTACACTGCTGGACTATTTCTGACTGATTGATTCAGGGGAAATCACTGCCTTCACTTGTATACCCACTAAAACCTCATCAGACTCCAATGAATAGTTTGAATGCAATGGCCACATAAATGGTCCTGGTTAAAATGAGTCACAAAGAGTTCAAGGCCAGTCTGGTCTACAAAGTGTGTTCCAGGACAGCCAGGACTGTTACACAAAGAAACCCTGTCTTGAAAAAAAAATCAAAATAAAAAAAAAGAGTCACAAAACCAAACCAAGATTCTTGAATCTGGGAAAGGACTAGCGTGGGTTGGAGAGGGTGTTGACAGGGATGGAAGGGAGGTAAGAAAGTGTGTGAGGGGAGCAATCAGAATAGATATATGAAATAGTCAAATAAACAAAATGAACCAGTACAAGTTTTAAAAAATATATTGCAATGAAAATCGTATTGCAAGTTTGGGATGGGGAGTGACTAGGCACACTGACAGTCCCTGTAGGATGAGAAGACAAGTTCTGACTCTTAAGCTGTGGTCCCCAGTTACCAGAACACCAAGATCCTGTCTCTGAGATGGTTCAGTTCCTTCAAAGAGCCCCGTCTTTGTCTAATGAGTAAGACACCCATCTGCTGGACATTGCATAGGGGTAGATAGTTGGGTATACAGTCTTCCCATTACCTCCTTGTTTTCAGCCACACATCTCCCTCCCACCTTTCACCATACCTGGCATTGTCAAGACCCCAAGCTCTTCAAACTTCCTGCAAAGAAAGGGCAACTTCTTTCTCAGAGGCACCACCTTCACACAAGTTCCGGGCTGTTGCTTCGTCTGCCATGCTTCATCAATCACCAACTGTCCTAGGGTTCCCACTGTTGTGAAGAGACACCATAACCATGACAACTCTTATAAAGGAAAACAGTTCACTGGGGTGGCTTGCTTACAGTTTCAGAGGTTCAGTCTGTTATCATCATGGTGGGAGCATGGCAGATATGGTATTGGAGTAGTAGTTGAGAGGCCTACAGCTTGTAGGCAACAGGAAGTTGACTGAGACACTAGGTGGTATTCTGAGCCCAGGAAACCTCAAAGCCCACCCTCACAGTTACACACTTCCTCTAACAAGGCCATACCCACTCCAACAAAGACACACCTCTTAATAGTGCCACTCCCTATGAGATTGTGGAGGCCACTACAAGTCAAACTACCACACCAATTCTCCACTTGATCCCTATCTTCCAGAAATTTATTGAAACCTCTGTTTTGTTGACAGATGTTCTCTTGGACTCTTCCTCATAGTAGTTTATATAGTATCAAGGTGTTTTATACCTTTATAATTCCTTTACTACCATTTTAACAGGCTCTCAGTATAAACACATGGTAAATCTGTCATCTTGACTTAGAAATCTACTTACTAATCCTACCTGTTTTCCTTTTTTCTGATAATTAGCTTCACATCTCCAAATAATGCTGTTTTTCTATTTATCAATTTATAATCAATTTTAGTCATTATCTATAGTCATGTCACCAATTATATATATATATATATATATATATATATATATATATATATATATATATATATATATAAAACCTCTGTACCTCTTCTGTCATCTGTATTTTGTTGTTTGACATAGGTGTCACTTGACTGGCCTGGAGTTGCCTTTGTAGACCAGGCTGGCCTTGCATTCATAGAGATCCACCTGCCTCTGCCTCCAAATGTTGGAATTAAAGTTATGCACTGACAAACCTGGCTTCTATTTTATTTTTATTAACAAGATTGATAAAACTTACAGTCTATTTGTGACCATAATTAACTCATCCATGCTTTGCTGATTGATCGTTCTAAAGAGTACTTAGCTGTCCGTGCTATGTACATAATTTTGTGTGTGCATGTTCGTGTTTGGGTGCATATGTGTGTGTACTTGTGTGTAGAGAGAATAAAATAACCTTTGGTGCTGTCCTCCAGGTACCATCCACTTTTTTTTTTTAACTTTTTTTTTTAAAGACAAAGTTTCTCCCCAGCCTGGAACTCAGAAAATAGGTTAGGCCTACTAGCTCAGGGATCTTCCTGTCTCTACTTTCCAAGCAGTGGAAATGAGCACATCACCAAGCCTAGCTTTTTCTTTAATGTGGTCTTTAGTGATCTAACTCGGATCTGCATGCTTGCAAGGCAAGCACTTTACTGACTGAGCTGTTCTCTCGGGCCACATTTCTTTTCTTATACAGTCCCCGACCTTTGGAGTGCCTTCCAGTTTTTTGTTTTGTTTTAAGACAGGGTAGCCACGCCTGTGCTGGACTCACTACTTAGACCAGGCCGGCCTTGAACTCAGAGATCCACCTGCCTCTGAGTACTGGGATTAAATGTGTGTGCTACCACTGCTTGACCTCTTGGGGTTTCTAATTGCTTTCTTTTCTTTGCATTGTCTGATTTTGGAACCTTATTAAGTTATTCCAAGTTCCCAGGAAAGCATAATAATCATTTGGAGCCCTCCTTTTCTGTAGAAATCCTTCCTCCTGGAGCCTTTCTTCTTTCTGCTCTCGTGCGGACGGTTGCTCTATAGGACTGCTGCAAAGCCGACATCCTGGGATAATTCTTCATTGCTCTTCTAGGTTAGACAAAATCTTTCTTGGACCCCATAGCTTCCTGTTTCTTCCTTACACCTTTATAGTGTATATTGTGGTTATTCTCCAGCATTTATTCCATCTGTCCACTTTATAACATCTGTAGAATTTGGATTGACCCCAGCGCCAGATCTAGGTATCGCTCTTTATAGGTATACCGGCCTGAGTAATTTCGTTCCCCAGTCACAGTGATGATTGGTTCAGAGATGGTCCAGTCACAGTGAGTCTTAGGACTACATTCAGCTCTTGAGGGGCAAAATGGCTCATCTTCCCTGAATAGGAACAAAAAAGCATATAGTCCCTCTGCCACTGCTAGCCTTCTCCTGAACACATGGAATACTTACCTGAGGGTGGTGCTGACAAGCAGAGGTGGCAAAAGTAAGAGAGCCGCAGAGAAATGGCACCATAATCCAGATCGTACCATCCCGATGTCTTCCCGTCTGTGGTCCATCAAGTGAAGCAATAATTTGCATTTACCATTTGAGCCCGAGTGAGTTTTCTGCTGTTTCTGCCTGAAAACATCCTAATTTTTGTTTTTGATTGCCTTCCTTCGGGAAGGAGGCGAAGTGCAATTTTGGTGCTATCAAGTGTAGTTGTACTATATTAATAAGAGAGGTTTTTTTTAGGGTGTAAGTACAGGGAAAAGACTATATATGGATGGTGGAGAACTGAATGAGTCAATTCTAGCAGCTGCCCAACATATAAATTAAGGTACCCTCTAATGGATGGCTTGGTGGGGGCCCCTACTTACTACTATGCAAAGATGGTCAATACTTTCTCTCCCTGCCCATCAGTCAACAAATCCTGAATATTATCTTCATAAATTTGATTCTGGTGCCAGCAATACAGAGGAGCCATGAACATATGAAGTGGGCTAATAATAGACTGGAAAGTGTATTTGTAGTGTATAAAACAGAGGATTAATCAGCAGGCAGTAAAACTAGACATGGTGGTGTATCCTGTAATCCCTGCACTCTGGAGGCTGAAATAGGATGATCTCTATGAGTTCAAGGCGAGCCTGGGTCGCAAAGTGAGAGTTTGCATCAAAATAAGTAGAAAAATAAATTAAAACAAAGAAAATGAAAAAGAAAATTGTCAGCTCAATAGATATATGAATTCAGATAGTGTATTCAGATAGTAATTTACACAACAGGAAACTTGAACATGTTGAGATTTTCAGCTTCACTGATAGATAAATGAAAATGAAAATAGCAGTGAGAAATGACTACAGAGTTGGTAGAAGTGTAAAAGCTTGCGATGCTCTCACGTGCTGGTAAAGGAAAAGGCAACTGTGAGTGCATTGAGAACTGTTCAGTAGTTTTGGAGAGTCCTTTGCTTATCTCTTGTGGAAACATTGTATAACCTGGTGCTCCAAATCCTGGCATATACTCTGAGACATTAACTCCAAATCCTGGCATATACTCTGAGACATTATCACACGTGTCCTAAGGAAATACATATGACCTTTTCATTGTATCAGTTTCTGAGGTGGTAAGTCCTTGGAATCACCCTAGGTGTCCATTGAAATGGAGCTAGAGAAGCAAACTATAGAGGTTCCATAGGATAGAAAGGCATAAAACAAAAATAGTGGCTAGATTTACATGTAATAACATGGACAAATAGTCTCCCAAACTTAGTGTTGAAGGAAAAAAGTAAGAAACAGAATGAGATTTATACCATGATATCATTTATGTAAGTGTTTATATGGTGTATATTTCCACAGGTATTCATATGTTTAAATAAACATAAGAAAGGAAGGATAGATAGACTCACTAACATGATCAAGAAAATGATAACAATAGGGAAAGGAAGATGAGAAAAGAAGGCTATCTTTACTGGATTCGTGTTCTGACTTGATCGTTATGAGTAAGGAATCCCTGATGTCCACAACAGCAGACTTGGGTATGCAGAATTCATTTGCTATGGTGTGAGGTGTAACATCACACACACCGTGACCAACTGTGAGAAGCTGTACCAATGACTGCTTTCCATCCAGTAAGGACCTTAGCTGTGATTCCTCCTGCTGGGCCTTTCTAATTCATATCCTATTGTCAGATTCTTTACACTTGCATCAGCTAATGTCATAACAAGCCTCCCTTTCCTCCTTAACTTTATTGAATTCTATTTCTGTTATTCATATTCAAGAGTCCTGACTGGTCTAAGAATCCTGCGTTTTGTTGGTGATGTCTTGAAGTAACTTTCATTTTGTGTTTGGAGACAGGGTCTCTCTGTGTAACCCTGGCTGTCCTGTTACTCACTCTGTAGCCCAGGCTGGCCTCTAACTCATATAGATCTGACTGCCTCTGCCTCATGAGTGTTGCTACCACAACCCTGCTTTGAAGTAACTTAAGAAAGGTAAATTTTGGGGATCTTTGGGAATCTGAAAATGTAGTTGTTACATTTACCTTCATATTTCAGTTATACTTTGACTTTAGAATTCTGTGTTAGAAATAATTTTCTCTGATTTTTGAAAGTACTACTATTGGCAGAGACTGCTCATTCATTCCTGGCCACCCAGATCCAAAATAATCACACAGAAACTGTATTATTTGCAATACTGTTTGATCAATAGCTTAGCATATTTCTAGCTAGCTCTTACATCTTAAATTAACCCATTTATGTTATTTTATATTTTACCACAAGGCTCGTGGTTTACTGGCAAGGTTCTAGCACATCTGTCTCCTGTGGTGGCTCCATGGCTTCTCCCTGACTCTGCCTACTTTCTCCTCCTCTATCTGCTTGAAATTCCCCACTTGCTCTACTCTGTTAAGCCACTTGCGGAAACAGCTTTATTCATTAATGAATAAAAGCAACATATATGCAGAAGGACTTCCCACACCATTTCCCCTTTTCCATTGAAATAAAAAGGAAGGTTTTTAACTTTAACATAGTAAAATTGCATATAACAAAACAGGTATCAAACCAGAATTACAGTTACAATATGTATATCTACTTTATCTTTAATTATACCTAAGAGAAACTCTATCTATTCTTAACTCGATTAAAGACACCAGAAGAATATAATATTACCTAAGTAAAGAGGAAGTTTATTGTGAGCAACTTCCAAAACTCTAGAATTGACAGAGACATCTTGTTGCCTGGACAGTCACCCAAAGTTCTTTTGTAACATTGGGGCATCCATCTTCAGCCTACGTGCCCATAGTATCCAGCAGACTTTTCTATGAAGCAGGAAATTTCAATGACAGTTCCACCTGCATTGGCAGTTTGTCTGTGGGTTCTGCATGTCCAGTTCATACAGCATAACATTAAGCAGTCCAAGAAAAAGCAGTTTCTTGCCCAAATGGCTAACAAACTCCATAAGGAGCCGCTTTGATGCCCATCATCTTCTTGAAGTAGCTGGTGCTGCTAGGAGCAGATGTGTCTCATTGTCATGAAAAGTCCTAAGTTCTTAGAACATTTTAAATGCCATATTCTGTTAGTCTTTGAAAGGTTTGAAACAAACCTATCCACCTGAAATATATCTCTGTACATCTAGAAAATTAACTAACATGACTATTATAGATGACTATCTATTAAACTGTATTTCTTAATTATGCATTGCATTTTTAAAGGAGCTGTACAAACACAATACCTTAATCAAGAGCAGAAATATACATATAACAAAATTGACCTTAAATTTGTATAAATAAACCAAGATCCATACCAATGCAAAGTATTTATCTCTATATCATATCCCCCTTTAAATGTAAACAAACATTTAGGGAATTTTGGCATAGTTCTCTCCAAACCAGTTCCTGCTTTTTGTTAGGCAAAGGATTTTCTTTTTGGGGGGTTCATGGAGACTTTTCGGGGGGTCTCGTTCCATCAAACCACATTAGTCTGGAAGGAATTCACAGGTTCTCATCCTCTGTGGAAACAAAAGCAGAACTTCTTTTCCAAAGCAATATTTATATGCTTATCTTAGCAGTCCCCAGAATTAAGTGTCTCTCTACAGTCAAAAAATTCAAAGAAAACACAATAATATACACAATCCAGACTCTCTGTGTATATTCCATCTTTACGTGGTTTATTTTTCTTTACTCCTTTAATCTATGACTGTCTGTACTTTGTCTCTTTAAAGACTTTACTTAAAAAAAAATTTACTTCTTTTTATAACTATTTCTCTCTCTTAAGTCCATGTACATTTATCCAACACTTTGTTCCTTTTAGAGGTCTTTTTAATTGAATCTGTCTTTATTGCATATCTGTAATTATTTTTCTGACCAGGAGTGCTTTTTTGTCATTCTAAGTGGGCATGGCTAAGACCAAGGCTTCTTCTTTGCCTTTTGGTTCTGCCCAGACCAACATGGCAAAGGCATGTTCATCACCTCTGCAAGTGGTGTACACCTCCCCAGTTCCAGGTATGCAGCACATCTATGTTGCACCATTAAGCAGTTTGTAACACGCTGCTCACAAACCCCATTTAAGGGCTCAGCCTCCTGAAAGAGTCAGAGTTCATGCTGCCAGCACAAACCAGGAAGCCATCACTACATGTTTTTTTGCTGCTAATGCTGAATCAGGAAGACCTCTTTTTTTGGTTTTTTGAGACAAGGTTTCTCTGTAGCTTTGGTGCCTGTCCTGGAACTAGCTCTTGTAGACCAAGCTAGCCTCGAACTCCCAGAAACCTGCCTGCCTCTGCCTCCTGAGTGTTGGGATTAAAGGCAGGTACCACCACCATCAGGCAAGGAAGACCTCTCTTAAAGGAGCTGCAGCACCTCTGCTTGTTGCCAGCAAACAGAGCCCATCTGAAAAAAAAAATGCAGGCTACCAAGAAGTCCTGCTTAACTCTGTTCTTTTGTGTCTAGAACTTCTTTCCAAGCTTTCTCAGGTTTTATGTGGATTTAGCTAGTACATGTTAGCATGCCAGTCTGTTGGCAAAGACTGCTCATTCATTCCAGCCACCTAGATCCAAAATAATCACACAGAAACTATATTATTTGCAATATTGTTTGGCCAATAGCTTAAGAGTCTTTCTAGCTAGCTCTTACATCTTTTTTATTTATTTTTTATTGCTTTATAAATAATACCAATCAAAATTTCTACTTCCTCCCCTGCTCCCACTTCCCTCCCATTCCCTCTCCCCCCTCCAATCTGAAGAGAGGGCAGGGTACCCTGATCTGTGGGAAGTCCAAGGCCCTCCCCCACTCCATCCAGGCTTAGGAAGGTGAGCATCCGAATAGACTAGGATCCCAAAAGGCCAGTACATGCAGTAGAGACAAATCCCAGTGCCATTATCACTGGCTTCTCAGTCTGCCCCAATTGTCAGCCACATTCAGAGGGTCCAGTCTGACCCATGCTCGTTCAGTCCCAGTCCAGCTCGCTTTGGTGTAGCTCTTACATCTTAAATTAACTCATTTATATTATTTTATATTTTACCATGAGGCTCATGGTTTACTGGCAAGATTCCTGTGAGTCTGTCTCCTATGGTAGCTACATTGTTGCTCCCTAACTCCGCCTACACTCTCCTCTATCTGCTTGGAATTCTTGCCTTGCTCTATTCTGCTAACCCACTGGCCAAAACAGCTTTATTCATTAATGAATAAAAACAATACATATGCAGAAGGACTTCCCACACCATATTACTTTTTAAAACACAGTTACTGATTAAGTCATATGCTAATATTATTATCATACCTTTGATTCTGACCTGTTTTCCCCACTTCTAGGAGCCTAAAGGCTTAAAAACTCTATTGTTTTTTTTTCCTTTTTGAAATGTCACAATAATATGTGCAGACACATTCTTTCCTGCATCTATTTTTCTGGTCACCTGCTGTACTGATGGAGCGCTTTTGTCTGAAGACTCAGTCAAGTTCCTCTTGGGTAATTTTCTCCTTCCCTGTGCTTTATAGATCTGCCATTTGGCTGATGAATCTCCTACATAGTATACTGTCTGTTCTCTCTCCCTTGCTCTTCCAGTCAAAATATTTCTAATTGATACATAATAATTGTACACATTTCTGTATAGAAATTCTTGGTTTATAGTGTGCTGAAGCACTGCATGTACATTATCATTTCTTTCTGTTAAGAACATTAAAAATCTCTTATTTGCAAATTTTAAGCATACAACCGAACGCTATTCTCCGTAGTTCCCCTACTGAACTTTCCCCTACTGAAAATTCTTCCTGCTTCTTTCCCGAATTCTTGTATACGTTCCTTCATCCTTTTCACACATCCCCACCTTCCAGCCTCTGCTAACCCAAAGTGCTTTTTACAGACAATACTTTTTTTTTTTTTTTTTTGAGTTTTTCGAGACAGGGTTTCTCCGTAGCTTTTTGGTTCCTGTCCTGGAACTAGCTCTTCTAGACCAGGCTGGCCTCGAACTCACAGAGATCTGCCTGCCTCTGCCTCCCGAGTGCTGGGATTAAAGGCGTGTGCCACCACCGCCCGGCTGAGAATACTTTTATTATTTTGGAAATAGGTGCAACATCTTCTGTGTATGTATGTGTGTTTAGTAGAACTTTACTAGCGTCTTGGTGATAACAGAAGATAACAGTCAAGAAAAAAATTCTTTTCTTTTTTTTTTTTAGACAGGGTTTCTCCATGTAGCCCTGGCTGCCCCAAAATTTACTTGTAGACTAGGCTGCAATCAAACTCAGAGATCTGCCTGCCTCTACTTCCCGAGTTCTGGAATTAAAGGCATGTGTCACTATGCTTAGTGGAAAAAATTAATTTATGACAGATATTACCTTTATCATCCCCTAAAAGAACTCCACCCAGCCATGTCCGAGGGACACTATCGCCACAAACTCCTCAGCATGGGAGTAAGTTCCAGGACAGGCTACACAGACAAACCTTGTCTCAAAAAACAAACAAAAAATGATACCAGTAATATTTTAATGGTATCAACAGTCAAGTCTCACCCCTCTCTACCTCCAGCAGGCATTGACAGCAATTTTAACCTGTAGGGCTGCTGATGCGGCCCCCCTCTGAGCATCTTCTGTGAGTAATGGTCTGGGCAAAAATATGTATGTACCCTCTCTCAGAGAATAGGAAATTTTCAGGATACTCAGCTCTAAATGGGACATCTGTACCACATCCTATCCTCCCAAGGCTAAGGCATCATTGTGGGAGAGGATACGGAAAGACTGTAAGAGCGAGAAGCGGTGGATGAATAGAAGCAAAGAGTGTCCTTCGTATATAACAGGGCATATGAGCTCACAGCAGTTGAGAAACATGCATAAGCTCCATGCAACCTCAAGGCACACCAAATCTCAACATGGAAAAGGGAGGTGCACAGAGTTCCATGCCCAGCAAGGCGCTATTGTCGATTGATAGGTGCTGAGAGACAGAGAGTCAGTTTTCTTTAAGAATGTTGCCCCTTGTAGGGGCAGTGGTGACACAGGCCTTTAATCCTTACACTCGGGAGGCAGAGGCAGGGGGATCTCTGAGTGCAAGGCCAGCCTGGTCTACAGAGCAAGTTCCAGGACAGGTTCCAAAGCTACACAGAGAAAACCAATAAACAAACAAACAAACAAATAAATAAATAAGAATGCTGGTCCTTGTAAGTTGACCATGCTCTAGGAGGCCAAACATCTAAGAGAGATGGGCAGCAAAATTGGACTTGATGCATGGAAACAAAACAAAAATGAAAGCAAAAACAAAAATTATAAAAGAGGGTACAAAGTTGGGTAGGCAGGAAAGAGTGGATCTGTGAGGAACTGGACAAGGACGATATAATCAAAGCACACTGCATGGAATTCTCAAAGAAATGATTTAAAAGGACCATGAAAATACCCAAAGGTATTTTAAAATAAAATTTGTTTTACCATACAACCTAGTCATTGTTTTTTTTTGCTGTGACGAGACACCATCACCACGGCAATTATTATAAAGGAAAGCAATTAATTGGGGCTGGCTCACAGTTTCAGAGGTTTAGTCCATTATCATCATGGTGGGTAGCATGGCAGCGTGCAGGCAGACATGGTTCTGGAGAAGGAGTTGAAAGTCCTATATCTTGATATGAAGGCACAGAGAGAGGGGTAGGAGCTGGAGTGGGCAAAGCCCACACTCAGTGACACACCTCCTCCAATATGGCTGTACCTCCTAATCCTTTCAAACGGTTCATCAACCAGGGACTAAGTGTGCAAATATATGAACTTATGGGGCCATTCTTTTTCAAACCTCCACAACCATGTGTGAGGAAAGACGGTCATAGCCATGAAGTTAAGATATTTTTATTTATAAATGTAAACTTGTACTCATAAAATAAAAATGTGTTCAGGGGATCCAATGTCCTCTCCCTGCCATTTCAGGTACTGCATGCCTGGGGTGTACAGACACAGGCAGGCAAACACCCATGCCTGGCTCTATGCAGTGCTATATCAATCCCAGAAATTTATGCTTGCCAAGCAGGTCTTGACCAACTGAATTACATACCCAGCCCACATGCCAAATAGCATTTTAAATCAGTGGATAATCTATGCCACAGATTTGAATTGGCATTCATCGAGATGGAAAGAGAGCTGCCAGAGTTCATGGGGCTCACATGCTATTGTATAGGGAAGGTTTAGCAACAGTCAACCTCGAAACTGCTCTGCAGAACCACACTGATTTGCATTGGCCACATTCACGCTAGCGATGACTCACAGGTGAAACCCTGAGATAGCTTAGTCTACATGAAGGGCCTATTCTGCTAAGTTTCCTTCCACAGTGAAGTGACATCCATTGTTCTAGAGACATAGAAATAAAATAGTCCAGCTTTTACTTTTTCAATGTTTTCTTAATCAGAAACCCTACATTATATGTTTCTTTTTCTGAATCAAAGTAATCCAACGCACACAGCTTTTTTGTTGTTGTTGGGATTTTTTTCATTTTTTTAATTGATATTTATTGAGCTCTACATTTTTCTCTGCTCTCCTCCCTGCCTCTCCCCTCCCCCTTCAGCCCTCCTCCAAGGTCCCCATGCTCCCAATTTACTCAGGAGAGCTTGTCTTTTTCTACTTCCCATGTAGATTAAATCCATGTATGACTCTCTTAGGATCCTCATTGTTGTCTAAGTTCTCTGAGAGTTGTTGGGATTTTTTTTGGAGTGTTTTGGGTTTGATCTGCCTTCCTCTGCCTCCCAAATGCTGGGATTAAAGGCATGCACCCCCACAGCCATTGCTTTTGTTTGTTTGTTTTAAGGTTTATTTATATTTTATGTGTATAAGTATTTTTGCTTGTATGTGTGTATGTGTGTATGTATGTATGTATGTGTACCATTTGTGTGTTTGATACCTGTGGAGGCCAGAAGAGGGTGTTGGAGCCCCTGGAGTTGCAGCTTCAGAGAGTTGTTAGCCGTTATGTAGGTGCTGGGAACTGAACACAGGTCCTCTACAAGAACAGCAAGTGTTCTTAACTACTGAGTCGTCTCTCCTGTCAACACACATACTTTTAAAAAGCAAAGTAGTGCTTAAAGATACGGGATAGCAACGTCCCGTTGCACTCACTTCCACTACTAGTCTAGCAGTAACTATTAGTAGAACTACTTTCAACCATGTTACTTGGTTTGACCACTTTTCTGTCACTTACAAGGCCCAATTCCATCCTCTGTGCCAGCTGCCATTCAGAGACGGAAGAGCTAGGTACTTTATTAGCTTCCTTTGCAGCCAAGAATGGCTATATGACATACCTATGACCAACAAGTTATTTTCTTGGGGCTTTCTGCAAAAACCCTTTGATATCCGGACAAAAGAGATAAATGATTGATTCTGTTCTCTTCCTCATGATTTGAATATAATCATATGGCCTAGACACATGACAGCCATCTTGGGACCATGAGGAGATGAGCCTGAACATGAAGACATTATAAAAATGTTCATGTCCTGGTCATGCCACTGAACCCATGACACACTTACAGTTGGAAAAATAACAACAACAACAAAAAAAGCTGTATGTGTTTAAGCCACTGTCAGTCAGGATTTTTGTTACTTGAAACGGAAAGGAGTTTCTATATTTATTTTTATTATTTTTAATTATGTATGTGGGGGTGTGGTGTGTGCGACTGAAGAGGCCAGAGTGTTAAATCCCCTGGAGCTGGAGTTACAGGTGGCTGTGAACCGCCTCATGTGGGTGCTGGTGCTGGGAATTGAACTTGAGAACGGAAAGAACAGTACATGCTCTTAACTCTGAGCCAATTCTCCAGCCCTGAAAAGACTTTTAACGAATGACTCACTGTGATTCCTCATAATGTGTTCATACTATCTGAGCAATTTGAAGCAACATTAGCTGATATATCTCAATATGGTAGAAGCTTTCACACACACACACACACACACACACACACACACACACACACACCTCTTTCTCTTGAGTTAAAACAGTGGATTGATTTGGGGCTCAGTGCAGGTGGCAGGGGTCTTTCAGGTCCACCAATAGAGCTCCTTTTGAAGTGACTTGGTGGGGACCTACACAATCTATTAGGGGACTTTTCAGCATAACTAGTGGGGGCCTTTGCTGTATAATTGGAAAGTCCTTGGTACTTGCTGGCGTTTAGGTGCGGGGTTCTTGTCATGTCTACCGAGGCCATGAGAACATAATAAAGGGAAGGTGCAGGATGGTCAAGAGCCCCAACACGTATCAGTGGTCCAGCGCTTTAACCACTTGGCCACCTTATCCCACTACAGCAATACTTTAAACTAGCCTCCTTGGGACTTGACATCCAGCTCCTGCTGTCAGGGAACCTTTCTGTCCTGTTGGATGTGGCAGGGTAGATCAGCTCTCTCCTTATGGATTCTTACCCAGGTATGGATAAAGCTCACGCCTTTCCCTGCCCTGGCTCTCAGTTACCACTCCTCCAACCCACCTTCTGCTTGCCAGAACGTTGTTGAAATTTCTCTCCCATTGATGGGAACTTTGGAGCTGTGACTTCTTTCCTCATTCTACAACTTTTTGTAGCCAAAAAGCTGAGGCGTGATCTTCTATCCCGGTTTCTCTACTTTTATTTTCTGGAGCCTTGGAAAGTAATCATATAAACTCATCGCATCTTTTTTTTTTTTTTTTTTTTTTTTTTTTTTTTTTTTTTTGGTTTTTTGAGACAGGGTTTCTCTGTGGTTTTGGAGCCTGTCCTGGAACTAGCTCTTGTAGACCAGGCTGGTCTCGAACTCACAGAGATCCGCCTGCCTCTGCCTCCCGAGTGCTGGGATTAAAGGCGTGCGCCACCACCGCCCGGCTCATCGCATCTTTTAAAAATGTGTTTATTTTTATTTTATGTATATGAATGCTTTTGTCTCCAAGTATGTAAGTGTACTGCAAGCATGCCTGGTGCCCATGAAGCCCAGAAGATAATGTCTGATCCCCTGAAACTGGAGTTACAGAGAGTTGTGAATTATCATGCGGGTGCTGGGAGTTGAGCATGAATCCTTTGAAAGAACAGCAAGTCTTTTTACTGCTGAGCCATCTCCTCAGGTACCCCCCCTTTTTCTTTAGATATTTTGAGACAGGCTCTCACTTTGTAGCTCTGTCTGGCCTGGAACTCTATAAATAAACCAAGCTGACCTTGAACTCACAGAGATCCTCCTGCCTCTGCCTCCCAAGTGCTGGGATTAAAGGTGTGTGCCACCATCGCCAAACACACTTTTCTTCTTCTTCTTTCTTCTTCTTCTTCTTCTTCTTCTTCTTCTTCTTCTTCTTCTTCTTCTTCTTCTTCTTCTTCTTCTTCTTCTTCTTCTTCTTCTTCTTCTTCTTCTTCTTCTTCTTCTTCCACTATCTCACTAAATTTTCTAGGCTGGCTTGAAACTCTTGATCTCTCTGTCTCTCTGTCTCATCCTCCTGAGTAGTTAGGATTACAGACATGTATCCCTGTGCCCGGTTGTATTTTACCTTTTTGGGGGGGGGTTCAAGACAAGATGGGGTTTTTCTATGTTGCCTTGGCTGTCCTAGAACTAGCTCTGTAGACCAGGCTGTCCTCGAACTCACAGAGATCAGCTTGCCTCTGCCTCCTGAGTGCTGGAATTAAAGGTGTGCACCACCACCGCCCGGTGTATTTCACCTTTTGACTAAATGTTAAAATTTAGAGTTTTAATTGCCCACAGTTGATCTGTATATGTCAGGTATGTAGACCGACATATGTGTACCATGAGCAAGACAATATGTCTGAGTTTGGGAATCTTATGGGTTTGAGTTTGAATTCCACCTCTAACAGCCATATATCCGTGAACTTCAGTTCTTACCTCTATAGCATACACAATGTCTCAGGCAGCATATAGTCTTAGGTGGGACAATAGCTTCCACCTAATAGAAGTTTGGGGAAGATTTTCATAGATATTGCATATAAAGCATCCAGCGCCAGGCTTGTCAGACAGCAGGTGTCAAAAATAGGAGCGATCATTTCTTAATAGGGGCGAGTGGGAAATAAGACTGGAAAGATTTGAATCAGGTTTTCAGAGGACCTGGAATGCCAGTCTTATTCTTGTGACACTGAGGAACCTTGGCAGGCTTGTCAGCAGGAGAGTAAATTGATCCTAAAAAATTCGTGGCATGGTTCCCTTAGTCTGGTCTGGGAAAGGAACTAGAAGCCCTTGGCCCAGCAGCTCTTGGGTTAAAATCTTTGCCTGCATCTGAGTTATTTGTAACCCGTTGCCATGGCAACAAGTTTGGCAAGCGAGCGAGCCAGTGCTGCAAGCTCCTGACAGTGGGGCGGGGAGGGCAGTGGGAGAAGACAGAAGATTTGGAAAGGGGTTCATCTGTGACCAGTGTCTCACTTTCCTCTGATTTGCTCAAAGCTTTTCAGCTGAAGATGAGGGTGAGCATCCTCTAGGGAGAATTATTGGATGTTAAGGGCTTTTCCTCCCCAATCTCCTGATATTTCAGACGTGAAAATAGGCCGAGGGAGGTCCAGCAGCTGGCTCAAGGCCACAAAGCAAGTCAGGGACAGAGAGAGTAGTAGCCCCCACCCCCTTTTTAAAAGCACTTCATATCATGGAACTGAAGCACCTGGAGTAAGCCCTTGAGAACAATTCATCCACTATCCCCACAACACAACACAACACAACACACACACACACCTGTCTCTTTGTTGTTCTTTTTCAAATGGGAAACTAGGACCCAGAGTGGTTTACAACTGACTGGACAACACACAGCACTTCTGAGATTGAGATTGGTGATCTCTTAGCCCTCTATGCTGACTGCCAACATAGAGCCTCCCATAGTAATATTGGTTCATCGGCTTTGGACTTTGACGGCCTTCAAAGGCATTGTGTGTTCTGGTCACATATCCCCTTCCCCATAGTCTCTTCAATTGAACACAGGGATGTCAAGATTAGCCACTTTTCTCATTGCTATGGCGAAATACCCAACAGAAGCAACTTAAGGTGAGAGGGTTTATTGTGGCTCACGGTCTGAGGGTACAGTCCATCATGGCAGGGAAAGCATGGCGGCAAAGCAGGAGGTGCTGGGTCTCATTGTAGCCACAGTCATGATCCAGGAGAGATGAATGCTGAGATCCCTCCCTTTTCATTCAGTCTCGAACTCCAGCCCATAGGACAGTATCCTCACATTCAGGATGCATCTTCCCCTCCTCAGTTATTCCTCTCTGGAAATGTCCTCACAGATAAACCCAGAGGTGTGTCTCCTAGGCGATTCCAAATCCAGTCAAGTGTGTGAGGGTGATTTACTGTCAACGCACCCTCCTACCTGCAGCAAGGTCAGCACTGTTGTGTAAATATCATGCAATCCCACTCACTCTGACCCAAGTCACCCGCAGGGCTAGGCACTTCCTGAACCCTGAGCATTCTTTCTGTGTGTGGTTGCATGTGTGCCATGGAGCACATGTGGACTTCAGAGGACAATTTCTGGTCTTGGCTCTCTCCTTCTGTCATGTTGATCCCGAGCTCGAGCTCAGATCATCAGGCTTGGTGGTGGCACATGCATGTGCTGAGCCATCTTGCCAGCCCTTGGCATCATCTTATGTAGTGCAGTCCTCACAGTTTTTCTCTGTCTTTGGATTTAGCAGGTGGAAGCCCAAAGGCCCAGAAAAATACAAGGTGACTGGCCCAAAGTCACACAGTGAGTCTTAGCCTGAATCCCTCCTTCTCCAGAAAGGTCTTTCTGCCTGTCCTATTCCATGGCCCACAGAGTTCCTCTGGTGTTTATCTTTATGTTTACACTCGTGCAACACACCCCACTCTCGGTCCTCTGTCTTATGTTCACTACAAATGCCTGTCTCCTCATCGCTGATCCCACTAGATCCAGCGAGTTTCCTCCTGTCTGTCAAATCTACCTCTTATCCTCTGTCACTGCCCTGGTCTAGTTGTAATGTCCCTCACGGAAATGACACTAATTCTGCACCCTAGCTTCTAGACTCTCCATTTTTAGATGAATGCGCTGCACACTTGCAATGAGAGGACGTTGGCCCAGAGCCAGTGCATTCTTTCCATCTATCGTGCCTCATTTGCCGCAGGATGAAGTTCTAGCTCCTTCTTTGGTAGTTAAGGCCATCCAGTTTTTCTATTCTAGGTATCTTTGCAACCTAAGTTTTTAATTAAAGGCCTTTTACGCTGACTCCTCTGACCCAGTGAACTCAGCTGTCCAAGTACAACTTCATCTAGCAGCCAACTTTGATTCCTCCGTTGGATCAGGTTCTTGCCTTTGGGCTCTCAAAGTCTGACAAGTTCCTCTTTACTGCCTACATAGTCCGGCTCTAACAGCCTATCACATTGAAAGCTCTTTGGGGCAATGGCCCTGTTTCTACTGAAACTCGGGGCCTGACTCTATCCAGAGGAATGGTCAATGAATATTCACTGAATGAATTAAAATATGCCAATGATTTGATGACCGGTAAAATTCACATTAAGTTTCATGATTGCTTGCTCCTACTCGAGAGAACCCAGGGTGGTGTCACTTGGTACCTGACAATTTCTCCACTACTCCATGCCCTGGTTTATCTGGAAAAAGGTGTGAAGAGGTGGTGGCGCACGCCTTTAATCCCAGCACTCAGGAGGCAGAGGCAGGCGGATCTCTGTGAGTTCGAGACCAGCCTGGTCTACAAGAACTAGCTCCAGGACAGGCTCCAAAACCACAGAGAAACCCTGTCTCGAAAAACCAAAAGAAAAAAAAAAAAGAAAGAGGTGTGTCTTGGGTCTTCTGATCCAGGGTGGGATGGCTCAGTAACCCAAATCAATTAGATCATAACCAAAACATATTAATGTTTGTCTTTTAAGGAATTAAGAGGGGAATGAGATGTAGGGACACTGCAGGAGAATAAATGACAAAATAAATAAACAGAATGAATTAAAGCAGAAGACACAGGTCAGGCATAGTGTCGCATGCTTGTAATCTGAGCATTTGGCAGAAGGTTGGGGGGGACTGAGAGTTTGAAGCCAGCCTGGTCTTAAAAAAAAAAGAACAAACTCTCAAGAATCCAAGGGCTAAAATATAGATTGATAGTATAGCTCTTGTTTAGTATGCACAATGCCCTTTATTGGGTCCCCAGCACCACCATCTATACTGTCACCACCATCTATACTGCCACCGCCACAACAGAAACAGGTCAAGAATCTTAAACTCATGTGACTAATTGGAGGATCATTAGTAACTGAGCCCTCTGCCCCAAAGTCCCAAAACAACAAAATACCCCATTCTCTATAGAGCTAACATATGTTCATTGGTGAAAACAAATTCTACACCCAAATACAACCAATGCTAGAATTTTGATTGATTTATTTAGTCTTTATTTTAAGCATAAAAAAGTTTGAGACCATGCTGTGTGTTCAATTCTATGCTCCCATTGTCTCACAGACATTTCCAGTTAAATTTCTTTAACTTTTTAAAAAACATTTATTAGTTCATTCTGTGTGTATGGGGCATGCATAGAGAGAGGTCAGGGGACAACTTGTCGAAGTCTGTTTTTTCCCTCCACCATGTGGATTCCTGGAAACAAACTCAGGTCATCATGCTTGCCACCTTTGCCTGGTGAGCCATCTTTCCAGGTTCCAATTCGAATTCCTTATAAAAGCTGGGCGTGGGTGGGGCACGCCTTTAATCCCTGCACTCGAGAGGCAGAGGCAGGCGGATCTCTGTGAGTTCGAGGCCAGCCTGGTCTACAAGAGCTAGTTCCAGGACAGGCTCCAAAGCTACAGAGAAACCTTGTCTTGGAAAAAAAAAAACCCAGAGTTCTTTATAAACATTTAATGAGCACAAAACATTCCATTGAATGGATACAGAATTTATTTCTGTAATGGTTTTGTTATAGTCATATTTTTTGCTATGTTTTTATTTTTCGGAGGAATGAGAAGTTGAGATAAGGGCTCACATAGCCCAGAGTTGCCTTGAACTCAGTACATAGTCGAAACTGGCCTTGATCTCATCTGCCAGCCTTCACTTCCCAAGTGCTGGGGTTAGGGTTTACATCACCACACCTGGCTTTCCCTTGCTTTTCCCTTCTTTCTAAAGAAGATTTGTTTGGCTATGTTTAGGGCTTTTTTTCTTGTATCTTATTTTAGGAGATAGTGCAGAGATTATTGTTTAAGAGAAGGCAGGAAAACCAGTAGTATTTGGAGTATGTAATAAATGCACAAGAGAAGAGTCTTGATTGGCACAAGAAGGTATTCAGTGGCAAACAAGTGCCAGCTTTCATCCTCAGTTCCCCAGTTCTACAGCCAGGATCTCCACGGTTAGCACTTCCTTGTGCCGCTGTTATGTAGATAGGCTAAGCCTACACAGTCATCCCTCAATAGCCAATAGGAACCGGTTCCAGGACTCTCCTTGGATACCAAAACCCACAGACATTCAAGTCCCTTATGTAAAATGATGTAGTATTTGCATAATAGCCTACACACATCCTCCCTATGCTTTAAGTCATCTCTAGATTATAATACCTAATAGAATGTAAATGCTATGTAAATAGTTATTATACTCTGTTATTTAGGGAACAATGACAAGGAAAATTTTTTATATGTACAGTAAAGATACAGTTTAAAAAATTATTTTCAATTTTTTGTTGAAACTGCAGATGTGGGAGTCATGGAGTCCAGTTGCATTTCCAGGTTCTGGGACCTAGAATGAGGACACAGGCTTTTGCGCTTGTGCACATATAAGGAGTTCTTTGGTCTTTTTGGCTTCTTTTTGGTTAGCATTTCTGTTTTTGAACAGGATTTCACTATGCAGCCCTGGCTGGCCCCAGGTTGCTCTTGAATTTACAGCAATCATCCTGTTTCAGCCCCCAGAGTGCTGGGGTTACAAGTGTGAGTCACCACACATTAGCCTGTAAGTTCTTGTAAGATTTTGTAAAAGTAAATATTACATCATTTCCCCCTCCATCTTCTCCTTCAGACTCCTCTCATTTCCTTTCCTACTCCCTCTCCAATTTATGGCTTCTTTTTCATTAATTATTGTTGGTCCACTTGTATATAAATATGACCTGCTGAGTCATTTAGTATTGCTTGTATGCGATTTCAGGGCTGAGCAATTGGTATTGGATAACCAATTAGGCCCTCATCCTGGGGCATTGTACGGCTTCCTTTTTTGTCAGAAGAAAATCGTTTGTATCTCTTCATCTACATTGGGATGCTAACTATTGTTGAGGTTGTTCCGGTTTTGTTTTTTCAACCACGTTGCTGAGATGTCATGGGTATAGCTTCCTGTTATAGCTAGAAGATAGAATGTCACAGCAGACATCCTGGCCTTCTGGATCGTATAATCTTTCTACCTCTTTCCCTGCTCCTTAGATGCCTTGCAGATGTTTCTGTCTATTGGGCTGGGAGCCCCTTCATCAGTTTCTCTCTGCATTCTGACCAGTTGTGCTTTTCCTGAACCAGGCTCCGTGTCTTGCAAAAGTAAGTTTCTTTAATGAGGGCTGAGAGCTACACTTACCTCTGGGTAAAAGAATACATATTTAGCCTGCAGTTAGGGATTCTGCTGGTTTACTAAACTGGTGGTAGTAGGTTCTCATCTGAGATCCATGACCTCACTAGCAGGGGTAGTTGGCTAGGTTTCTGTTGTGCAACAGGGTCTTCTGAGATCAAAACATTTCATTTCGCAGGGGCGCTTCCGAAGCAGGGAGGCGAACAACTGAAAAATAGCTTCAAGAACTCCCTGAAACTGAACAGAGTCATCAGGCTCCTCGCTACCAGAGTAAACAATAAAAGCTGTTAGTCTTTCGCAGAGGAACAACAAGCTGAGCTGCGCGGAAGACTCTCAGATGAGCTGAGCTTCCAAAAGACTCAGCGAACTGAAAACCGCAAACACTCCGAGACCAGACTTTCTACTGAGCTGCCTGGAAGAGGTTTAGACCAACTGAGTTACTTGGAAGGGACACTTTTGAGCTTCCTGAAGACTGTGCAGTGTGCTCCAGGTTTCTCAGCTTTTGTGAACTGTCACCCGTGCTGGCGTGGGACTTGGTGATGCAGTTATCTTTGAGTCATTTCTACTCCTGTAATTAGCACCTTGGGGCCTGGAGAGATGGCTCAGAGGTGAAGAACACTAACTGTTGTTCCAGAGGCTCTGAGTTCAGTTCCCAGCTACCACATTGTGGCTCACAACCATCTGTAATGAGATCTGATGCCCTCTTGAGGAAGAGAACTAGTCCTGGTCAATTGCCCTCATCAACTTAGACTGTGAAACCCAATACAGTTGAGTTCAACAGAACCACTCCCCATATACGGGCTGCCCATGTGTGCTTCAGCATTGCCAGGGCATAAATGTCATTTCAATTTCAAGTAACTCCTCACCTATTATGCTGGCTAGTTTCATGTCAACATGACCCAAGCTAGAATTATCTGAAAGAAAGGAGCTTCAGTTGAGGAAATGCCTCCATGAGATCCAGCTGTAAGGCATTTTCTCAACTAGTGATCAATGAGGGAGGGCCCAGGCCATGGTGGGTGCTGCCATCCCTGGTCCTGGGTTCTATAAGAAAGCAGGCTGAGCACGCGGGAAGCAAGCCAGGAAGCAGCACCCCTCCATGGCCTCTGTATTAGTTCCTGCCTCCAGGATCCCGCCCTGTTTGAGTTCCTGTCCTGACTCTGATGATAAACTGTGAAATGGAAGTGTAAGCCAGATAACCCGCCCCCATTTGCTTTTTCAACTTGTTTCATCCGGCAATAGAAACCCTAACACCCATGTTTCTGTAAGTAACTCCAAGAAAACTTACTGGTTCACCAAGTTGGACTTTGGTGATACCCATACTTTGGTCTCTGGTGGGTTCCCTATCTGGGGTGAGTAGACAGCCGTGTTTCCTATTCCCAGAAAAAGTATTGTCACACAACAATTTCTAGTACCAAATATGATTTCCCTCCAGTTGAGGTGGCCTTACGTCCCATCAGACAGCTGTTAGTAAGCACCAAGATACGAGAGTCACTATGGCACCTTGGGGATATCTTGCCACGCTGATCATTGTTGTGGTTCGTAGCTATTCCAGTGGGGTAGGACTATTGATTACTTTCTTCCCTTGGCAGCTAGCATAGCAACTTCTTTAGGGAAGATGCTACTGGGTCACACCCAGCTGGTTTGTTCCATGTCCTGTATCCAAAGTGTGTGGTTTCTTCAGCAGTAGGGAATTACCTTCAACTTCTGGGCAACAACCACGGTCAAAAGTCATACCCTACTCGGGAGGCAGAGGCAGGCGGATCTCTGTGAGTTCGAGACCAGCCTGGTCTACAAGAGCTAGTTCCAGGACAGGCTCCAAAACCACAGAGAAACCCTGTCTCGAAAAACCAAAAAAAAAAAAAAAAGAAAGAAAGAAAAAGTCATACCCTATATTGTTTCGGGAGTTGCTTGAATTCCCCTGACCAATAACTCAACCAAAGGTTCCTCATACCTGGCAGCGGGGATTCAGTTAGATAGTCTATGGTTCTTAATTAGCTTATTGAGATATAATTCAAATTACTCTTTACAGTATAGAATACCATGGCTCTTAGTATATCCATATAGTTATCTAACCATCACTACAATGTATTTTAAGATATTTTCATATTTCCATTAAGCTATCCTATACTCCACAGATATCACCCATCAGTATCCTCATTCCCCTACCCCAATGTAACCATTACTTTACTGTCTGTCTCTATAGGTTTATTAAAATTTTATATGAAATAGAATAATACAGAATATGACCTCCTGTGACCAACTTCTTTCACTTAGTGTGTTTCCAAGGTTCATCCATATTGTAACATATAGTAGTATATTATTCATTTTTAAAATACATGGAATTGCCGAGGACATAGCTCTTAAGTCAATGGCAGAGTGCTTTCCTGAGGACTGTGAAGAAATGTACTCAACTTCTAGTACTGTGTGTGTGCTACGCATGCACATGCATATATGTAAGTCTACATATATTTTTCAGAGAATTTTCATATTTACAAAAAACTTGAGTTGAAAATACAGAGTTCAAAGTTCACATGTCCTCGCATCCTATCTTAGTGTATATCCCATGGCTCTTTTAGGTTAGGGTCTCACTGTGGTGCCCAGGAAGGTCTCAAACTGCCTCAGTCTGCCATGCGCTGGGACTTCAGTTGTCAACCACCATGCCTAGCTCCTTCTACGAGTTTTGAAAATGCATGGCATAAATGCTCTTTGGTTTCATACACAGTAACTTCAGTGCCTTGAAATTTCTCTGGGTTTGTCAGGTGGTGGTGGCACATACCTTCAATCCCAGCACTTGGGAGGCAGATGCAGGAGAATCTCTGTGGATTAGAGGCCAGCCTGGTCTATAGAGGGTGTTTCAGGATAGCCAGGCCTGTTCCACAGAGAAACCCTGTCTGGAAAAACAATTCTTTGTGCTCAGAGCTTCCTCCTGCAGCAGATGGCAACAATAGAGACCCACAGTCAGATAGTGTGCAGACAGTGAGAGACCTTGGAACGCTCGGGCCTAAATGAGATGTCTCCAGCAAATCCCTCCCTCAGAGCTCAAGAAACCCCATGGAAGCCATGGAAGAGGAGGTGGAAAGAGTGTAAGAGATAGACGGGATGGAGGACACCAGGAGAACACAGTCCTCGGAATCAACTGAGCAAGGCTTGTATGAACGCACAGAGACTGAAGCAGCAGGCACAGCACAGGTCCTGTGCAGGTCTGCACCAAGCCCTCTATATATGTAATGTGGCTTCCAGTTTATTGTTTTATGGGACTCCAGAATGTGCAAATGAGTGGGTCTTTAATTCTTGGGCCTTTGCATGGTTTCTTTTCCTTCTGTTCATTTGTCTTGTCTAACTTTGATGTGATAGCTTTTGTTTTGTCTTACAATATTTTACTTAGTTCTATTTAGAAATGAATGAATGAATGAAAACTTAGCTTCTAGGGTAAAGGTTAATAACTCAATTATTCTTTTATACCTTCTGGGAAAGGGAAAATCAGTTTTCTATAATGGAATGATGACACTCCAGGACAGGCCTCATGCTCAGGGGTAGTTAACCAATATACAATGGACGCCACAGTTTTTTGTGTGCTTTTATTCAGCTACAATTGGTGTTTTGTTTTAGGTGGTGTTTTATCTTGTTTCCTTTGTTTTGTTGTTGTATTGGCTTTTTGTTTGTTTGGTTTTTTTTGGAAGAACTTAAACTTGTGTGGGGGAGAAGATCAGGAAGGACTTGGAAAAGGGGAAGAATATGACCAAAATTTATTTAAAGCTAAAAATTGTTTGAAATAATCAAAATATAATAAAAATTCTCTATGCTCTATTTATCCCTTTTGCCTCCAACCCTCAGTAACCACTAATTTAGAATTTACTACTATTATTATTATTAATTATTTTATGTGCTTGTGTTTTGAGTTGAGAAGACAGCTTTTTTTTTCCCCCCTGAGACAGGGTTTCTCTGTAGCTCTGGTGCCTGTCCTGGCATTTACTCTGTAGACCAGGCTGGCCTCAGACTCACAGAGATCCACCTGCTTCTGCCTCCTGAGTACTGGGATTAAAGGCTGCGCCACCACCGCCCGGTGAGAAGACAACTTCCTATAGCTGGTTCTCTCCTTCCACCTTTATGTGGATTCCAGGGATCAAAACTCAGGTAACCAGGGTTTCACAGCCGAGCTTTCATCCACTGAGGCATCTCACCAGTCCTAATCATGAATTTTTAAAGACAAGGCTGGCCTGGACCTTTGCATCTTGCTGTTTCAACCTCTCAAATGTCCAGATTAAGGGCATGGATTACTCACCAACCACTGATCTTTCTCTGGTGTCACCATAGTTTTGCCTTTTGCATGTTGGAATCATACAGCATGTAGCCACCTTAGGTTGACCTCCTTTGCTTCACAATGCATCTTTAATTTTTTATTTTATGTGCATTGGGGTTTTGCCATGGATGTTGGGTCCCCTGGAAGTGGAGTTACAGACGGTTGTGAGCTACTATGTGGGTGCTGGGAATTGAACCCGGGTCCTCTGCAAGAGTAGCCACTACTGTTAATCTCTCCAGTTCCCCACCTTTAAGGTTTATCCATGCCTTTTTATGACTTGGCCAGCCATTTCTTTTTATTGTTGAATTAATACTCTATTGTACGGTTTATTCTAGTACTTCAGCAGGTGAAGCACATTTTGGTTGTTTCCAATTATGGGCAGTTATAAAAAAAGCTGTTATAAATGTTTATATGCAGATTTTTGTATGGATTTATTTTTAAGTCATTTGGGTGAATACCCAGAAATACAATTATTGGATTATGTGGGAAGATGATGTTTATCTTTGAAGCAACTCTTAAACCATATCCCGAAATGATTGTTCTGGTTTGCATTCCTATTAGCGCTTAATGAATTCCTCTTCCCACATCCTCATCAGCATTTGGTGTTGTCAGTGTTTGGAATGCAACATTTCTAATAAGTGTGTGTTGATAATCATTTTAATTTCCAATTTCCTAATGACACATGATGTTGAACATCTTTTAATGTCCTTCTTCACTGTCTGTATATTTTCTTTGCTGAGGATCTGTTCAGGAATTTTGCCCATTTTAAAGCTGGTTTGTTTCTTTTTTGCCTTTGAAAGGATTTTTTGTTGCCGGGTGGTGGTGGTGCACGTCTTTAATTCCAGAGGCAGAGGCAGAGGCAGGCAGATCTCTGTGAGTTCAAGGCCAGCCTGGTCTACAGAGTGAGTTCTAGGCCAGCCAGGGCTACACAGAGAAACCCTGTCTTAAAAAAACAAAAAAGGTAAGGTTCTTTGTTGCATGGGGGTGTGTCTCTGTGGTGGAGTCCATACTTACTGGGTGTGACACCCTAGTTTGTTTGGTCCCCAGCACCAAAAAAGCTCATTGTATGTTTTGAATACCAGGTCTTCCTGTATTAGAGATGTGTTTTGCCTTATACATGTGTTCATGTGCATGTATGTGTGGGGGTGCAAATGTACATGTATGTGGATGCTAAAGGTAAACCTATTGTTATTCCTCAGGCGCCATCCACCTTCTCCCTTGAGGTGGAGTCTTTCATTGGGGCCTGGGTGGGCTGACTGGCCAGTGAACCCAAGGGACCATTGTTTCTCCACCTCCCAATACTGGAATTACAAGGGCATGCTTTCTCCATGGGTGCTGGAGATTGAACTTGGGTTCTCATGCTTGCATGCCAAATACGTTGCCAACTGAGCTCTTTCCCTAGCCCCCAGCAATGTTCCTTATAGCGAAAGATTCCTCTGAATTCTTTGTATTTAGTTATTACGTCTCTTTAGTCTCACTATGGTAGAATTCTTCAGTCTTTCTTTGTGTTTCGTGGCACTGATATTTTTCAAGAGTACAGTCTAGTTATATTTAGACTGTCCCTCAATTTGAGTTTTTTGAGCAATTTTCATCATTCCATTTGGGTTATGCATTTTGGTCGGAAGATCACAGGAATGATGATGTGTTCTTTTTGGTACATGGTATCACGAGGCAGGCGATGTCTATTTGTTTCAATAATGGTGATCGCACAGTTAAAGAATGCCTTCCAGATTTTGCCACAGAAAACTTCCTGTTCTTAATAGTATCTTGTGGAAAGATGTGCTTACTGTAATTATGTCTTTACTCAGACTTGAACCTACTAGTTTTTACATTCACCTGTAACAATTATCATTACTGGGATTGTCAAATGGTGATTTTCAAATGGCAATTTTCAAATGGCATCATTCTTTTGGCATTTTTTTTCTAATGTAGAGGATAATGGTCGTTACACCTGGGTAAGGATATGTATGTATATATATATATATATGTGTGTGTGTGTGTGTGTATAAATAAATATATATGGATATATATATGAATATATATATGGATATATAGAACTCAGTTAGTTATAGCATATTAGTATCATTCTTTTTGTTTTGTTTGGTTTTGTTTCTTTGAGACAGAGTTTCTCCATGTAGTCCTGGCTGTCCTGGAACTCACTCTATAGACCAGGCTGGCCTCGAACTTAGAGATCTACCTGCCTTTGCCTCCAAGTGCTGGGATTAAAAGCATGCACCACCACTACCCAGCTCATTCTTTATATTAACATTCAAATGTCCCATACTGAACTAGGAGGAAACCTTTTGTATTAGGCAGGATCCTCCATAGGAAAAAAAATTAATAAAACACATATAGGGAGTTTTAATTAGATTGGCTGACAACACCATAGAGGCTGAAAAGTGGTCATTTTTGGGTAGCAGAGTGGAAACTCTAAAAACAAGAAAAGCTCATGATATAACCCTTCAACCTTGGCCCAGACCAAAGAACCAAGAACCCACCAGTACATAGACATGTGCTGTACCCAGAGTTCAAACACCTGGAGCTCAAAGTACACGGAATCCAATGTCCAAGGGCAGCAATCACAGGAAACATGTTCATTCTAGAAGGAAGAACTGGAGAGACAAAGATTGTTCCCCTCCTCCTCTCCATTCCATTTGGGTTCTTATCTAATTAGATACATGATTCTCAATCTTATTTAGAGTGGGTCTTCCTTCCTTATTCAGTTTGCTGACCTTCTCTGGAAGCACATACCTGGAAGCGGCGATTTCCCGCTTCCCTAGCATCCGCCAGTCTAATCAAGTTGATGGACAAATTTAACCAATACTCCATTCAAGCTGGTACCTGCATGCTTTTAGTCTTTGTGACTCCATCATTTTTTGAGCTGTTCTTTATTTTCTCCCACCAGAAGATGTTCCAGACCTTTTCATTTCCTCAGCCCTGTAATCAGCCAACTTTCCAAGAAGCCTAGCTGTTTCGGCCAGATAATGACATTTAGAAACAAAGACTTGGATGCTTGGTGTTTATTATAATATTTAAGAGTCTTCTTTTTCTATTTGGGAAGAAATGCTGAAGCCACACTGCTGACAACTAAATGCACTTGGTTGGAAGTGATGGGAGATTGACAGTGTCTTCCTGTTTTGATATTTTCTAAAAGCAGCTTATACCTGGTGACATTACCATAGAGATTAAGGTGGCATTTGAAGTGTTTGGCAATGAGGTTGAAAGGATGCTAACACCTGATAACTTCCATTTAGAGAGAATTTGCTGAGTGTCATACAGTGTGCTGGGAGCCTTATAAACATTTGCTCAGATTCCCTATGGGAATTATGGAATGAGACCAGCCTTATTGACAAGTTAGAACTGAGTCAGAAAAGAACTCCGAAAAATCAAGCTACATAAACTGTCACACACTTGGTCTACTTGGGGGACTCCTAGAATTGGGAGTGGGGCCTGTTCCCTAGTGCTTTGGCTGGCTTTGGGGAACCTATTTCTCATGTTGGGTTGCCTTGTCCAGCCTGAATAGGGTGAGGAGAGGGGAGAATCTTGGTCCTGCCTCAACTTGATATGCCATGCTTTGTTGACACTCTTGGGGGGGGGCTGCCCCTTTCTGAGCAGAAACAGGAAGGGTGGGTTGGGGATGGAGGGGAGGTGCTGGGGAGAGTGGGAGAGAGGAAGGGAGAGGCTACAGTTAGTATGTGAAATAGACAAACAAATTTTAAAAAAGCTCAGAAAGATCAGGTGGTAAAAGACCGTATGTACTGTGGGGGAGAAGCAATGTATCTTTGGTATTTGGAAAAGGCACTCTAGTGTAATAAACTGCGAACTAAAACCTTGACATTCTCAGACTAATTTTACCACCCACTGATTGGGAGAGTTGAGGTAGCTATATATTCCTTTTAAACATTAGTGTTCCTATCTGGCTACATCTTATGTTTGTTAAGGAAATCAAATTCAAACAAGACTGGAGAGCAGTTTCATAAGCTCTGAGATGCTACAAAAATGGATGTAGCCACTATTTATCAGGCTATATGAGCCTGGAGTCTCTTTTGCCAGAGATCATAATTTTCACAGAAATCAAAATTGGGCTGCACATAGTGGCACATGCCTGTCATCCCGGGACTTAGAAAGTGGACACAGGAAGATGTTCCATATGGTATAGAGAATGGCCTGTGACAGCCGCATTTTAGGGTCTGAATGAAGTTTATAGTATAGAGCAAGCCAAAGTAAAAGCAAATCATTGATGGATAGATAGATAACAAAATAGCATCCAATTAGATACACAAAACATTATAGAGATCAACCGAGGAAGCCTCTCCAAGGCAGTCAGCTGAACTTCGCCATAAAGAGATTCCCCTTGGAAAAAGAATAGAAAGAGGTAATAACACCAAATTGGCTCATGACATTCAGCAGAAAATGACCGCAAAATCAGGCAGTCAACTGAAGCTCCTCATTGCGCTTTCTCTCCGTGGCTGTGCATGGCTGAATCACAGCTTCACTCTTCCGCTGTCGGCACATTAATACCGCGGGATGGATAATAGTCACATCTGTTGACACATGGCTCACCCTGTAGCTGTTTTTAAGGGCACAATATATTTTGTTTGTTTGTTTTTCAAGACAGGTTTTCTCTGTGTAATCCTAGCTGTTCTAGAATTCAATCTGTAAACCAGGCTGGCCTTGAACTCAGAGAAATTCACCTACTTCTGCCTCCCTAGTTCTGAGATTAAAGGTCTGTGTCACCACCGCCTGGCAAGGGCACAGAATTTTAACTCTTTGGATGTTTTGTTGTTGCCCCTCTCTGTCATAGAGTTGGCCAGGGGAGCCCATCCCCAATCAAGTGAACGTGGAGGACACTTTGAGACAAACATGAAATGGGTTGAGGAAAGTCCCAATTTAAAAATTAGCTTCTCAGTGAACTCAAACAAATAACACATGACAATTTAATAATGTACATTATAGAAGGTAGAGAATTTGAGGACGCTCTGAACTATATAGTGAATTCCAGGTCAACCTAGGATGAATAGTGAGACCTTGCCTCAAAAAAAAAAAATCAAAGAAAGCTGCCTGTGGTGCAATCTTAGTACTAGGTAGGTGAGGGCAGGATGATCAGGAGTTCAAGGTCACCATTGGCTAAACAGAGCTGGGGCCAGCCTGAGCTACAGGACTTTGTCACAATAAAGAAAGGGAAGTATAATTTTGGCTTCTTTATTGAAAATCAAGTGTCTGTAGGTGTTCGAATTTATGTCAGGGTCTTCGATTCAATTCCATTGATCCACCTGTCTGTTTTTAATGCCAATACCAAGCTGTTTTTATTACTATAGTTCTGTAGTAGAATTGAAGTCAGGGATGGTGATACCTCTGAAAGTTCCTCTGTTGCACAGGATTGTTTTAGCTATCTTGTGTTTTTTGTTTTTTCCCCCATATGAATGTGAGTATTATCTTTTCAAGGTCTGTTGGAATTTTAATGTGGATTGCACTGAACCTGTAGATTGCTTTTGGTAAAATGGGTTTTTCACTATGTTAATCTTACTGATCCATGAGCATGGGGAATTTTCCATATATTGATAGCTTCTCCAATTTCTTTCCTCAATGATTTGAAGTTTTTATCACACAGGTCTTTCACTTGCTTGATTAGAGTTACACCAGGATATTTTATATGACTTGAGACTATTGTAAAGGGTGCTGATTCTCTGAATTTTTCCTCAGCCCATTTATTGTTTATATAGAGGAGGACTACTGACTATTTTTTAGTTATTCCAGTCACTTGGCTAAAGATGTTTATCAGCTCTAGGAGTTCCATGGTAGAGTTTTTGGGGTCACTTGTGTATCCTATCATATCATCTGTGAATAATGATACTTTGACTTATATAATGGAGAAAAAAAATCTTCCAACAAATGGTACTGGTCCAACTGGATGTTAGCATGTAGAAGAATACAAATAGATCCATATCTATCACCCTGCACAAAACTCAAGTCCAAATGGATCAGAGACATCAGCACAAATCTAGATACACTGAAGCTGACAGAAAAGAAAATGGAAAGTAGCCTTGAATGCCTCTGCACAGGAGACCACTTCCTGAAAAGAACATCAATAGCACAGGCACTAAGATCAACAATTAATAAATGGAACCTCTTGAAATTGGAAAGTTTCTGTAAGGCAAAGGACATCATCTATGGGACAAAATTTCAGCCTACAAAATGGGAAAAAGATCTTCACCAACCCCACATCAAACAGAGAACTACTAAAATACAGAAAAACTCAAGAAAGTAGACATGAAAAAAATAATCCAATTAAAAAATGGGGTACAGATCTAAACAGAGAATTCTCAACAGAAGAATGTCAAATGGTTGAGAAACACTTAAGGAGATATTCAACATCCTTAGCATCTGGGAAATGTAAATCAAAACAACTCTGAGATACTGTCTTATACCAGTCAGAATGGTTAAGATCAAAAACAGTAATGATAGCTTATGCTGGAGAGGATGTGGAGTAAGGAGAACACTCCTCCACTGCTGGTGGGAGTGCAAACTAGTACAGCCACTTTGGAAATCAATATGACAGTTTCTCAGAAAACTGAGAATTGATCTACCTCAAGACCCAGCTAGCCCTTTCTTGGGCATATACACAAAGGATGCTCAATCATAACAAAAGGGCACTTGCTCACCTCTGTTCATAGCAGCTTTATTTGTAATAGTCAGAACCTGGAAACAACCTAGATGTCCTTCAACCAAGGAATGATAAAGGAAATGTGACACATTTATACAAGAGAATTACTCAGCTGTTAAAAACAAGGACACAAAGAAATTTGCAGGCAAATGGATAGACCTAGAAAAAAAAATCATTCTGAGTGAGGTAACCCAGACCCAGAAAGAGAAACATGGTATGTCCTCACTTATAAGTGGATATTAGCTGTAAAATAAAGGATAACTATGCTGTAATCCACAGACACAAGGAAGGCTCGGGGGAGGGGGAACACCTGGATCTCCCTGGGAAGGGGAAATAGAAGAGATTTCGCTAGTGGACTGAGGGCAGCTGGGGACTGGAACATAATCAGGCTGTAGGGGATGGGAGGATGGAGGGAGAGTACTGAAAGAGGCCACTGCAAAAGAGGTCAGGTAAAGACCTGGTACAAGGAAACCTCCCAGGAATCTCTGAGGAAGACCTCAGCTCAGACTCCTAGCAATAGCGGATATGTAGCCTGAACTGGCCACCTCCTGTGACTACATTAGTGCTTAGCCCAATTGTCATCAGAGAGGCTTCATCCAGCAAGGGATGGAAACAGATGCAGCCCCACAGCCAAATATTAGGCTGAGCATAGGGAATCCTGCAGCAGAGGGGAGAAAGGATTGTAGGAGCCAGAGGGGTCAAGAACATCACAAGAAAACTCACAAAATCAACTGACCTGGGTTCATAGGGGCTCACAGGGACTGAATTGACAACCAGGGAGCCTGCATGGGACTGATCTAGCACTCTGTATGTGTGTTACAGTTGCATAACTTGGTTTTCTTGTGGGACTCCTAACAGTGGGAGCAGGGGCTGTCTCTGACTCGCTTACTGATTTTTGGGACTCTACACCTCATGCTGGGTCGCCTTGCCCAGCTCTAATGCAAAGGAAGGTGCTTAATTTTACTGCAGCTTGATATACTATGCTTTGCTGATACTCATGGGAGGCCTGCCCCTTTCTGAAAAGAAGTGGGGGAGGGACCGAGAGGAGGGGAGGGAGGGAAAACTTTACCCAGGATGTAAAACAAACAAACAAATAAATAAATAAATAAATTCATTTAAAAAAGAAGAAAGTAAAGTAAGAAAAGAAAGATGAAAGAAACCTGGCCGCTGGTGGCGCACACTTTTAATCCCAGCACTTGAGAGGCAGAGGCAGGCAGATCTCTGTGAGTTCAAGGTCAGTCTGGTCTACAGAGTGAGTTCCAGGACAGTCCAGGCTACACAGAGAAACAAAACAAACAAAAATCCCCAAAGAAATTAAAGTTTATATTGAGAAACTTGTGTTTTTTTTTTTCTCCATGTATCAGGGATCTCTAGAAAATTCTTTTGGCAAATTTTGAATTAGCTAATGATTTTAAAGTTACCAAACCTTATATTTCTTAGTAACTGTGATAAGTAGCCTTTAGGATGACCCTCAATGAGTCTTACTTTACAGATTGATGTGTAATGCTTCCCTTTGGGTATGGGTTGACATACAGATTTGTGTACAATTCATGTATATGATAAAGGTGATGGGATTTAATTTAAGTGTTTAGATTACCTAGGATTGAGACTTCTATCTTGCTAAACAATGATCCATTACATTGTTGGGTGTGTGTGTGTGTGTGTGTGTGTGTGCGCGCACACGCGTGCATGCATGTGTGTATGTCTGCATGTGTTAATGGATATCAAACCCAGGGCCCTGCACATTCCATCAATTACTTCAGCTGTGATTTACAGTTCTAGTCCCTTTGTTGGCTTTGATGAAACAAGTTGCCATGTTAGAGAGGTCATGTGTCAGGAAATTAAAGTCCAGAAACTGAGGGCTTCTCAGTCCAACAGTCACTGAAAAAGGATTGAAAATTTGACAATAACCACGTGATCTTGGGTGTGGGCCCTTCCTCTGGCACCTTTATTGTGGTCTTGTGAGGCCCTGAAGCAAAGGACTTGAGCTAAGTTGTGCTTAGATTTCTGGCCCATAGATACTAGGAGATGAATAAGGTTGTTATTCTAAACCACTACATTTGTGGATGCTACTCAGCCACAGATAGCTGCCACTACTCCAGTAACTTCTGCTCTGTTCCCTCCTGTGCTTCCTACAGTTCTGTATTTCCCCTTCCTTGAGCCATACTTGAATTTCTGCACTTCCTTCTAAACCTTGTCATTGTATCTTTCTGGAAACCCCGCTGTACAGTTAAGGGGCTCCCTTATAGGTTCTAAAATCTGTTCACAAGGCTGGTGAGATGACTCAGCAGGTAAAGGCATTTGCCACCGAGCTTAGCAATCTGAGCTCAGTGCCCGGTGCACAACATGAAGGGAAAAAATCAACTCGTACAAATTGTCCTCTGGCCATCACTGTGGCACATGCACACACTTACACAACAATAAATGGGTAAATACTGTAATAGAATAGAAATGTGGGAAATGGTCAGTACTTATAAAAATGTTAAGACTCTTCAAATTGATTCATACATTTCACAAAATTAAAATAAGTTTAAATTGATCTTGCATCTATAAATTGTATTCCTTTAGAACAATAAAGATCCAGAAATAACAAGGAAAATTCTGAGATGACTAATGAGTAATGAGTAACCACAAGTCTTAGCACTTAATGAAAGAAATTGTGAGGCTGTAGGAGTTGGAATATAGTGGTACTGGTTCAAAACTGAAAACTAGATTAATGGAATATAGCAGAATGCTTTTTAAAACTAGGTTCATGAAATTTCACATATTAACAATGACAGATTTATTTGTGAAAAGATGAGTTGTTCAATTCCCTTGTGATTTGGCAAAAATAAGGTCATGTCTCCATCTTATTGCTTATGCCCAAATAAATTTCAACTACTCAAAAAAGTATAAATACTAGGGACTGGAGAGATGGTTCAGCACTTATGAGCATTTATTGCTCTTGCTGAGGACTCAGGTTAGTTCTCAGCACTCACATGCTGGTTCAAAACCATCCGTAACAACAGTTCCAGCAGGTACAACACCCATTTCTGGCCTCGGTTCATGGTGCACACAAACTTAGGTGGGCTCACACATATACATAGAAATAAAAAAATTGAGTAAGAAATATTTGTAAGCACTCTCATTTTATTGAAAAGGGGAAATGGAAACCCCAAATACCCACCAGGTGAGTGGATAAGCAAATGAAGACACAAACATGCGCACACGAGGGAACTGCTCAGCGGGAGACGCGTGGATTCCTGATGCAAACATCTGGGATGGATCTCAGAGGATTGCGCTGACCGAGTGAAGCCAGACAGCAGCCCCCAAGCACATCCTGGTTGACGCAATTTATTTTATTTATTTATTTATTAAAAATTTCTACCTCCTCCCATCCTCTTATTTCCCTCTCACTCCCCACACTCCCCCTCCCCCTTGCTCTCCAGTCCTAAGAAAAGTCAGGGTGCCCTGCCCTGTGGGAAGTCAAAGCCCCCCCCCCATCCAGGTCTAGGAAGGTGAGCATCCAAACAGACTAGGCTCCCACACAGTCAGTACACGCAGTAGGATCAAAACCCTGTGTCATTATCATTGGCTTCTCAGTCAGCCCTCATTGTCAGCCACATTCAGAGGGTCCGGTTTGATCACATGCTCCATCAGTCCCAGTCCGGCTGGCCTTGGTGAGCTCCCATTAGATCAGCCCCACCGTCTCCGTGGGTGGACGCACACCTCTAGGTCCTGACTTCCTTGCTCATGTTCTCCCTCCTTCTGCTCTTCATCTGGGCCTTGGGAGCTCAGTCCAGTGCTCAACGTGGGTCTCTGTCTCTATACTCACTCATAAGTGGATTCTAGCCATAAACAAAGGACTTTGAGCCTCTAGTTCGTGATCCTAGAGAAGCTAAATAAGAAGGTGAACCCAAAGAAAACCTTCATCTGGCGATGACTCAATTTTTGTAGTTTTCAGGATAACATGGAACATTGGAGAGAAGAAAGAACAATAGCAGTTTGGAAAGAAGGCTGATTTTGAAGGGTCATTAGGAGGATGGAAATAGTATGTATCTTGATAAAGATGTGAATTACAATGGGTTCGTGTTTTTGTTGAAACCGATTGAACTTTTCACTAAGGTCTGAGCATTTCATCTTATTTAAATTATACCCCAATAAGAATTAATGTTACTATTATTAGTTATAGCAGTGCTCAAAGTTTCAAAAGAAAGTATGAATAGATGTTTTATAGTCTAGAGTGGGAAAGGGCTTTTTCATGACTTAAAACCCAGAAACTCTAAAGGAAAAGATGATGTTTTCAGCATACTTAGTTTTGTTATTTTATTGAATAGGTAATTTATTTATATAGTGTGGAATGCTAAAGAATTACCTTTCAAGATTGTGCATATCATTCTCAATTACTTGAAAATACATACTTTGCATGGCCTCCTAACTATTTCAGGTGCTATAAGAACATGCTTTGCGCCAGTAGTTCTCAATCTTCCTAATGTTGCCACCCTCTTAATGCACTTCCTCATGTTGTGCTGACTTCAGGCTATAAAATTACTCCATTGCTACTTCATAACTAATTTCGCTGCTATAATGAATTGTAATGTAAATATCTGATATGCAGAATATCTGAAATGTGACCTCTGCAGGGGTCATGAAACACAGGTTGCGAACAGCTTGCTTTAGATGGTTAATTTTTTTAACATTTTTAAAATTAAAATATAATTGCATCATTTTCTCCATCCCTTTCCTTCTTCCAGTCATTCTCATGTATGTTCTTGCTCTCTTTTAAATTTGTGGCCTCTATTTTTTTAGTACATACACACACACATACACACACACCTAAATGTATAAATGCAATACGCTCAGTCCATATAAAGTTACTTGTATGTATATGATTTCAAGGCTGACCATTTGGTATTAGACAACCAGTTTGGAGGGTCTTCCCTGGGGAAGACTATTTCTCCTGCTCTCAGCATTCCTTACTTACCTATAGTTCTTTGTCTAGAATTAAGGCCCCATGCGTTTTTCCCAGTCCATAGTAGCACAGCTATTACAAGGCTATTGTCCTTGTCCAGGTCGTGTTTAGGAAGCTATCCTGTTGAGGCGTCATGGATGTGGCTTGTCTGACATTTCTAGCAGACACAGCCGCACAGTAAGCTTCCTGTTCTTAACAGTCTTTCCACCTCCTCGTGTGAAGGAGTTATGCTGTAGATGTACCAGTGAGCTTCCCCATGTGAAGGAGTTATGCTGTAGATGTACCAGTGAGCTTCCTCATGTGAAGAAGTACCAGTGAGCTTCCTCATGTGGAGGAGTTATGTTGTAGATGTACCAGTGAGCTTCCCCATGTGAAGGAGTTATGCTGTAGATGTACCAGTGAGCTTCCTCATGTGAAGAAGTACCAGTGAGCTTCCTCATGTGGAGGAGTTATGTTGTAGATGTACCAGTGAGCTTCCCCATGTGAAGGAGTTATGCTGTAGATGTACCAGTGAGCTTCCTCATGTGAAGAAGTACCAGTGAGCTTCCTCATGTGGAGGAGTTATGTTGTAGATGTACCAGTGAGCTTCACAGCTCTGCATGTTGTTTGCTTGTGGTTTTCTGCAATGCTCTCCATCTGTTGTAGAAATGTTTCTTCGATGAGGGATGAGACTTAAACTTCTCTGTGAGTATAAGGACAAGTATTTAAATGTAGCTCAGAATTATGCTGGTTTCATAAAGTCGTGGTAACACGTTCTCTTTCAAGATCCATGACCTCATTAACTCAAGGCAGTTGAGCAGGTTTCCAGTGCCAGGCATGATTTCCTTCTTATTGAGCAGGCCTTAAGTCCAATTAGCCAGTGATGTTGGTTACTGCCAAGGTGTGCAAGCCAGTCCTGCACTCTTACAGATAATGTGCCATGCTGGTGATTGTTTAGTTCATAGGCTAGATGGGTACCGTAAACAACGCAATTATGTCTCATACTTCTGAAGGCTGAAAAGTCTGAGCTCAAGGCACTAGCCGACCCAGTGTCTAATGACAGTCTGTTCTTGATATGTGATGCTTTTTAAAAATGGATCCCTACATGATTGATAGGCAGAAAGGAACTAACAAGATTTCTCAGTCCTCTCTTGTAATATCACTAATCCCATTCATGAAGGTTGAGCCTCCAAAAGCCTTACTTCTTTATACTAACACAATGTCGGTTAGGGATCAACCCAGGAACTTTGTGAGAACATATACATATAGACTGTAGCCCATTGCGGAAGGAACTTTGTACATGTTAAGGATCTTGATAATAGGAATAATACTCTGGATTGATTATGTAGAATCAATCTAATTATAAGGGTACTTACAAGTGAAAGAAGAAATAAGAAGGAGAATCAGAGAAGTGTAACAACTTGTTCCAAAAATGAGAGAGGAGAAAGTAGGAAAAGAGGAGAAAGAAAAGAAACAAACACTATATTTCTGACTTTGAAAGCTGTGGTCATAAACCAAGGAACGTGAAAAGCCTTTAGAAGTTGGAAATGACAGGGAAAGAAATACCGAAATACTCCCCTTAGCACTAAAGAACATGTCTTTTGCTTTTGGCCCTGTAAAACCCATTTCAGACTTCTGACCTCAAAAAGTAAGGATTGAACCCATGGCCTTCTGCAAGCTGAACATGTTATTTTTTAACATCGATTTATTTAGTGTGTGTGCACGTGTGTGCATGTGCCACGGTGCACATGTGAAGGTCAAAGGACAACTTGTAGGAGTGGGTTCTCTTCTTCCATTATGTGGATCCCAAGGATTGAACTCAGGTTGCTAGGTTTGGTGGCAAATGCTTTTACCTGCTAAGCCATATTACTAACCCCCAAGTATGTTACTTTAGCCATGGTTGTGGTAATTTGTTATACCAGAAACAGGAAGCTAATACAAAAAAATTAAAAAGTGAAACTGTATGTGAAGCATACCCTGGAAATTATTGTCAACAATCTGTCTTCACCCAGATATTCCCCTTGAACTCTATATAGTAACTAGTTTATTAACTTCCAGTGTGTTCATTCCTTCTTCTTTTCCTATTGGACTTATATATGTATGCATCTGTGTATATGTATGTACTTGGAGGCCATAGGAAAACCTTTGGTGTCATCCTCAGGAGAGTCACCCACCTTTTTCAAGGCAGTTACTCATTGACTCAGAACTCATCAATTGCTGGGCAGAGGTGCACACCTTTAATTCCAACACTCGGGAGGCAGAGGCAGGCAGATCTCTGTAAGTTGGAGGATAGTCTGGTCTGCAGAACTAGTTCCAGGACAGACTCCAAAGCTACAGAGAAACTGTGTCTCAAAAAATCAGAAAAAAAAAAAAAGAAGAAAGAAAGTGAACTCTGTAATTACCCAGGCAGTGATGGTGCACGCCTTTAATCCCCGCACTTGGGCAGCAGAGGCAGGAGGATCTCTGTGAGTTTAAGGCTAGCCTGGTCTACAGAGTGAGATCCAGGATAGCCAGGACTATGCAGAGAAATACTGTCTCAAAAAACAAACAAACAGAAAAGAATGTGTCAATTAGGCTAGACTGGTTGGTCAGTGAATCTCAGGGGTTCACACATGTCCTGCAGCACTGGGATTAAAAGTGTAGGCTACCATATCTGCCATTTTATGTGGGCTCTAAGGATTGAATTCAGGTGGTCATGCTTGTAAGGCATACACTCCGGCAACTGAGTAGTTCTTCACCACCATTGTTTCTTTATGTAAACATATTTTCTTACTTATTTTTCTTTTGAGGCAGGGTTTCTCTGTGTTGCTTTGAAGCCAGTCCTGGAACTTGCTCTTGTAGACCAGGCTGGCCTCGAACTCACAAAGATCCGCCTGCCTCTGCCTCCCGAGTACTGGGATTAGAGGCGTGCACCTCCTCTGCCCAGCTTACTCTCTCTTTTTGTATATACAGACTTCTGCTCACTTTTTTTTTCAGCTAACAATACAAGGTAGATAAATTCAACTGTGTAAAGTTAAACATTTGTTAAATAACATTCCAAGGGAAATCAAGGGAGAAACTTGGGAAAATATTTGCATAAATCCCACACTAAAAATCAGAAGCTGATTATTCATTGATAGAGAATTGCTCAAGTAAATTATGTTGTATTCATAGGATGATTTCAATACACAGTAGCAAGTAAACAAGCCACTTGCAAAATACTTTGAATATACAAGTCTTTTGTTTGTATAGCATAGAAAATAGAAAGAATATGTAACAAGCTATAAATAATAGTTATCTTAGCGTGCGAGAATATAAGGGACTTTTCATTTTCTTCATTAAATATTTGTGTAATATTCAGTTTTTAGCATGTGTTATCACTTTAATTATCAGAAAAGGTTAACTCCAATATTCTTGTGTCCAAATCCTTTACAAGTCATGGATCTATTTTGCAGTTGTATAAGCAATGTCTCTGGTTAACTGTAACAGAAAATGAATTTGGACGTGTTGGAATTTCACTATTGAGACTGGAACTATTGGAATTAGAAGTCTGGCCAATAGGTTGTGCATTTAATAGCTGGTACTCAACCCACCTACTCTCTCTTCCTCTATTGTGGCAACCAAAAAAGCTAGATGAGTCATCCACAAGATGGTGGGACATTCATCTGCCTGTACCTCTGAGTTACCATGTGGAAAGGAACTATTCCAAAAAGCTGCTAGATCTGCAGTAAATCTTGTGTAAACAAGAAATATATTTGATTAGGTATGATAGGGCATGCCTATAATCCTCGCATTCAGGAGGCTGGATCAGGGAGATGATGAGTTTAAGGCCAGTCTGGGCTGTGGAGAAGACCCTGTTGAAGTAAGGGGGTAGGGACCTGTATGTATGAAGTCATTTCAAGATTTTGCTATGTTTTTTTTTCTTGGCTTTGGAGCCTGTCCTGGAACTAGCTCTGTAGACCAGGCTGGTCTCAACTCACAGAGATCCACCTGCCTCTGCCTCCCAAATGCTGGGATTAAAGGCGTGCGCCACCATCGCCCGGCTGATTTTGTTACGTTTTAAAAGCTTAAGGCAGCCTACCTCAGCTAATAGAAAATAATGTCCTGCAATCCACATGGTCCATCAAGGTCCTGGAGAAAAAGGCGAGGTCATAAACCAAGCATATCATGATGTAAACCTAAGAATAGCATGGATTGGTAGAATAATTCTTTCTCATCCATGAGGAACATAACACTTGCCCATACAGCTCTGGGCCCTGATATCCCCACAGATTTTGTTTTGAGACCAGGTCTCTTTGTTGCTCAAACTGGCCTTAAATTCATGATTATGCCTCAACTTCCTGGGGGCTAGGATTTTATGTGTGTGCCACCATGCTTAACTTTTATGAAGATTCTTGACTTCGGTAGCTGCCTTGAAAAATCACTAAATGACCCTGCACACTTTTGTGTTATTCCTTCAGCATTCAGAGTTGTAGGCAATATCATGTAATTGGCCATGTAGAGTCCCCAGGGAATGGAAGGAAGAAATATTTCGTGAATTAGAAGCTTCATTAGGAAAATTACAAGAGGGCTTGGGATACACCTCAGTGCTTCTAGAATTCCCACGTGCCTGGGTTCGATCCCAGCCACTACCCCCTCCGAGCCACAAAACAACCTACAAACTAGAAGAAAACAATACAAATAATATGTCTGATAAGGGGCCTGAAGCCAGAATATTTAAAGAACTCCTACAACTCAGTGTGAATAAGACGCACAATCCAATTGAAAAATGAGCAAAGGACTTGAACAGAAAATGAATGCATAGAAATGACCTTGAAGTACCTGGAAAAATAAATTCATAGCTGGATGTGATAACACACACCTTTAATCCCAGCACTTAGGAAGCAGAGGCAGGTGGATCTCTGTGAGTTCAAGGCCAGCCTAGTCTACCTACTGATTCCCAGCAAGCCGTGGCTACGGTAGTAGTTTGAATGTATTTGGCCCCATAATTCCAAAGGGAGTGGCACTACTAAGAGGGGTGGCCTTTTGGAGGAAATGTGTCCCTGAGAGGGCAGGCTTTGGGGTCTCTTTATTGCTTCACTCAGTATCCCAGCCCACTTCCTATTTATCGCCTTCTGATTAAGATGTAGCCAACACCACGTCTGCTTGCACACCATCGTGCTCTCTGCCATGATGCTAATGAGCTGAACCTCTGAAATTGTAAGCGAGCCACCTCAATTAAATGTTTCCTTATGGGAGTTGCTGTGGTCATGGTGTCTCTTCACAGCAATAGAAACCCTAACTAAGACAGCTACCTAGAAAAACCCTGATTCAACAAAGAAACAAAGAAATTCATAGTACCATTAGGAAAATGCAAATCAAAGTCACTTCACACCTACTAGGGTATGTATAATTTTTAAAAGGGAAGTGTTGACAACTGGAATTGTTATACATTGCTCATGTGGATGCAAAATTATGAAGCCCTTGTGAAAAATTGTTTGATATTTCTTTTTAAGGGGTAAACAGGATTACCATATAAGTCAGTAATTCCACTCTTAGGCATGTACTTGAAGCAACTGAAGGCAAGAATTCAAACAAATATACATACGCAAACATTCCTAGGAGAGTTATTTACAATAATAAAAATCAGAAAATGCACAAATGGCCATAAATTGATGGATGTATAAATTAAATGTGATATATGCAGTAAAATTTAATATTTTCAGCCATAAAATGGGACGAAATCCTGCTATAGACTACAATGCAGATGAACCTTGAAAACACAATGCTAAGTGAAAGAATCCTGACACAACAGGCCTCCTATTCCATGGTTACATTTATATGACTATTCACACAAAGTCAATGCATCTAAACACAAAGCCCACTAGTCGCTGCTTATAGGCTGGGATTGGGGAGCAGCGAAGAATGACTGCTAATGAGCAAGAATGGGAGTTTCTTTGGGAAGTGATGAAAGTGATTTAGAACCACTACGAGATGATGCTTGCACATTCTATGTGTACTAGATACCATTAAATTATACGATTTTGCGGCTTTTAATCAAGTAATGAAAGCATTGTCTGGGCCAGAGAGATGGCTCCCTGGATAAAGATCTTGTTGCAAGTTTGATGGCCTGAGTTCAGTCCCTAGAACCCAAGTGATGGGAGGAGAGACCTGACCCCGCAAGTTGTCCTTTGATCTCCAGTGTGGAGATCACACGTGCACACGCCCCACCCCAATAAAAATGTAAGTTAAAAAGTTTGAAAGCATTGCCTCCTAATCTTTTAAGAATCTAATCACAGTTTACCTCACAATCCCATAGTCGTGCCTCTAAATACCCAAGAAAATGAAAACGTTAATGTGTAAAAGAAAATTATATTCAGAGGTTTTAAAGCCCTTTTGTTCAAACCAGCCAAAATGTAGAAACAGCCCAATTTTCTACCAACTGGTGAATGCCTAAGCAAAACACGGTGGAATCATGTTATTCAGAAATGGAGCAGTGATACATGGGACAGCATATATGAACCCCCAAAACATTTTCTCTGTCAGAAAACTCAGGCACAACTCCCCATACACATCCTATCATTCTGTCTATAGAAACGTTGCGTGAAACACAAATATATAGTAACACTAAGTAGATAAGCAATTGACGAGGGATGAGGTGGGGATAGGAGGCAGCTGAATGGGCAGGAGCGATTCTTTTGGAAGAAATAGAAATGCTTAAAAAAATGGATTTTGGGTTGGAAATGGTGGTTTGTGCCTTTACTTCCAGCTATTAGGATACCGATGCAGGATGATTATTTGAACCCAGGAGTTCAGGCCAGTATGAACAACTCCTATCTCAAGGGGAAAAAAAGGTGAATTGTGATGCTCGCACAATTTTGTAAACAAGGTAAAACTAATTTAAGTGTGTACTTAAATCACATGAAGTTTATCCTCTGTAATTCTGTGTCAGTAAAGGTCCATAGAAACCAAAGCACTGCTCAGGGCTCATTGCTCTCCAGCCTCTGCCCTATTCCTCTCCTCCCTGTCGCAGACAAACAGCTGGAGGACGGTGTTAGCACAACTGTCCCACCTCCTCACCTCCCCTTCACTTTTTAATCTTTTCTCCCCAGTCACTTCTTAACCCCTTTTCATTTTGCCGTCGACTCTTTCCTTCTTAGCCCATTGTAATTTGCCATCCACGCCCACTACTCCATGGAAACTGCTCTCTGCATGCCTGCCAATGGTCGTGTTTCTAAATCTAGTTGATTCAGACCTTGTTTTGTGTAATACTTGGCACCATAGACCCCTCCCTCCATTTGGTTTTGGTGACACGAACTCTTCGTGGGTTTGCTCTTTATTCCTTGATCCCTACCCCTGTCACTTGTGGATCCTTCTTTCTCTGTTCCTTTATTAAATGCTTTTGTTTAATAAAGCTATGTTCAAGCCCTATTCTCATTCTTGGGAGGGGGAGGGCAGAGACAAGCCAAATGAGAAGAGTAAAAGCTATTATTTAGAGCTTGCTATAACAAGGAAATTCACCACCGTTTTGTTTTGGTAGAGACTTGGAGGCAGGTAGAGGAGGAGCGGTTCAGAGTAGAAAAGAGACAGCTATTTGACCTGGGAAGCCATCAGCAGCTAGAAGCAGCTATGTGATCAGTTAGGAGTACATATTTGCCTTTATGGGGTCGTTAGTTCTAAGTTGAAAAGGGGAGAGGGGACGACAAAAACTCGGGAAAATGTCAGTCCTAATCACTTTGAATCAGTTGTTATGGAAGTTGTTTATTTAGCTTCCTAGAAGGTCACTAGAGGTAACCATCTAGCTTCTTAAAAATCTCACTTAAAAATCTCACCGGGAAGCTTGCTTCCCAGGCTGTTTACTGGAGGTGGCGGGTGAGTTTCCTAGGCAGGTTGCTGCAGATTGTATAGCAGAGTTCTGCTTTATATGGAGCCCTGCATTGCCCATCTGGATGTTCAGTGGCTCGCTCTGTGCAGCTTTTGCAGGTGATCCATCCATCCCTTTGTACTTACTAATCACCTACAAGATGGCTCCCAGTTCTGTAGCATCTGTCTTTCCTGAACACCAGATCCTATATCCATCTCATGGATGCCTTCCCAAAGGCAGAGAAGACATAGCAGGCCATTTGATAGTTTTTCTTCAGACACCTGTTCCTGTTTGGGTGTTCTCCTTCTCAGTGAAATGTTTCATCATCCATCTAGTCACCTCAGCCATAAACCTGGGCTTCCTCTTTGACCAAGCAGATTGCATACCATTATAATCCACTTGTTGGTCATGCTGCTCCCTTTTATTTTATTTACATGGGTCCCTGCTATTTTGTACAGGCTAACCTCGAACTCCTCTAGCCAAGAGCTCCTCCTGTTTGAGATTCTTGTTGCAGCTGGGACTACAGGCATTTACGGCTGCACTTGGCACTCATGCAGATATTCAAAATCTCTATGTTCTCTAACTCAGAGATCCCACACAGATGTTCATGGACTGAATGGTTCGGAACACACTCAAATATGCTGAATTAAAGGCAAAATTTGGTATGCTGTGTGATTTGCAATTTTCTGGGGACAGTATGTAGGCTGGAGCCTTTACCACATTCTCAGACAGATGAGTAACTCAACAAAGAATTAAGAAGCAGCTCTCTGCATTTATTCACTTTACTTATTCACCTTTCCGATCCGACAAGGTGTACTCCCCATATGGGTCATTTCCCCATACAGCACCTTTCCCTTTCCCTTACAGCTGCAAATCAAGAGATTTTGCTGAGATCAAGGATCAAAGTGTTGGGTATAGTCTGCCCAAGGGGGCTCCAGATCCTGGCCTTTCTATTAATAGATCATTCACTTGGTTTCTGTTTCCTCTCCTCCCCCATCAATCTTCTCTTTTTCTCTTTCAGTTTATTCTCTTCCCCTTTTTCAATTTCTGTCTCACGCTTCATTAACACCCAAATTATGGGGCAAAGAGATCTTTAGCACACAAAGCTTGGAACTTTTCTCTTTTTAAAAAAAACTTTCATGTTATGTACGTGAATAGTCTTGCCTACATATATGTTCATGTACCACATGTATGCAGTGTACATGGAGGCTAGAAGTGGATATCAGGCCCCCTGAACTGGAGTTACAGAGGGTTGTTAGCCACCATTTAGGTACTGGGAACTGAACCCAGATCTGGAAGAATAACCAATGCTCTTAATCACTGAGGCATCTCAGCCCTGGAACTATTCTCCTCTCCCCCATTCTCTTTTTCCTTTTAGGTAGATAGGATTTCACTATGTATTCCAGGCTGGTCTTGAACTTATTATATATCCTAGGCTGGCCATCAACTCTCCCCTGCCTCAGTCTCCCAAGTACTGGGATGAAATGAACGCACCACTATGCCTGGCAGTACTTACTAACCATGCCCCATCCCGCTTAACTTCCGAGATGATGGGGTGAGGAACATTCAGGGTGCTATAGCCATAGATTTGTAGCCTCTTAAAATTAATGCAGCATTTAACTTCCTCGTGGACTTTCACTTACAGAGTCTCTGGCATCCCCTCCACAGAGTAGGAAAAAGGAGTAAGGTTTTGATTGTATGTGATGCATCTTTGATCTAGCCTGAACCCATTCTGTTTTATAACATATCCCCCATTGCTCACTTGTATGGGCTGTGTAACAAGAAGCGTGTTTTAAACAGGAAATGTGAAATGTGAGACTGTATCAGCAACCTTCTAGTTTACAGAGAAGTTTGTGTAAGATCTTGACTTGATTCTTCTTTTTTCTTCAATTCCTATTTCCTGTAAATTCTGTTGCATGTGACTCAGAATTTGTTCTAGTCTGCTTTATTGATCTATATATGTATTCCTTCTTTAGCTCTTTTGTGTGCTGTAACTCACTTCTATTGTCGTTGCCTTGAAACTGGATAGTGTGAACCCTCCAATTTTGTCTTTTTTAAGTATTGTTGTAATTGTACCAAGTCTTTAGCTTTTCTCCAACTTCAAAATCATTTTGTCTATACCCACAATGAAAGCTTGCTGGGTATTTGGTTGGAATGACATTATATCTAGGTATTAGGTTGGGAAGGATGGATCTTCACAATATCTAGTCAGCTTATCCATGAACATAGAATAATTCTTTCTATTTAGATTTATCATCAATGATTTGTTTTGCACACTAAGATCCTGTATCTATTCTGCTGTATTTATAACTAAGTATTTCATTGATGCTATTGAAAATAATTTTGCTGCCTTAAAATTTTCAGTTTGAATTGTTTATTATTGGTGTGTAAGAAGCAGTTGATTTTTGCATGTTGACTTTGTCTTATGGCTATACTCTCTCACTAGTTTCTGGGGATTTCATTTTACTTAAATTTTTAAATATAGATTGTTTGGGGGGGTTACAGATTGCTTAGAATTTTCTATGACTTATCATCTGAGACTTATGTTTTGAGACAGAGTCTCCCTCTGTATCCGAGGATGGCCTGGAACCCCTAGGTATTCAAAAGTATCCTTGAATTCACATAATCGTACTGCCAGAATTACATGTATGAGCCACCGTGCCTGGCTATGCACTTCTATTTGAACACTTCCAGTTTTCCCCCAGTCACTTTTGCTCCTAGGTTAGACAGTGTATTCTTTAGGGTAAGTTTGTATATTATATAAGTTATCTATTTCTTTTGAACTTGTTTCCTTTTGTTAAAAAAAACTTTTGGAAGGGAGATCCATTGCCATAGGGTTCATGTGGAGGTCAGTGGACAACTTGTGGGAATTGGTTCTTGTCTTCCACTACATGGAACCCAGGGATCAAACTCAGCTTATCAGGCTTGGCCACAAGCGTCTTTACTCACTGAGCCATATTGCCATCCCTGAGCTCATTCTTAAACATTTGTATAAAAGAAGAAAAAAGTAAAAACGTGGTCATTATAAAAAAATGCTAAGGAAGCTAGTATTCAATAAGACAAGCCATATTCATAACAAACTTCTTGGCTACTAGGAATAAGAGGAAATTTCCTTAACCTGATTTTTAAAAAAAGTACTCCAAAATCCTATAGCAAGAATTTTGTAATCATATGTAATGGTAAAACATGAAGCTCTTTTTCCTTTAATTGAATAACAAAGATGTCTATTTTATCTCTTTTGTTAGCTGTAGCTACAGTAAAATACGTATCCATCTCTACGTTGTAGAAATCCCACACAGTAAGACAAGGGAATGAAATAACAAGAACAGGAATTTGGAAAGGAGAAACAAAGCTGCCATTTAAAACTCCTGTCTCACATCTTTCATTCACCGTTCCTTCTGCTCCCTGGAGTGTGTGTGTGTGTGTGTGTGTGTGTGTGTGTGTTGGGGAAGCATCCATATAATAGTTCCATCTGGGGTCACCTCATCTGGTAAAGTTAACCCAAAAGCTCTTTGCAATTCTACTTCCTGTGCTTCTCTGAGTTCATAATCTCATCCCCACAGGCGTTCCCTCTTTCCTCAATAGTTCCTGCTGGAGAAGGTTTCCGGGTGCTCCCTTCCTAGCAACACACTCCATGTTGTTTTGTTCTGTTCTATTTTGTTTTCTAAATGGTGCCCAGAACTCGGAGAGAAGGTGAAAAAACGGGAGGTCACGAAAAGACGGAAACACATGAAATCAAACCAGAAAGAGAGCTTGAAAAGGGTGGTAAGGAGGGCTGAATAGGTAAGGGAGCTTTTGAGAGCCAAGTGGCCTGGCAGGGAGAGCTTGTGAGTAGGGACCCATCTCCCTGATTTATTTCCGCGGGACAAGACGAAGGTCCCATATGCTTTGGGAGCTCAGGGTCAAGCACTTGGTGGTTCTGTATTGCTCCTTTCTAGCAGCCCGAGCCTGGATTCCAGGACTCTCTCGCTGGTAGCTGGGGTGCGGTTGGAGGCAGGGGATATTGACAAAAGCCAGCTTGGAACAGGAAAGGAAGCTGAACAGATCCAGGTCTCTGTCCAGGAGGCAGGAGCAGCCGCCACAGTGGGAGGGAAAGGCAAGCCAACAGCTGAGTGAGACAAGGCCTGGGTTATTTTTTTTCCAGTTTGTTGGCATGTGGGTGGATTTTTCTCCTTTTTTCTTCTCTCCTGCTCTCTGCCGTTTCCACAGAGATGTGGGAGTTTGCAAATTTGTCTCAGTGGAGGGGAGAGGCAGGAGCTGATTTTGAGGGGGGTCCTTGTCAGGGACCAAGGGAACAAAGAAAGCCATGTAAATTTAGGCGGTCAGGAAACTAGGACCTCTCTCCAGACAGACTTGCTAGGGTAAGGAAGTCCGGCAAGGTGGCTCCTTTCCCAGTGCGCCTGGCTGCCGCGATGCCTCCTTACCTCTCCTCAGCTCTTGATTCTCAAATCCATCCCACCTGGTGATTGTGGAAATCTCCCTCCTCATTTCTCCTTTCTCTGCGGTGCCAGATGCCCTTCGGCAGGGCCACTGAGACTTCCCTAAACTAAGGTTGCCCTCCTCTCAAGTATTTCTGGGGATGGGAGTTGAGGCGGGGCTGAAAAAAAAAAAAAAAAAGAAAAGAAACCTTGAAAAAGATGGAAGGGGGAGGGGTAAAGAAGCAAGGGAGGGGAACATATGAGGGCAAAGTGGTCGGTCAGGGCAAGCTTGTGGCCATCTTCTTGGCTTATTTCCCTGGGAAATATTTTCCTCATTACACATTTAGAGGGTAAAACAAAAAACAGTACCAATTTTTAAACGGGGAAGGGTTTTGCGCGGCTGAAGGAGCAGAGCAGGTGATTTAGGAAATCCCTCTTAGAAGACTGGAGAGCCTCACACACTGACACGCAGCCTCGAAAGTGCTAGGCAGGGGCGAAGAGCATGAGCCTGAGGGTCTGCAGCTTAGATGCTATTCTTGGTTCTAATGTTAATTTGTAACGAGGAATCAAACACGGAAGGCTCTGCCATTCTTTCAGACTCTGTTTCCTCATCTGGAAAATGGGCTGGATCTTGAAAGCTCTGTCCAAACTGAATCCTGATTCCCAGCCTTGGGAGTAGTGAGATCATGCATATGCCGGGTATGTTGAACATTGTGGAGAGGTAGTACGGCCAAATGTCCTGTTTTAACCGGCATTCAGAGCCTTCATGAGATCACAGGGTCTTCAGTGATTACAAACAATTCTGGGAAAGCTGGAAAAGTTGGTCATTCTAGCAAAGCTCATACCCACTAATGATCATTTGATCATCATTATCGTTATTATTACCACCAGAGGGCAACACTCTTCTGTCTGACAGTAGGTCTTACCCTAGCCAAAAGGTGCAGAACTGTCTCCTAAATGCAGAACCAATCATTCCTTCTAGAGATGAGAACGGTAAGGAACAGGGCAAACTCCAACGCCCGAGTCTCCTAGCTTTGTGGAGCTGCTCTCTGTGGTCTGATTGCCAGCTGTGCTCAGTTTAACCCACTCTAGCGGAACAGTCTGCTTCTTGGGGAACTGGGAAGATAAGGAATCGTGAAACGTATGCGAGTTTGTCTGAAGAAGAGGCACTTTCACAAAGCCGCGCTGTTCTTCCTATGGTTGCCTGGAAGCATATACATTTCTGAGGTCATCCTAGAACTGGCCATCTCCTTCCTAAGGAAGTGATTTTTATACACTGCCAAAACCCTTATCACACCAAACTGTAATTAAGATAGATCTGTCTACATACCATAACATTAGGGTGTTAATTCAGGCATCCAGCAGGTAGAAATCGCTTATTGCTTACCTACCATGTACCCAGATTTTTACTATACCTAGGACATTGAATGGGTAGTGCAACAATAGCTAGAGGAATACCTCCCCTTGGAATACTAACAGTCCAAAGGAGGAGGCAGATGGAAAGCAACAACGAATTGCACATGTCAATATGCAATTACAAGCTCGCTGTGCTGGGCAAGGAAAAGGACTCGCAGACAGCATCTATGAGAGGGACTGCCTACATTGGGAATGAGAGAAGGGACTGCTGATGACATGAGATCTGAAGGATAAACAGGCAGGAAGTATGCAAAAGCAGGGAAGAAGCTTTCCATGACAGCAAGTGTGCAGACCATTGGCAGAGCATTTGCTCCTTGAGGGCACAGCTTATCTCATGTCTACTCTTGTATGACTCCAGGTTCCTGACACAGAGATGTGAAAATCTGTTTGTCTGACTAGAACTGAATGGTATTTTGTCATAGATCACATCACAGATCATGTTAGCAGGCCCAACTTCTAGTTTCAACAATTTGGGACAATTCTACGCACTTCAATTCCCAACTGCTAATTGTGTATCCACCGTGCGCAGGGATCCAACACCAAGCCTTGTTGAAGGATTGAAAGATGGAAAAATTGATTTTTTTTCCCCTGAGAAGATCTTTGTGAGATGAAGTGGGCAATGATGTATCATCTACCTACCTACCTACCTACCTACCTACCTACCTACCTACCTACCTATGCTGTAGTATGAAAGATTTCCACACTAACCCATAATGGAAGTTTATTTATAATAATAATGGAGGTATATTTATTATAAACAAAGGTTTATTTGTTTGGTGATAAACTCACAGAAACGGTAGCAATCTGCAGTCCTCTGCGTGCGCGGGAACTGGAACTGGATCCAGCAGCCAAGAGGCCTACATATGCCTTTTGTCTGCATATATAGTACATGAGACCACACCCAAAGTGGGCCAGTATCTTAAAGGCTATTGGCTGAAGGAGTTCCTACAACATATTTATATATAGAGAGATGGAGTCTCACTATATCAACCCAAGCTGACTTCAGACTTTTAATACTCCAGATGCTGAAATTACAGGCATGAGCCACTACAACCAACTCCCTCTGAGTCTCTTTATTGGATCATAACATGAGGAATTTGGATCACATGATTGCTAAAGTCCCTTTAAACTCTTAACAGCTTTGGTCTATTCTTCTTTTTTTTTTTGGTTTTTTGAGACAGGGTTTCTCTGTGGTTTTGGAGCCTGTCCTGGAACTAGCTCTTGTAGACCAGGCTGGTCTCAAACTCACAAAGATCTGCCTGCCTCTGCCTCCCGAGTGCTGGGATTAAAGGCGTGCGCCACCACCGCCCGGCTGGTCTATTCTTCTTTGAATAACAGCCTATGATGTTAGGAGTCATGGAAAGGGCTTTTCAGTTTCTTTTCCCCTATAAGGATCACATGGAATATGACTGGGTTAGTGCAAGCTTGGGTTCTGTTTATAGCCCGTTATCCCACCTATGAGTGTCTCTGAAGTGGTCAAGAATCATCTTGGCTAGAATATCTCAGTATTTGGTGAATCTTTGTGTCTTTCCTGTTCTCCCTTCATGCTTTCCTCTTTGCCCTCCTGCCTTCTAATTCACAGCTCCGATGATGTCTTTCACACGTTAGAGGGATGTAAAGGGACGTTTAAACCATCCTATCTAGTATGTTTCAATTCTCTGTTGCAACCGACCTCCGAATGATAGCATTCAGTCACTATTTGAAGGCCTCCAGTGACAGTGAACTCGCCTTGTTGATTAAGCCTCTCTGGAAAAGGTTTCTTTCCTTAGGCTCTGTCTCCTGGTAATTTTCACCCATTACTTCTGGCTGTGCACTTTGGAGCTATGCAGAATAATTCTACTACATTACTCTCCTGGTAGCCTACTGGATATTTGAAGACAGTAATCATGTCCTTAGAAGCCTGCTTTCCTTTAGGCCAAATATCATCTGTTTCCTCAAATGTTCTTCATTGTTTTAAATCCCCTTAGCATCTGTAAATATAGTTTAGTTTATGTGAGATTTATATCTCGCCTACTTTAAAGAGGATATTAGGCGACTCATCAGTTTATAACATGAACGAAAGACAATTGGGGATAAAAATGTGGAGGAAAACACACCAGAGACTAAGGAAAGGAAACACAGATAGATGTTGCCAGGTACCTAAAATGAACTGGATTATAATTGGACTCTGAATTTGGCTCAAAGTTTTATGGCAGCTAGGACAAAATTGGAAACGCGATGGGTTATGTGGTTTTATGTTCTGACAGGATCAAGCTTACAAATCATCTTCAGAGAGAAAATTTCTCCTAAAACGAAACTCCACAGCAGCCTATTAGGCTTGCTCTCTGCAGTTGTTAGAGGCTGACAAGTACTTTGGTTACATATCATCCCATCCCCACTAGGGGGAAGGGGACTGGCGGCGTAGGTAATTAATTAGCTAAGAGCTGTCTTAGTTTTAAGCACCGCTATCTCTGTAAGGATACCCAAGAGAAAAGCGCAGTCCTTTTCTCTCTAGCTTTCTTTGTGTTCCACACAAATGGTCCCTTTCCTACCTTTTTGCTCTCTAAACTCTGATGCTTCATGTCTCGTTGGAACAGCAAACCCCAGGAAATAAGCCCAAGAAGCCCAAGGAAAGCACCAAAGTAGTAGTCTACTAGACTAGCCGTCACTGGCTACAGCATTCAGTGCAATCAGCCTCTCTGGTTCTCAGTGTCTTTGAATCGAAAATGAGTTCCTCTGGACACTAAACTGCCCGAGGGAAAGCTTTTCTTAAAGATGGGGTCTCAATCTATAGACCAAGTTAGCACTGATCCTCTTAACTCTGTCTCCCGAGTACTGGGATTAAAGGTGTGCAACACTATGCCTGGCAAATCCAGAGATTTGCACATGTTAAGAGCATCCTCTACCATTGAGAGACACCACCAGATCCTGATTTTCTTTTAGTCTTGATATTCCCATTTTGTGCTTGGCAACTAACAGGTGTAGGAGAAGGTCTGTGCATAGTTAGAGTTGTGAGAATCTAGTAGACAAGACCCAATTTGAACAGATGCCACCATCTGAGGAGAATGTTTCATGGCTCTCAACAGCACGACAATTTATTATTGACTGGATACTGGCAGTGGTGAGAAGTGGTTTGGGGGACTCTTTTCTCCTCTAGCACACATTCTTGCAAAGGCGGCCCTTGGGAAGGAGAGTTGAAACAGTCTCACTGGCTACAGAGGCTTCTGGGAAATGACTCTGGGAGGTGGCAGGCAAAAAGAGATGTAGTACCACGGGTTCTGCTGAAGAACAGTAACAAAGCAATGCTGAGGTCATCTTGTAGTGTGGCATGTTTGCTGCCTACAGTACCCATGTGGGTGCCCCACCTAACATGTTCAAAAACTTTTCTATGCCTATAAGAGAATGTCCAAATTTTTTCACTTGGCAATAGAATTTTCAAGGTAGTTGGGCAATGTTTTCCCATCTCTTCTCCCTTACAACACTCGTGTCTCCTTCCCCCTCAATACATAGTTTCCAAAATACTTGTGTTTTCTTACTCTTCCTCTCCTCCCAATGGCACACAAAGTCTTGTTCATTCAATTTTCTTCCCTAGTTGTATTTGGTCCGGTCCCCCAGCCCATGGAACAGTACTGCCCACATTTGTGGGGTATATATCTTCCCTTCCCACCTCAGTTAACCTAATAACCATAATCTCTCACAAACATTCCCAGAGATGTTTTTCCCACAGTGCTTCTGAAACCTATTGAATTGATAATCATTAGCAACAGTCACAGCCCCACCCCATGTCTATGAGAGACCTAAGTCATTAACCCTGCACCTCTTTTATTCATAGACTCAGTGTCCTATAATGCAAAACACACCAAGTCAAACTTCAAGAATTCTCACAGTGTTCAATAATCCCAACACTGTTTAAAAACCCAAAATCAGGGCCCGAGAGAAGGCTCCGCAGTTAAAAGCACTTAGTGTGCTTGAAGAGCACCTGGGTTCGGTTTCCAGCACACACATGGTAATTCACAACCATCTACAGTTCCAGGAGTTCTGATCCTGTCTTCTGGCCACTGCAGGTACCAGCATGCTTGAAGTATACATACATACATGAAAGCAAAACACTCATATACACAAAATAAAAATAAATTCTAAAAATAAAACAATAAAAATCCAAGTCTCATTTGAGACTCCAGGCAGTGTTTTAACTGTGAGTCCCTATAGCATAAGAAAATAAAGTACAAACTTCCAACGTACATAATGGCACAGAACAAATGTTCTCATTCCAAAAGGGAAGAATGGGGACATAACAAGGAATGAATGAACTAAAGGAAAACCAAAATCCCAGCAGAGATAATATCAAATGTTGAAGCTCCTCATCTCACATCTGGGGTTCCAGATGGAATCATTCAGACTCTAAATGGTAGCACTGCTTCTCCAGTTTGGCCACATGCAGAACACATAGCCTCTCTTTTGGGTTAAGTCCACCCTATGCCTGCGGTTTTTCTCAGCAGCCATTTGGGCTTTGGCCCCTCCAACATCCTTGGGTCTCCATTGCAACTTGGACTTCATCTTTTCAGCTTCATGCAATAGCCTCTCGGAGTCTCCTTGATGGGACTCCAACCCTGCCCACATTGCCTGACCTCCGAGGCTCTCTGAAACCATGAAATAAAATTCTAGGACCTCTTCGATCTTGCATTTTTTTATGCTTTCAAACTAGTAGCACATGAATGCTTCCACTAAGTTCTGCTGACATATCACTCACTTGGACCATAGCTGTATCATCTCCTATGTGCTGACCATTGGGAAACTCTTCCTTAGACTGTTGCCTTTGAGGAGCTGGGAATCCATTCGCTTTAGACTTTCTTCCTTCAAATGAATTTGTGTCTTTATAAAATGGAGCCCCCAATGAATATTGTTCTGTCTTCATGACATCATTCCTACTGTCCTTGGGTAAATCAAGGGGTTTCTCTTTAATGATGCTAGTCTCTAACAGTTAGAGCTACTTGTACACCTGCCTTGTCTATAAAGTTAAATTTACTTAAATTCTTTTCCTCATTAAAATACATTATTTTGATATCTTTCTGCTTCACTTTTTTCCTTTCTTGGATCAGAACAATAAACAATAACCATGCCATAGCCCAAATGCCATTTTGTCTTAAAATTTCCTTCACCAAACAAGTTAGTTCATTATCTTTAAGTCAAACCTCATTCGTGTTCTTAGGACACAGACAGAATACAGCCAGATTCTTGACCAAAATATCGCATGAATGGCCCTAAGCCCACTTTTCTAAGAGATTTTGTTCCCCTCTAAAACCTCATGAACTGGGCTTTCACTGTTCACGTTCCTCTCTGCTCTCTCGCCTTCCAAGTTCCCATGAGAATGGCTCACTAAGTCCTACTTCCAGCAGGTTAGTTTTTCTAGCTCCAAATACCACACTCTTCAACATTCCAGCCACGAAACAGTTCCAAGGGCCTAAGAGCTACATACTCAGGTTTATCATAACAAAAGCCCCATATTAAGGTTTATCATAGCAAGAGCCCCACTTCATCTGGGTGTGGTGGCGCATACCTTTACTCCCAGCATTTGGGAGGCAAAGGCAGGCAGAGTTCCATGAATTCAAGGCTATCCTGGTCTACACAGTGAGTTACAGGACAGCCAGGGTTATGTGTAGACCCTTTCTCAAAAAAGCCTAACCGAACCAAACCAAACCAAACCAACCAACCAAACAAACAAACAAACAACACCCTAACAAACAACATCACAAAACAACAAAAAAAAAAAAGAGTTTCATTTTTTTAACCAATTTTATATATTAGTTGCTTTTTCTGTTGCTGTAATCCCTGACAAGAGCAAGTTAAGGGGGGATGTTTATTTTGGCTCATAGTTTTGAGCATGCAAGTCCATCATTATAGGGATGTCAAGTCAGCAGGAGATTGAAACATCTGGCCACATCGCATCCTCAGTCAGAAAGCAGAGAGAGATGCATACTTGCCCTTAGGTCACCTTCTCATCTTTAGACAATCCAGGCTGCCAGCCCATGGATGATTCTTTCTACCTCAGTTGAAATAATCCGGATACTCCCTCACAAGCATTCCCATAAATTTGTTTCTGTTGTCATTCTAAATCCTGTCAAGTTGGCAATCATTACTGGATTAGAACACACTAATTTCACAGGACATTATCTTAACTTGACAAAATCGGCAGGAGCCATTATTTCGAAATAAGGTTACTCACAGTTTTTGGGTGGACGTTGATTATGAAGGAACTCTATTCACCGCAGTTCTACATATTCTATTTATTGTCTCTCTAAACTGCTAGAATGTTAGCACTGTAACATTACGGTTTATTGTTTGATTGGGGGTTTTGTTGAGATTGTAGTATGATTATAACATTAATTGTTATCATATGCATGTGTATACATGCATACATATATGTTATTCTATAAATGTTTTCAGGGCTGACGATTTGTCAGTAGCCAACTCATTGGTGTGCTCTTCCCTGGGGAAGGCCACCTCTTCCACTCGCAGCTCTCCTCAGTTGCCTGTACTTCTTTGTGTATGGTCGAGGACTCGTGGGTTTTCCCCCATCCACTTTGGCTGTACTTTTCATCTCACGTTTGGGCAGTCATGCTGATGAGACTTTACAGTGTAGCTTCTGACATTTCTAGAAGATTGTTGTCTGTTTTATTTATTGTTATATCTTCAGTGTTCAGAGGAATGTTTGCTATAGTAGACATCATATTTTGTGAATGAACCTTAGGACTTATCTACCTCCAACTCCAGAGGGAATTTGAATGCAAGTAAGGATGAACATGCAGGCATTGCCTGGAATATGGACAATGCTTTACAAATGTTTGCTGGATGAATAGAAATATTCACTAGATATATGATTTTAACATTTACAGAGTGCCTCTTCTGTACAAGGCACTGGGAGGATATGTAAAGAGGTGAGAAGGAAATTGTTGATTAGGTATTCTGGTTATCCCTCTGAGTGACTATTGGCAAATCATTCAGTCTTTATTTTATTTTCCTTTTTATTGAATGGAGGTAATAACAGAACCTACCACATAACATTGTCATGAGGATTTTGTTAGATCATATGGTTAAGTTGTTTGACATAGTACCCAGAACATGGGAAGCATCATAGCAGTAATAACTGATATTATTATAGCTGGTATTGTTTATGTGCTAGTTTTGTGCAACACGTTTCTTTTAAAAAATGTACATGTGATGAAACTGCCCCCCACACACACTTTTTTTTTTTTAAGACAGACTTTCTCTCTGTAGCCCTGGCTGTTTTGGAACTTGTTGTATAGATCAGGCTGGCTTTAAACCTGGAGATCTGCCTGCGTCTGCCTCCCAAGTGCTGGGATTAAAGGTGGAAACTGGACCTTTTAAAAAGTACCATTTAATGGCTTTTAGTATACAAGCAATGTTGGACTATCATTACCAAAGTCTACTTTTAAAGATCTTTTTTATCCCCTCCAATAAAATCCCATTCACATTACTAGACACTTTCTTTTTAATTAATTAATTAATTTTTAATTTCATTTTACATTCCAATCACAGTTCTCCCTCTCACCCCTCCTCCTACCCCCCCCCGCCTCCCTGCCCCCCAGTCTACCTCCCATCCACTCTTCCCAACGGGTAAGAGCTCCTATGTGGAGTCAACAAAGACTGGTGCATTAAGTTGGAACAGGATCAAGCCACTCGCCCCTGTATTCAGGCTGAGCATGGCATCCCACCATAGGGAATGGGTTCCAATAAGCTAACTTTATGCGCAGGGATAGATCCTGGTCCTAAGTAGACACTTTCTACTTCCTCACCTAGCCAGCCTCTACTACTACTCTAACTTTCTTATCTAGAAAGTTGTCTATTTTGGAACTTCATATAAAAGGAATCACACAATATTTGTCTTTTATGATTGGCTTATTTCCTTAGTATAATGTTTTTACAATTCACCGAGTATATATATATATATATATGTGTGTGTGTGTGTGTGTGTGTGTGTGTGTGTGTGTGTGTGTAAATATGTTTTGTTTTCAATACATCTGACTCTAGTTTCTCCTCTCTTCACTCCTTCCAGTCCCCCTCCAATCCCTCCCAGTTCCCACCCACCTCCCTTCTCATTCACATTTTTTAAGTATCAATACTTTATTATTTCTGTTGTTGTTTTGAAACAGAATTTCACCATGTAGCCTAGGCTAGCTTGGAATTCACAATCCTCCTGCCTCCCCATCCTGGGATTACAGGCATGCAACGCCACACTATAATCTTCATTTTTTTTTTAGTGGTCAAATAACATTCTGTTTTTCATTTTAGATTTATTTATTTTATGCATGGGTGTTTTGCCTACATGTATATGACATGTAACATGTATGTGCCTAGTGCCCACAGAAGGGGTTGAATTCCCTGAAACTGGAATTATGGATGACTGTGAGCTGCTTTGTTCTGCTGGGAATCAAACTCAGGTCCTCTGCGAGAACAAGTGCTCTTAACTACTGAGCCATCTCTCCAGTCCATAGTTCAATTTTTTATTATACTACATTTTGTTTATCCATTCATCAAGTGATTTGTTTGGATGTTTATACTTTGGGGTTGTTGTTATTATTTATAAGGCAACAATGAATACTCCATGGGATTTTTATAGTTGTACATTATCATTCCTCTTGGACAGATACCCAGAAGTAGAACTATTGGCTCTATTTTTTTCACCTTTTAAGGAATAGCCAGACTGCTTACAAAGCAGGGACTCCATTTTACATTCCTGCTCGCAGTGAATGATGGTTCCAATTTCTCCATGTCCATGATAACCTTTTTTTTTTATTGTAAATACCTTTGATTTAGTCATCATAGAGGATATGGTATTTTATTGTGTATGTTTAAGAAATTGATATTTAGGGACTCAGAGGTTAAAAGTACTTGCTGCTCTTCCAGAGTACCCAAGTTCATTTGCCAGCACCCACATCAGCACCCACCACTCACAGCTATCTGTAACTCCAGCTCCAGGATAGTCGCAAGCGCACCTGTACATACATAGCATACACTTACACACACACAATAATAATAATAAACCTTTAAAAAGAAATTTCCATTAACTTTATTTCACTTTCTGTTCAACAGCCTGTGGAAGAATAGCTTAGGAACATTCACTCTATCTGTTCCTATACAGGCAATCCTGAGAAGTGGAAGCTTAAGCCCAGCATTCAGTGGCCACGTGAGCACACTAGAGAACTGCTGCATAGGCTCAGAAAACATTTGCCATGCCTTCAAACCATTCCGGATCCAAGATCGTGTCAGAAAGCTGGCTCTTCTGTTGTCACTGAGCTTCCTCCTTAGTCCCAGTCCTTTCAGCACCTTTCAGTCTGCCATTCCTGTTCAGTCTCAACACAGAACATTTATCATTGGGAAAATCAGGAATGACTTCAGAAAAGTGGCATTTGACTTAGGATTTTCTCCTTCTTCTCCTTCTTCTCCTTCTTCTCCTTCTTCTCCTTCTTCTCCTTCTTCTCCTTCTTCTCCTTCTTCTCCTTCTTCTCCTTCTTCTCCTTCTTCTCCTTCTTCTCCTTCTTCTCCTTCTTCTCCTTCTTCTCCTTCTCCTTCTTCTTCTTCTTCTTCTCCTTCTCCTCCTCCTCCTCCTCCTCCTCCTCCTCCTCCTCCTCCTCCTTCTCCTCCTCCTCCTTCTTCTCCTTCTCCTTCCCTTCCTCCTCCTCCTCCTCCTCCTCCTTCTTTTTCTTCTTCCTTTTCCTTCCCTTTCTTTTTCTCTACTCCTCTACTCCTCTTTGTCCTTCTCTTTCTTCATGTGTATGGGTGTTTTGCTAGCACTTATGTAGAGTACATGGTGCATAGAGGCCAAAAAGGGTGTCAGATTCCCCTGAAACTGGAGTTACAGATGGTTTGAGCTGCCACTTGGGTGCTAGAAATTGAATTCAGGTCCTCTGAAAGAGCAGCCAGTGGGCTTAACTTCTGAACCATCTCTCCAGCCCCCAAAGTTTCTATTGTTGTTATATTTTTGAGATAGCATCTCATACTGTAGCTCAGGATGGTGTGGAACTCATTATTGAGCCCAGGTTGACCCTGAACTCTTGGCAATTCTTCTGCCTCAACCTTACAAGTGAAGGCATTATAGACCCGTGGTGAATATTTGATTTGTCTTGATGGATAGATAAAACTTCATTGGCTGGCAGTAATGGAATGAATGAAAATACCATTTCCATGGGGAATAGAAAATGATGGTTGAAGAAAGATGCTTTGAAATCAAGTCAGACTCTGATGGGGAGTCCAACGACTGTTTGGAATGGATGATCTTGAGGTTGCCTTGGTCAGAAGTGACTGGCTAACATGGGGAATCCTAGCGTTGGATAGGATTGGGAATATGAGCATTGATCTAGATGGAGAATTTAGAGGCTGACTGGAGGTAAACGCCTATGAAGTTCCATGTGTGGTGATGGTGGTGGTGATGGTGGTGGTGGTAGGAGTAGAATTCCAGGGGCTGCCTGGGATAGGGAACTACAGACTGGGTGGGCTGTAAGATCACAGAGCTAGGAAATACAGAAGGACAGGGATGGAGGAATGGTCTATAGACAAGTTGGAATGAAAAATCAAGAGATTGTCATGGGGCTAGAAGGATAGGGAATGGGATATTATTTGGGGTTGGCAGACTAGAAGTATAGAAGTCTGAGTTGGCCAAGTCTTGAGACTGCCTGGGATGGGTGCTCTGATGGTTTGGATCTTGGGCCTGACCAGCGCACGTTAGAATAGGTTGGAGGGCTTCGTTAGACTGTTAGGTGAGGCCCCCAGGACGGCCGAAATGGAGATATCTCCTACAGACTGAGCTAAGGCTGGCCACCAGCTGAGGTGCCAGTGCCTTGGGACTGGTCCAGCTCGGGTGCTGGTGGCTACTGCAGGTGGGGCGCGCGGGGGCGGGTCGGGAGAGATGGGTGGGGGCAGGGGCGGGGGGCGGGCCGGGCAGCCGGGGCGGTCCCGCGCGGCCGCGCTGCGCAGTGACTCCGCAGCGGGCGGAGCGCCGTGGGCCGCGTCCTTCCTAGCCCTGGTGGTGGTGGTGGCGGTGACGGCGGCGGCGGCAGCAGCCTCAGCTCCTGCGCCCCGTGCCGCCGGCCCCAGCGCTGTCTCCCGGGCCCCCTAGGGCCCCCGGGCCCCCGAGCCCGGTGCGCGCCCTCGCGTCCCGCCGGCCCCCTCCCCCGGCTGGGCCCGGGGGAGGGTGGCGCCGTGAGCGAGCGGGGACTGGGCTCTCTTGCCCGTTCCCCTGTCCCTGGGCCGCCAGGATGGAGGCGGGGTCCGGTCCCCCGGGTGGCCCGGGATCTGAGAGCCCCAACCGGGCGGTGGAGTACCTGCTGGAGCTGAACAATATCATTGAGAGTCAGCAGCAGCTGTTGGAGACCCAGCGGCGGCGAATCGAAGAGCTGGAGGGCCAGTTGGACCAGCTCACCCAGGAGAACCGCGACCTGCGGGAGGAGAGCCAGCTGCACCGCGGGGAACTGCACCGGGACCCCCTTGGCGCGCGGGATAGCCCTGGCCGCGAGAGCCAGTACCAGAACCTGCGCGAGACCCAGTTCCACCACCGCGAGCTGCGGGAGAGCCAGTTCCACCAGGCGTCCCGGGACGTGGGCTACCCGAACCGGGATGGCGCCTACCAGAACCGGGAAGCTATCTATCGGGACAAGGAACGAGAAGCCTCCTATCAGCTCCAGGACACTACCGGCTACACAGCCCGCGAGCGCGACGTGGCCCAGTGCCACCTGCACCACGAGAACCCAGCCCTGGGTCGCGAGCGTGGCGGGAGGGAGGCTGGGCCAGCGCACCCGGGCCGCGAGAAGGAAGCCGGCTATTCCTCTGCGGTGGGCGTGGGGCAGCGGCCACCGCGGGAGCGGGGCCAGTTGAGCCGTGGCGCATCCAGAAGCTCCAGCCCTGGCGCGGGCGGAGGTCACAGCACCAGTACCAGCACCAGCCCGGCTACAACCCTCCAGAGAAAGTAAGAAATGTGTTTGCAACCCTCACCCCACCCTTCCCTTTCCCTCTAGATTCCTCTCCAACTTATCTGGCGGATAAAGTATATGAAGCCCATGCCTGATTCCATTTCCTGCTTCTCCTGTCCCAATCGGGAGAAGCCAGGTCCTCCTCAACCAACTAACAATGCTTTCGGTAGCCACCACACACTGGTTTGAGCAGATGAGTGCAGGCTGCTGCTTCTTCTTCTTCTTTTTTTTCCTCCAGAACCAAGACAGTTAGAGACTAAAGCAATCCCCATTACCTCCCTCCACTTCTTCAATCCCCAGCTGTATCCTTTCTGGAGGATGGATTAAATATTTCTTTTTTAGACAGAGGTGGTATCAACTCAAAGCCCTAAAGGAGAGAAACACTCCTACACACCTTTTTGGGATTTTTTTTGGGGGGGAGGGGGTGTCTAGTCTTGTCTAGAGGCAGATGGGGACCAGAATGGATTCTGACGGTTGAGATATCCCTCTGAGGGGAACTGCAGCACATCTTGGCACGGGGGGGGGGGGGGGTGATGGTGGCAAAGATGGGGGAGCAAAGATGGAAGCTAGGCCCTTGGTTAGTTTCTCAAAGTCCAGCTGGTCTCCACCCTTCAAGAAAAACAACACCCATTTAAAGAGCCCTACCAGGAAGGGAAGTCCGTCGATCTCCCATCTGTTGGATCAGCTTCAGTTCTGGTGCTGGGGTCTGTACGTGTGTCCGAGACAGGATAGGACTATTTTCTGAGTTGATGGGACATGGGCAGGGTCCACTTTTCCCATAGAGATCCCATTGTGTGCTGATTGGGATAAATGTATTAGGCTGTGAGTCAAGGGCATGAAGACTCACAGGGATGCCCTAAAGGCTCTCCTCTTGCTTTGCTGCTACAGTGGAAAGAACACTGAACTGGGAGATAGAAGAACTGGGTTTCCCTTCCAGCTCTGTTGCAGATTGGCTTTGTGACCTTGACTGAGTCCGTTCTTCTGTCAGTCCATCATTTCCCCTATGTTTCTTTTAAAGGCAAGGTGTGCCAACTGAGATTCAATGGGTGTCTTACTAACCTAGCCACACCAAAGAGCAAGTCTGAAGTCCTTTAGCAAATGGCCAGGCTTCCCCCTCCTCTCACTGCTCAGCTGGTCCTACCATGTGCCACAACTAGTGGAGTGTCTCTTGGAGGCTGGGCTGGGGGTGGGGAAGCCTTCTGCCTCAGGAAATCTGCCGGGAGACAGCTCTCTGCAACTCCCCCATGGTGAGGCAGCAGGCTGGGGTGCTGGGTTGAGATGGCTGGGCCCCAGGAGCAGCAGCTGCAGCTTGAGGGCTTGGCTGGGCTCCACTGCAGTGCACCCTTAGCTGAGTGTTGGGGTGGAGGGACAGCCCCAGAATGGGGGCAGAGAAAGACTGGATGGGGCATTGTGGTCCTTGAACCTGGTTGCAGACTTCTCTAGAGAGGTCAGGCCTGTGATGGAGGGAGCAGCCCCATTATATATGACTCCAGGAAGCAGATCCAGGAGCAGTGGGAACATTTGAGATAAAAATCAAGAGAACTTTTCAACCTAGCCAGTTGTGATGCAGTAGGTTGCCTCAAGGGATGGGGGTAGTAGCTGGCCCGACATGTCCAGTCGAGGCCCAAAGTGGGTCCGAGAGAGCTGGAAGAAGCATGTAGTTCCTGACTCTGGCATTAAGCCAGAAAAGACCGGAATCTTCCTCAATTTCAGAATTCCGTTGCTTTCAGATTCTCCATCCTGCAGACATAGGTCTGAATTTATTGGCTGGCTGGAAGCCCATTTGCCCTTCTGCCATCCTTGCAGGCCTGCTTCGGACTCCTTCCTTCTTTTTTGTGCACTTTCCAGGTCGCTTGTTGGAATCCCTTGCATCACATTTCCTACTGGGCTAATAAAGAGGTTTAAATGACACTTTGAATGTCTCTCAACTACGTATTAACTGCTTGCCTATCTGTGATTACTTCATTTGGGCTTCACAACAGAGCCCACTCAGTGAGCATCAGCAACTCCATTTTAGAGAAGGAGAAACTGAGGCTTCAAGTCGAAGGGGCTTTACTCAAGGTTAAGCTACTAGTTGCTAATGGAGCTGGGACTAGAATCGAAAACTGCCTATCTTAAAGGCACCTTACTTGTTCCCTAGCGCTTAACCCCTAGGAGTCTTGGCCTCAGGACCTGGTGGGGTACTGAACTCAGAAAAACCAAGAAAGCCCTAGGTATCTCCAGGTTTTGAACTAGAAGAGATGGGTCTGGGGTGAGTGGAGGAGTCGATGGGGGAGAATAGAGGGCTACCTTCCTCTTTCCCACCTTCCTTATCACCGGGTGTCAGGAGAACCTGTAGCCATTGCAGTAACCAGTGCTGCTGCAAGCGACTCCCCTGCTAGGCCTGTTCTGGGTTTGTAAGGAGTGGGTGAGAAGGCTGCTGTTGGAAGCGCGGGCAGGCAGGGTGGGAGTTCAGCAGCTGGGGCTGCAGCATTGGGGGAGGACAGGCAGAGCTGCTACAGGCTGGGCTCTGCTGGGCCCCAGGCTCCCCCTGGTGGCAAATTGGGGAGAAATGGGGCCTGGGTCAAACTGGAGCTTGGTGGGAGCTCGGTCTGCCTAAGACTCAGTTCTCCCAACCACCCTGTGCGCCTGTCACTACCATCATGTCACAGCATAAGAAGCTGGGGGCTCCGAGAAGTAAAGTGGTCGTATCGGAGGTCACACTGATAACATAACGTACACAGCGTATTCCTGTGAACTTTGCCTTCTTTGCTTTGGGTATCCTCCATCCACATCCGTAGCATATACCCAGAACTCCTATATCCTTTCATACTGCTCTCCTGGACAGGTTCCAGGATGCCAGAATCTATTCTGGCGTGCTCTGGGTGTGGTCTTCCTAGTGTGACAGAAAGCGACATGAATCCCTACCTCCTTCTGGTCACTGGTACATGAGGATTTAGTTGTTTGCTTACTAGTTGTTGATCCTGACTGATGGTTATCTTTTCACATGGAACTGTCACCTCCTGCCATGATTTTAAAAGAGATCTTTTTTGTTACTAAGCTTGGTCTGACCCCCCCCCCCCCCCCCCCCGCTAGTTCTGACACCTAGAATGAATGATTTCTAGAGGCTTGGAGCCACTGCTGAGTAACCCGTGCTGAAGAGAGCTGTGTTCCTACATTGTCTGCATGGGCCTAGCTCCACCTCTGCTGTATACAGTGGTGGGCTTCATGGTGGTAACTGTCTATCCTCAGCCCCCACCCACCCTGCAGACTGGCTCACATTTTGATACTGAACCTAGAGAGGCCAGCCTGCTGTTCTTGACACCCAGGGCGATGCGTGGTCTATCACATCACTGCTGAACTATCGTCGGCTGCAGGTGGTGGGGTGTCAGCATGCTCTCTACAGGAGCTGAGGCCAGAGAGAGAGAGAAAGACACAGAGAGAGAGAGAGAGAGAGAGAGAGAGAGAGAGAGAGAGAGAGCAAGTGAGCGTGAGCGCAGGGAGAGGCTCGGGGGAAGCCTGGCTCCTTTGGCATGCTGGATTCTTTTTCTAGGGTGTCTCTCCATCCTTTCAGGAGGGAAACTGCTTATTGCTCCCTCCACTGTGTTGTGAGCATTATGCTGGTGTGGGAGAAAATGATAATGTTGAATTTTGTGAGAATTAGGAGTCTTGCTTCTCTGTCTAGATCTGGGGCAAGAATGGGGTTGTTGTCATCCACAAATATTTCTTGGCTGTATTCACAGAGCAGGAGGGGCCACCAGGCTGAGCAAACACCATGCTCTTGGCACTTGCAGAACTCTCTTCCCACCAGCCATGAAGACAGGGTTGTGGGCTTAGTCAGGGCGCAGACACAGTACTGAGGAGGACAGAGTAAACAGAAGGGGTGGGGTTTCTCAGAGGATAGAAGGATCAAGACAGACAAGGCTGCTCACTGCTTGAGGACCTGGGCAGTAGAGGAAGGTGCTTTGAAGAACCAGCTGGGCATAGTCCCTTGGTGTCCAGTTGAGATGTGTGCCAGAAGGAAGACATCAGACTTGGTGTCTGCTGACTGGTCTTCCTCTGCCCACCCCTACCAACTATGGCCTCTGCATTTGCCGGGGGCCTGGTAAAGCCTGGAGCTTGGTGAAGAGGCCATATGTGTATTGATTGAATGAATCTCAGCGTCCTGTGTGATAGGCACTATTCTATGCAGCTTTATGTAATAATAGCTAATATTTTCCTACTGCATTTACTGTGTGCTGGGCACTTCATTCTAAGTGCTTCCTATATAGTCGTTCTTTCTGTTTTCACATGAATCCTTTCATGTAAATTGTTATTAACTCCATTTTATGGGGGAAGAAACTAAGGTCTAGGAAGTTCAGGTAACATAGCCAAGGTCCCTAAGTGGCTAAGGGGCAGGACTGCAGAAGAGCTAGTCGGAACCCAAGCGGCTGGGCTCCAGGGTCTGTAGCATTCTTGGCATTTTACTCATCCGGCAGCCCTGTTTCTTATCTCATTTCCCCAGAATCCTTGCCAGGTGGGTGTTATTGTTCTCCTCATCTTTCAGATGAGGAAGTGGGGATCGGAGAGGAGCAGCGAGTTACCCAGCCGACTGAGACCTAGAGCTGTATGGCTTCCAGTCCTTCAATGTGCTGTTCCCTTCTGTTGGTGGGGGTTAGACATGAACTTTAGGCACGACTCTGGCTTTCCTCCCACAGAGGTTCCCTCTCACAATCACCCCTGATTTTTTCCATGGTGTCCTGAGAGATTACTCCTCTTTTTCTGTCAAGCCTCTGATAAATCAGCTGGAGCCAAGCCATGTCTGCAGTCTGGCTCCTATGTTTTCGTTGTGTTTCTGTTTCTATCCACAGATTTCCCCTTCTCTCATTTTTATGAATCCCTTTTCTACAGACTATGCTTGAGTTACCCTGGCCTTGTATTGTCTCATTAGCCCACCCAGGCCTTCCTTCTGATGGCCTCTGTGGCTTGGCTAATACCCTTCCCTTCTCCTCGGTTGCTTACTATTATGTCTAAGGTTGAATTAGCTGACACCTCTCCTGTCTTTATTTAAAAACAAATACTTTTATTTTATTTTATGTGTATGACTCTTTTTGCCTGCGTGTATGTATGTGTGCCACATGTGAACCCCTGGAGGCCAAAAGAGGCTATTAGATCCCTGGGAACTGAAGTTGTGATCTACTGTGTGAGTTGCTGGGAATCAAACCTGAGTCTTCTAGAAAAGCCTCAAGCACTCCTAACCACCAAGCCATCTCTCCAGCCCTTGTTGGTCCTTTGTGATGCTCAGTTTAGCCTTTTTATTTTATTTTTAACTTTAATTTTTAATTTATGTGTAGGGGTGTTTTGCCTGATTGAGAGGGCTTTGGATCCCCTGGGATCACAGTTACAGATTGTGGGTTCTGGAAGTTAAACCTGGGGTCATCTGCAAGAGCAAGCAAAGCTATCAACTACTGAGCCATCTCTCTAACCTCAAGTCTAGCATCTCTGTCTGTCTGTCTGTCTGACTCTATCTATCTATCTTCTTAGTTGTTTATATCTTGTGCCTCCTACTAGCCTCTAAAACAGTGGTTCTCATCCTGTGGGTCTTGACTCTGTTGGTGTTGCATGTCAGATATTGATAGTATTACAGTTCCTAACAGTAGCAAAATTACAGTTATGAAGTAGCAACTAAAATACCTTTTTGGTTGGGGGTCACCACAACATTGGGAACTGTATTCAAGGATCACAGCGTTAGGAAAGCTGAGAACCACTGCTCTAAAAGGAGTCAGACTTAACTGACATGTATTGAGTACATATTATAGATCCGATTCTGTGCTTGGTGCTGGGGGCATAACAAAGGAGTGAAGACTTTGGAAGGACGTCATATAGCACGCAGTTAGCTGCTCAATCAATTCCGAATAGACATAAGAATGTTTGGTTAATGGGGCTGGAGAGATGGCTCAGAGGTTAAGAGCACTGCCTGCTCTTCCAAAGGTCCTGAGTTCAATTCCCAGCAACCACATGGTGGCTCACAACCATCTGCAATGGGGTCTGGTGCCCTCTTCTGGCCTGCAGGCATATACACAGACAGAATACTGTATTCATAATAAATAAATAAATATTTAAAAAAAAAAAAAGAATGTTTGGTTAAGTCCTGGTGAACTATTGGCCAGGTCCCTCAGTTTTTCTTTATTCTGGACTCCTGTTGAGAGAAATGTCAACTTCAAAATCCTCTTGGCTTTTTCCTCTTGCTCCCTGGAGGCATTTGACTTGGGTTTTTCTTCTTCTTACACCCAGTGGTCTCCCGATCGATACATGACAGAGAAGCCGAGTTGGATAAGACTTTAGAGGTATAGTGGCCGATTTGCTCATCACCATCCTCCCAGCATGCCAATTCCTTGTCACGCCACATTCTTGACTCTTGGTGCAAAATCTTCTCTCCTGAGTGAGCCAGGGAGTCCTTGTCTGTATGCAGTTTGCCCAACTCCAGTGATGGGTTGTTTACTGGCACCTTTTCTTCATTTCTTTTCCTCTTTTCTCTTCCTTCCTTTCTTCCTTCCTTCCTTCCTTCCTTTCTTTCTTTCTTTCTTTCTTTCTTTCATTCATTTTTTGGAATCCATCCAATCTTTACTGAGGTTTTACGCTAGGCCAGGCACAGCATCTTGGGAGTGGGAGAAGACTTGGCCTCTTTGGCTCATTCCCTGGCAGGATCATGTGCATCGGTCACAGGGGAGAATGAGAACTAGATGTCTTATTTCCTCTTTGAGGGGGGTTGTTGAGGGAAGGATAGTTTGCCAAGTAGTCTAGTTTCCTCCTACTCTCTACCGTCTCACCAAGTGTTCAGTTTTTCGGACCCTTGAAAGCACGTACACAGGAAACCCTTCTCAGATACTTAGGAACTGAAGCTTCTTGGGACCTGGGAACCCTGAGTACTGCCTGGGCGACTCTGAAGGGAGTGGGATGTTCTGGAACGTAGACTTTATGTGAGGCTATGAGCATCATTTCACTTGCAGGACCTATTTTTTATTTTTTATTTTTCCCTCAGCAGGATATGGAGATAAAACTGTATTTTCTAACAAGTATGATTCATACTAACCCCCATCCCCCCACCCCGCCTCCACCCCTCAGTGTGTCAGAAACTTTCCTGCATGCTCTTCATATTCATCAAGGTCCTGATCAGGATGGAAAAGCAGAGAGCGGTCCATAGAGAAGAATAAATGATACTGCCCTGCCCCCTAGAGGCGAAATGTAACAACCAACAGGAAAACAGTCCCGTCACATCCAAAACAAAGCCAGAGCTACACGGCTGATCAGGATTGTTCTTCTGATGCTTTAGATATAAATTAATCACCACCGTCTTCTAAGAGGTACCCTTCACTCATATAAGATACATTTCTATAGCATAATCTGATTTTTTAGACTATAGGTTTTATTTTCTTTTAGTTAGCACATAAACATTGGAGTGAGGATTATGAATTTTATGCTTTTTAAAGGGTTAAAATGACTGCGCATCCAGGCCTTATGATTGTCTACTGGATCCCAAGATACAGTGCACCACACTTCTCTGAGTCAAACCAATGTTTTCTTTTATATAACCATGTTCAAATTATTGTCATTAGGGACTCGTCCCTGATTAATATGTGTAAGGCCCTGGGTTCATTTTCTGTTGTAGTCCCTGAAGAATAATAAACATTGGTCATGAGGAAGAATCTGAGGAACTCAGTTTATTCCCAGCACTGAAAAACATAATAAATAATGCCATTTGTAAGAAAAATGGATAGAACTGGAAATCATGCTAAGCATAATAACCTAGACTCAGAAAGACTAATTTTATGTTTTTCTCATCCACATGCAGAAATCTACATTTCTATATACATATGAGTCAGGGAGATGGCTTCCTGGGTAAAATGTTTGTTTACAATCATGAGGACCTAAGATAGAATTCTCAGCACCCACTAAAAAAGCTGGGTGTGTTAGTGCGCTCCTGTAATCCCAGCGCTGGGGAGGTAGAGACAGGGTTCATGGCCCTTGCCAGCTACTCAGTCTAAGCAGTCAGCGAGTTCTAGATTCTATGAGAGACCTGTCTCAAGGATAAGGTGGACAGCTGTTTTGGAAGACACTCAACATCAACCTCTGGCGTGACCACACACAACACACACAGAGGAACAGATACATACGTAATGATATATAACATGACACAGAAATGGGACTATATGGAGGGAGAAGGGTACCAGTGGAGGGAGGAATATGAACAAACGATAAAAATGTACATGTATGAAAATGATATAATGGGCCTTTAATCCCAGCACTCAGGCGGTGCACAGATCTCTGAGTTCTAGGCCAGTCTGATCTACAGAGGGAGTTCCAGGACTGCCAGGCTACACAGCCCTGTAAGCAAAAAGAAAAGAAAAGAAAGGAAAGGAAAGGAAAGGAGACAATGAAACTAATTTTAAAAAGAAAACGATTTGTTGAGAGAGTAGATCTCATTTAAAAAAAAAAAAAGAAGAAGAAGAAGAAGAAAAGGCCAGCACACATGGGTGCCGGCGAGAGAATGATGATGACAATAAACTCAAGTGCCATCCTAGAAGGAAATGCTGCACACCGCGGGAGCTCAGAGGAACAGCAGCCATTCATGAGCAGCAGGGTTGTAAATGTCAACCGTTTGAGCTGGAAGGGCCTGAAGTATGCAGCTGAAGGCGATTTGCTTTGCAGGTGAGAACATTGCGGCCAGAAGCGACAAAAGACTGTTTAAGGCCCTGCAAGTGTGTGTGGAAGAGAGCATTCTGACTGGAGGAGTCGCCCTAGTACTAACGCCCATGCTCAACACAGCAGCTTTCGTCGAATGTGCTGCTTCCTGCTCTAAAATCTTAGGATTGTTTTGTGTTCTACTTATAGAAAACCCAAATGAAAGAAAGAAGAAACTAGGACTCCAAGAGATTGAGTGGCTTGTTGAGGATGAAGCAACAGAAAGGATTCATCTCCTAAAGGGGCTCTTGTTTGAATGGTGGACTGGCCTCCTGCTCTGATTTGGCTCCTCAGAAACCAAGGTGCTTGATTCATAGCTGGGATAGGAACTCTTTCTTCTTTTTCACCACCCAGCTCAGGACCAAACTTCTTGCTGCTGGTTTTTGTCTTGCTAGGACTTGTTTGATGTATCTGAGGCAGCTCAAAGGCAATTTCTGGCTTGACAGCCAGGCCTGGCCACCCCCTGCCCCCGTTTCAATTTTCATATAAAGGAGGCCTGTGCTTCTAAGAAAGACAGACTTGTGTTTGAATATAAACGCTGCCTTAACGTGCTAGATGACCTCAGTGAAGCCATTTTATGTTTTATAAGCTTTTAGTTCCTGGTCTTTAAAATGCAATAACAATGCCTACTGCTTAAGATTAACCAAGGTAATTTGAATTACACTCTCTGATGTTTGTACTCAATAAACAATCATTTTTGTTCTCTTTCTAAAATCTCCTGTGGACAGTGATTTGAAGAATCCAGTGCTAAACCAAGCTTCGCTTTTTCTGAAAATGGTGTATTTTCTCCTTGCTAATATGGAGCTTTCATAGTTCATTGTATCTGCCTCAGTGACCAGTTAACTTGAAATATAACTCTAGCATCTCCATTCATCTCTCTTCCTGAGTTCTTATTTTTTGGTTCAATTTCTGGTCTGTCCTTATCTGTGCTCTTGGAGTAAGTAACCTTAAATCCTTCATGACTCAGACAGGTATAAATAATTATTGGATGTAAATAGTTGAGTAAATGGAAGGCTGGAGGGGCTGGAATGGTAATGGTGACATTTGCAGAGGACTGAAGGTGGTGCAGGCTGATCTGGTTGAAAAGACAACTGTATGGATTTCTGTAGGGAGGCAAAGTATTAGTTTAGAGCATTGGTTCTCAACCTTCCTAATGCTGCAACCCTTTAGTATAGCTCCTCATGCTGTGATGACTCCCAACCATAACATTATTTTCGTTGCCACCTCATAACCATAATTTTGCTACTGTTATGAATCGTAATGTAAATATCTGATAGGCAGGAAGGATATCTGCTATGTGACCCCTGTGAAAGCGTCATTCCACCCCCACAGGGGTCACGATCCACATGTTGAGAACCACTGCTTTAGAGTGTGTCTACCCCTGTACTTGACCTCTCTTGCTCCTGCTCTAAACAGAAGCAAACACTGGAGACTGGGACCTCAAATTAGCAAAATCATCACACTCTCTGCTTGGTATGTACAGTGTGGAAGACAGAGAACCCAAGACAGAAAAGGGACTTGAGTTTAGAATTTTAAAAATTTTATCAGTCAGTCAAGGTGGCAACCACCTCAGCTGGAAGGCTGAGGCAGGAGGATCCCTTGAGCACAGGATTTCAGAACCAACCTGGGCAACACAGTCAATACCTCACCTCAAATACAAAAAAAAGAAAACCAAATCAGCACAAACCGGAGCAGTGTGTATATGCAATATTATATTTTATTTTTAATTGGCATAGTAATTATACATGTTTATTAGATACAATGTAGCATTTTAATATAGGTATACAATATGTGATCATCAGATCAGGGTGATTAAGCTATACGCAAACATTTATCATTTCTTTGTATAGTATAGCATTTAAAGGCCAAAGGCCAGCTCTTTAGAATCGACTTTGCCTTGGATTGAGTCAGGACATTAGTCCTGGTGGCAAGCACCCCAAACCTCTGAGCCATCTCACCAGCCTCGTGACTTCATGTTTCTAAGTAGCATGCTTTTAACCGTTATTCCCCCACTTAGCAACTTAAAACATTATCCTTTTTTCTATTTAATTTTCATTAATTTAAAAAAAATGGTACTCAGAGTAATGGATTTAATTATGGGACTTTTATACATGCTGTCAACAAATCAGTGGGTAAAGAAAAAGTGATGCATGTACAAATGGAATTTATTTAGCTGTAAAGAAAAATGGAATCATAACATTCCCAGGAAAGTGGATGGAACTGAAAATTATGAATTTACACAAAATAGCCCAGATCTCGAAAGGCAGATCTCACACGTTTTCTCTCATATGCATGCCGTATATATGCATATGTATGTGAGAACGAGTATAAGTCATGAAAGGGGGACTGTGAATAGTGAGAAAGATCTTGAGGGAGGAGGTCGGGAGAAGACCATGAAGGCTGAAGGAGGGCTAGCTGAGGTGTGAAGAGGGCAACGGGGTAGCGAGGGGGTGGGGAGGGGATTAAGGAAGAGGATCAACAAAAACATTTGCTAAAATTTCTTTTATTTATTTTTAGCACTGAACTGCTTCCCCATCTCAAATCGTGATAGTTTTCTCTCTTTTTTGCTTTACAGACTATGACTGGGTTAATAGAAACTCTTACTGAGATGTTTGTATATCCAGAATTGCTTGTGTGCTCTCTGGTTTTATTTGGTGATCTAACAGGGAGATGATTGTTATAATGGGTGTCCTTCAAATGCCAAAATAAAAAGCAGTTTATTTGGAGCCACTAAAATGTCATTAGATACTCTAATCCATTCCTCATAGTTTAATTCCTTTCTCCAGCAGCCCTGTGACATTTCGCCTGTGCATGAATGCCAGGCAGCTTATGTTCCGAGTCCAGCACTTAGGGTGGCAAGGATGGCAGGGATAATTTTGTTTTTATTACTCTGTGTGTGTGATACGTGCGGATGTGGGCCCAAGTACTCGCATGTCACGGTGCGTGTGTGGAGGTCAGAACACAATTTCAGAGTCAGTTCTTTCCTTCCACTGCGTGAGGTCTGGAGCAACTGTTCTTAGGCTTGCTTGTGCAGCAGGCGCCTTCACATGCTGAGCCATATCTCTAGGCTGAAAGGGTTTTGTATGGTGTCCGTTTATCCCTTGTCTTTTGCCCCCTGGTAATGTTTACCCTTCTCTTGGTCCATGCCAAGGCTAAGTCTGGGTAAGGCCCTCCTGGCCCAATGGGCTCCCTCCTCAGCTACACCCCCCTACAAGGATTGGCTCTCTTTCAACTCTCCCAGCCCTCTGTTTATTTTTTTTTCTTTCAGAAATTTGTTGAAATCTCTTACTCACTGATGATGCCATTCTCTCCCATCGTCTTTCCTGATACAAGTATGAGTTCATATTTAATAACCTTATTCCTTTCCTTTTGTTTTACTGCAGGGAGAGATGCACATTTATAGGCTTTGGCTCTAGCTAAGCCTGATTGGAACTAGAAATTATCAGTAACTCCACATTCCTAGTAGCTAAGCTTGGATGACCTCGTTTTGACCCTGCGTTACTGTTGGCCCCAGCCAGTGTCATGAGCGTTCCTCTAGCAGCCCTGGCGCATCCCTTCCCTTAACCTCCCCTGCCTGGACTATATCATCAAGGAGCCTCAGCTGCAGAACTTGGGCTCTGGCTCCGTTCAAACCTCTCCTTCACCTCCGTGGGCGCCCTGTCTGTGACTTGATAGGCTTCTGGTCTGCCGTAAGCCAGGCTTTTCCAGGATGGGCTAGGTGCTTGAAGGGCAGCCTGTCTTTTTTATTTAGGCAGTGAAAGCAGGTGAACCAGAGGTGATCCCCCAAAACACTGGAAGGGGCGTGGAGGCCAAGTTTAGGCTTATACAACGTAAGGCTTGCTCTAGTTGCTCCCCCTTCCACCCACACTTTCCCATCATGGCTGAACCTCCAGCAGAGAGGGGACAAAGTAAGGCCAATAGAAGCAGTTCCTTTTTCCTGCCCCTCCATCTGTAATATCTGTACCTACCCCCACTTTTTTGGAAAACCCCTTTTCTGTCTCTTCTAAAAGTGCTTGCTGGGGCTGGAAGGATGGCTCAGGGGTTAAGAGCACTGGCTGCTCTTCCAAGAGGACCTGGCTTAAGTTCCCAGCACCCACACGGTGGCTCACAACCATCTGTGCCTCCAATTTCAGGGGCTCCAACCCTTTCTTCTGGCTGCTGATGATACCAGGCATGCACGTGGTGCATAGACATATATACAGGCAAAACACCCTACCCACAAAACAAAAATAAATCTAAAATTAAAGCATAAATAAAAAAAATGAAAGTGCTCGTTAAACGGTCCTGATATAGGTGCCTTGGGCTAGGCATGTGTGGAGGGGAGATGGGAGACAGGTGAGGAAGGTAGATCAGGTCTGCAGGCCACATGGGAGAGGAAGTGCCTCTTGGCTCTGCTGTGACAGAAAGGAGCAGAAGTTGTGGCAGTTAAAGGCATTTGTTGTCAGCATGTAGGATGACACATGCTGACTCAGGAGGCAGAAGCAGGAGGACCACAAGTCCCCCATAAGCATGCACTGCATAGCAAAATCCTGTCTCAAAAAGCCAAGCAATCAAAGATTTTCAACTCGTATCCTCCGCTTATTGGCTGGGTGATTGTGGGTAATTCACATTGCTCCTCCAAGCTTCAGTTTCTGTATCTGTGCGATGAGAACTGCTACCTTGCACAGATGTTAGGGAGCTAGCATGATCCTGGACCATTAGAACCACATAATAAATAGTACTATTGTTATTATTTGGGTTATTGTAAGTTTGGCTATGATAAAGACCAGTAATACCTGCTTATATATTTATTATGATTATATAATACCTGTTTAGGATTTAAAGAAGGCATACCTTGGGTGAAGCCTCCCTGGTGCTTCCTAGCAATTTTAAAGCAAAATTTATATACTGTTGCCTGGTCTTTAAGTCTTTGGTTGTGGTGTCTTGGTTTTCTTCAAGATATAAACACAACGTGATCTTTGCCTCTTTAGTTCTGGAACAAGACATTTAAAACGTGATAGCCTTGTATATGCCTATAATCCCAGCATTTAGAAGGCAGAAATGCCTTCTAAGATTCCCTTGCCAGCCTGGACTACCTGGTGAAATCTTATCTCAGAAAAATAATAAATATAGACAGATATTTAGTTGTAAGTGTGACTCGATCTTTGCCATCATCACCACCACTAATACCATTCTTTTATTCCAGGATTGTCCGGAGTTATGTTGAACAAGGACTATAGAAAGACTAATGACCAACAACATTCTAGAAAGACCTTTTATACATAATGTATCTTTTCTGTAGAAGCATTTAGCATCTTTCTTTATTCCTCAGTGTTCTGAAATCCCATAGCAGCATATCTCGATGTGGGTCTCTGTGTTGTTTGTCTTTGAGCGCTTCCTTCCCGCTGTTTCCTCCATTCTCTATTTCTGGACCCTATTGTTAGATGGAGGAATTCCTCAATTAATCCTCTAATTTCCTCATCTTTTCTCTGCCATCATCCTCTTTATTGTGTTACTTTCTTTCCTAGGATATCTCTTCACCTTTTATTTTCTAATGGCACTGACATTTTTATTCTGGCTCTCACTGTTTTTCACTTCCCAGATTTATTCAATTGTGTTTGTTCCTTCCAAATTCCGTCTTTGGTTTGTTTTCTTTGTCCATCTGCCTTCCAGGTTGGTGGTCTCCCCCACATAGCTTTGCATCATAGTGTAGGCTTTGACTGCCTAGAACTTCGTTTCCTTTGAAAATAATGAATTCTATTAAGGTTTATTTAACATGAAGCAAAATATACCTAAACTGGGGACTGGAGAGATGACTCAGCAGTTAAGAGCACCTGTTAGTCTTTCAGAGGCCCCAAGTTCAGTTTCCAGCACCTGTGAGGCAGTTTATAACCACCCACAACTACCGTTCCAGGGGATCTAGCTTCCTCTTCTAGCCTCTGCTAGCTCCAAGCACAAACGCAGTGCACCTACATGCAGAGAAAACATTCATACACATAAAATACAACTAAATACACCGTAAAAACAGAAGTCCTAACTTAAGTGTCTTTGCAGTAAGAAAAGCATCCGTAACACTAGACAGGTGCACAGAAGTCGTGCACACTCGATTTTGCTGTCGGAAGTCGGAGAGTAGAAGGAAGTTAGGGTCCCACTATTTTCCAAGGAAGATCCCTTTGCTTTTAGCTCTGTTTTACCCCATCTGCCACTGCACCTGGTGTTCTCAAATCCAAAGCCTCCCATTGCTGGGATGGCGCTGGAGGTGGAGAGCCCCTGACTGGACCGCATTGAGGACAGCATTGCAAATCACTATTTTTAGCTTTATCCCTCACTCTGCCTTCTGAGGTGTACAGCACCTCCAAATCGTGAGCCCTGAAAGGGTTTTCTAAGTGGAATAGTTACTTCTGGTCGACACCGCAGACTTTATCTTTCTTTTCTTTTTTTAATTTATTTACTTACATTTTAGTGGGACTTGAGGAATAACAGATAAATCAGTTTATTCAACTCATTGTGTTTAAGTGAACATTCCCTTTCTTATTCTAACCAACTCATATTTATTCGTCTTCCATGACCATATGCTCAAAGAGTTTATGTTTATGTCCATAGGGTGGGTTAAGGAGACCCTTCTCTGTTTTCCCTTGATATCCGCTTCTTCCTTCCCTCTCAGCCATAATCACAATGTTCTGAAATTGCCTTTTGAAAAGCGTGATTGACACATCTTCTGGTGGTCTGGAGCTCTGCCTCATTTCTTCCCATAGCCCTAGCTCGGGATCTGGTTCATAGAAGTACAGAGGGACTGTGTGCTAATGGAATGAATGCATGAGTGTAAAAGCAGACCTAGCTAGCGGGAGTGACAGTCTAGAAAGAGAACTAAG